>NC_058132.1:493303564-493630049 GCF_016433145.1 Gracilinanus agilis
CCTTCCTTCCTTCCTTCCTTCCTTCCTTCCTTCCTTCCTTCCTTCCTTCCTTCCTTCCTTCCTTCCTTCCTTCCTTCCTTCCTTCTTTCCTTCCTTCCTTCTTTCCTTCCCTCTTGAAACAAAACTCCCAAATTTAAAAAAAGCACATTCTAGAATTTTAACCATATTGAATATTAGCCACATTGAACATGAGTTAAAATCTCTCCAATTTATGTATGTCACATTTATTTATATTATTAGAAATTATTGACTTTTTGTTCAGCTGCTACTTAGTTTAATCTTAGACTGTTAATTTGGTAGTCAGAAATGAGCATGCATGCATGGCTTCCATAGAACTGATATTGATAGAACACTTTAAGGTTTACAAAACATTTTACAAATATTATCTCCTTTTATTCTCAAAATAGCCTTGGCAGGTAGGTACGATTATTGTCTCTGTTTTTCAAATGAGGAAACTGAGGCACAGAAATTAGATGATTTGTCCACTCTAAATATCTGAGGCTGGATCTGAATTCAGTCTCGCTGACTCTAGGTTAGTCCCGGGTCCTTTACCAACGTACCACTTACCTGTCTTTCTAGTGTTAGGGGGTGATAGAAAAGGTCACAGATAGGGGCATTTAGATGGCTTATGGAATAGAGAACAAGGACTGGAGTCAAGAGGACCTGGGTTCAAATCTGGATTCAGAAACTTCCTAGGGAAGCCACTAAACTTCAGTTGCCCTGCCTTTACCATTCTTCTGCCTTAGAACTGATACCTAGTGTTGATTCTAAGAGTTTTAATAAAAAGAAAGGCCATCTATGAATGAGCTCTGCTAATGGCATTCAGTTTGGTAATTGGAGCTGCATTTAAAATCGCCATTAACATCAACCACCACCATCACACTATGCTTTGTGCCTTACTGAATCTAATCAAATCTGAGAGTTTGAGGAGTCAAAGATTACCTGATGCAGAGCCACGTGTGATTCAAGAACTAAATTCTGAATATGACTTCTCCAAGACCATTAAACACATCTTTGGACTCATTATTTATCTAAAATATGAAACCATGAACTGTTATAGCTGAAAAGGACTGTATCAGTTTAGTCTAGTCTACTCTAACCCCTTCATTTTACAGGTGAAGCCAAAACCTGAGGAGAAGAAGAAATTCAGGGTCTGGGGAGTGATGCCCAAGTCCCTTAATCTTTCTCCTACATCATAGAGCTTTCTTCCAGTGCTTATTTCCCATCCTTCTTCCTTCAGTGCTTCATTGATGATGGCATTCACTGAAGCTGAAAGTTACAATTCTTTTTGAAGTCTCACCTTCTCTCTGGTCACTCCATCTATATTTTGGGTTAGGGGTGAGAAAGACTCAACCAATATCAAAAGTTCTCTTATTACTTTCTCTTAACCCTTTTGATTCCTTTTAGTGTTGTTCAGTCATGTCCAACTCTTCATGACCCCTTTTGGGGTTTTCTTGGCAAAGAAACTAGAGTGGTTTTCCATTTCCATCTCTGTCTCATTTTATAGATGAGGAAACTGAGGCAAACAGAATTAAGGCACTTGCTTTAAGTCATTTAAGTCACACAGCTAGTAAACACCAGAGTCCAGATTTGAACTTGGGAAGATGAATCTTTCTGAGTCCAGACCCCCGTACTCTATCCACTGTGCCACTTAGCTGTTCCATCCTCCTACAGAAGAATAAAAAAGCAAAATAACAAAACTGGAGGTAGGGCTCTTTTGCTGTGTATGGGTAGAGTATATCAGTGTTGTTTGTGTAAGGGAGCAGGAAGTGGGAGATTCTGAGGGACCCTATCATTATGTCTTTTCTGAAATTCTGTCATTAAAGTATCAAAGATGGAAAATATTTAGAAGGAGGAATCTTTTTCCAGAGAGCCTGGAGGTTTGCATTGCTCATATTCATCCTTATTTTTCTGCTTGTTGCTTCATCTCACAGTTTTCTGATTTCATGTTGAAGGGAGGAAGAGCTCTTGTCTCAATTTTTTATTTGTCTCTCAGCCAAGCACTTATTAATAAATGCTTCATCTGTTTCTCACTTACTTCTACCCATGGATAGAGAGTTCAAGGGGCTCCATGAACTTGAATGAGGGAAAAAAAATTCTTCATTTTAATGACATCTTCATTTTAACTAATCTTGAACTGAAATTTAGCAATTTCTTCAGTTATTTAAAAACATGCATTTTAGAGGGGGTCCATAGACCTCACTAGAATACCAAAGATGGGGTGCTACAAAAAAGGATTTAAGAATTTCCAGCATAGAAGAACAGAACATCCATAGTTGAAGGTCAGACTCTTTAATAAGAGCCAAGGAAAGACATTAGGACCATCTAACTGTCTTTAATAGCAGATATATCTATTCTTTATTTTTAGTCTCCTAGGCAATATGCCTTCTCCCTCCTGTGTTTTGTGTTCCCTTATTCTACTTGCCTATCCTTGACAAAGCAAAAGATTTGCATGGAGCCAAGGAAAACTCTTAGTTTAACAGCACTTTAAAAAAAGACCTCAAGAAAAGAAGTGTTTTGATTATAGAAAACAGCAAGTAGCAGTGGTTTATTTTTTTTGGGTTAGTAGATCTTCACTCGCAGTGCATATCACAGTCTCATTCCTCCTTTTTATTTGTGTTAACCTCTCTGAAGGGATTTTTTTTTAATTCTGGGTGACTGGTATGTAAACCCTAGTGATCCAAGAAAATGGGCCTTCCCTTATGTTTGGTTATATGTCCCTAAATTCTCTGTTGAGGGAAAAGTGTTTTTTTTTTCTTCATCCATAGTTAAAATCTGAAGACTCATGGATTCTTAAAGTTGTAAAGGTTCTCAGAGACCATGTAAGGAAACTTTGAGTCCCAGAAAACTTAAAGGACAGAAAAAGTAATATTCAATTTTCTATGCTTTGCCCTTTGCAAAGGATTTATACTTTGATTGAAATTTATACTTTGTGATTTATGTGTTAACTGCATGTACCAAATTCTTGCCATAAGAATAAGAGCATATATATCTTCCTTAGTGATAGGGAGACCTAGATCTTTGTTTTCCTTTTATGTGCGGTAAAGTGGAATAATATGCATGCTTTGAGATATGTATTTAGTTTTTTGTTTTTTGTTCTACCCTACAGGATGAAGAGGAAGAAATCAAACTGGAGATAAATATGCTGAAGAAATATTCTCATCATAGAAATATTGCAACATACTATGGTGCTTTCATTAAGAAGAGTCCTCCAGGACATGATGACCAACTATGGGTAAGCAGAGATTTCCCAAAGCATGTTTTTTTACCCATGCGTCTTGTGTTATATTTTGAGAATAATAGATAGGAAAACCATAATGAATAGATAGGAAAACCATATTGAAGAATGATAGTGGGCAATACAAGGAATTAGGCGCATAACTAGGGGAGAATCCATTCCATAAATGAATGTATATTAAATTTTTATAGTTTTTCATAGAACCAGTAAGATTATACTTCTAGATGTGCTAGATGTGCATATTGATTACTGTGTATTTGTGTGCATTTAAAATTTTAGGCTCAGATTTTTTTGCATCATGATTTTAACTCTTACAGACAGACATACAGTGACACATTTTAGAAAGCACAACAAAGGAGAAAGAAATTCATACCTCTGGAAATAAAGCATGGCACTGAAATTTTGGTCAGTAAAATCAATCTAGGTAAATTTAGTTGCATTTTTTTTCTCCCTAAGTCTTTTCTTGAACAAGAAGGTAAACGCCTGCAAATGAACATGCTCATATTTGGGATTTAATTTTATAAAAAAGACAGAACTAAACATCAAATTCGAGGGGATGGTGGATGGCCTTGGATCAATATATATTAATTTAGCTCAATCTTTTACTTTAGAGTAAATGATCAAAATAATGGCACATAATAATAATAACCACCAATATTTATAAAACATTATGTACTAGGCCTCTGTTAAGTGCTTTACAGTTATTATCTCATTTGATCTTCACAATAACTTTGGGAGTTGGGTGCTATTATTATTATTCCTTATTTTACAGATGAGGAAACTGAGGCAAACAACAGTTAAGTCACTTACCATGGGTCTAGTAGTGAGTGTCTGAGGCTTGATTTGTACTCAAGTCTTCCTGACCCCAGACCCAGTGCAGTATCCACTGTACCACCTAGCTGCATTCCTCGTCATTTCTTCAGTTATATAGCATACACAGAACTTCTTCCACTGAAGATTTATACTAGGTATCTCATTAAGATATGGAGACGATCCTAGGTTCTCAGAGGCTATGCCAGCAGACATCCCATTCTGGTTGGTCCTACTAGCCTGGAGAGACCATATTACCTGACCCTTATGCCTGTCGTCTAAGGATGAGGGTTTAGAAAGTCAAGAGTTTCATCACCAGAAGGTTGACCCACCAGGGAATGTCTTCTCCATTCATCCCTCACTTCCAGTCCCATCCCAATTGTTGCAACTTATAAAGCTGCTATCTATTAAGGTGTGGGATTTTGGGGGTGGTGGTGGGGAGTCCTTACGGTGACAAAAGCCCAGCTCTTTAAACGATCAAAAAACATGCAAAACGTAGTGAAGCAGAAAAGTTGCCATTTATCAACAATACTAGACACCAGAAGGTTTTCCTGTTTCAATTAAACTTTCAATTAAACTGAAAATTAAACAGAGTTGCTATTCCTTGATCATTTGGGGTCATCTAAGATTTATTTGTTTTAGTAACAACAACAATAATCTAATTGAGTTAGTTAGATTTTTGTTTTTGCTATGACTATTCCATCTTGCTGTGAAGACAACATGACACAGTCTACCATTTAAAAGCAACATTTCCATCCATGGCCAAAGCTAGGTCAGGGTAGCACAACTAGTTAGTCGCCATAAATAAACTCCCTTTTTTTGTTGTTTTTATTTTTTTTAAGATGGCCCAATCTTATGTTACATGTTTAGTTAAGCACATGTTAAAAGAATAATTAGTTTTAGGTCGTGCAAAAAAGTGTGAGATTGCTGGGTGCCTTTGTATTTGCAACCTAAAGAGTTCATTGCCTTTAGAGTTTTTTTCTCCCCTTCTAATAGTGTGTTTGGAATACGGGAAGCTTGTTATTGAGACTAAATGAGATGCTGTTGATAGGTGTGAAAGTGGGAAATATTTGAATGCTTTTGATCTTTGAATGTGTATTTGGGAAATGGGGCAGCAGACAGAGTCCTGGTAATTGGGCATTGAAGATGCAAATTGGCGTGCTGTCTTCACAGCCTCATTAGATGAGAGAAACTGTAGGGTGGGTGCCAAAGTGTGATCACTTAAGTGATTTTGCTCCAGATGTGATGAGCAGTGTTAGTATTCCTGTGAAATATCCCATGGAAAGCCTGATCTCCTGGATCAAAGTCTATAGTGAATTAATCAGATGATGAAAATGGGCTCCGTCTACTCTTTGGAAACCCCGAGAATTACACGTGTCGCTCTTTTAGCAGGGGTAAAGTTATTAGTGGTTCTGCTTTTCATGTGGTTAAAGAAGAAAGGGGAGAGGGAAGAGAGGGAACCAGCTGCTTTTCGTATGGCTCTTTTTGTCCTTTGCTCTATGGAAATCCGTGTGTCAGAATCAGAGTGCTGTCTTGGATGATTGTGGATTTGTATCTCTCACATATATCTCTTGTTTGTCTTTTAGCTGGTGATGGAATTCTGTGGTGCAGGATCCATTACAGACCTTGTGAAGAACACCAAAGGCAACACATTGAAAGAAGACTGGATAGCTTACATCTCCAGAGAGATTCTGAGGGTGAGAAAAGGAGGCATCTTTCCATTCATCAAAATATCTATCTGTGCCTATGGGTTGTCTGAGCGATGGCAATAGAGACGTCTAACTTCTTTCTTGTAGATTATCAAACACTCATAGGCATCTTGGCCTAAAAGAAATTAAACTGGACCTGATAGAAATTGAATTAAGTCTCAAAAGAAGAATATTAACAAAAAATACTACATTGAAGATTTTTTTGAAAAAAAAAATTATAATTTTTTCTTTATTTTAATCCAGCAACAAATTTACATTTGTTTTCCAAGATTACATGATTCATGTTGTATCCCTCCTCTTTTCCAGAGTTTATAAGCAAGTCCACTGGATTATGCATTTATTATCACTCAAAGGAGTTTTTATTTTTATAAATAATGATAGTTGTAGTGATACTGACAAATATTAGGCAGTTTACTGAAAGATGCGCAAATGGGTTTTTTAAAACAAACTAACCTTTTGTGACATCTATAATAGGCATTCAGTAAATATTTCTTGATTGACTTGCCTATCTTTCTCCCACCTTCACCCCCCAGACACATACCTTTGGAAATATATCTTTAAAGTTGCCAGTGTAGCACTTTTCCTATTTGCATCGTTATAGTGGTTTTGTCTTTGGAGCTTAAACTATAAAACCAAAAAGATGAAAACTAATCCCCAATAGTTGTTTTCATGAGAACCCATTATAAAGGATTAAAAGTAATGTTCATAGTTCTGCAATGCTGGCTTTCAATATTGCCATGTGAACTTGTGGGCCAACTGTTCAGCATGTTGCAATATTAATGTGGAAAAGCTCTGAGTGTTTCATTATGTTTATAGCCCAATGGAAAACTGGCTTATATTTGTAGCCTAGGTTTCTAAGTAGCTGTTGTGGCTTCACACATAATGCCACCTTTCAGTAACAGTGCCACTGGCCCATGATGTATTCAGAAGATTTTTAAAGATTCTCAACCTGAAAAATCTAACTCAACTGGAGTCCCCTTGTCTCTTTTCTCTGCCTTGCTCTCCCCTGTTCTCATTTCCTCTTATTCCTTCCTCTTCCTTTCCTTTTCCTCCTCTCCTCTGTCTTCCTTCCTTTCTCTTCTCTTCCTTCTTTCTCTCCTTTCCAGCTTCCCCTCCCATGTCCCTCTTCTTTTCTTTCCCCCCCTTTTTGGTTCATTATCTATGATTCTATCTGTGGAGGAAAGAACTCTTGGTTTCTTACTAGTGCGGATCTGGGGCCCCAGGAGATATTGATCCTTTAGTTGTCCCCTACCAACTCCCCAAACTCTTGTGTTTAGCAAATGGAAGTTATTCAGAAGCACTTTTGAATAGAAAGGAAGACCCTCTTCAGTCTTCATTGGAGGGATTAGGAGAGTGGCATCCCTTGTTGGATGGCAAATGAAGATGTTTCACCATTAGAGTTAGACTTTCTTCATCCTTCTTGTACCTGTCCTCAACATGGGGATTTTACCTTCTGGTATTTTCTGGATATTAAACAAAAAATACTTTACTTCAGAAGACAGATTGTGGCTAAGCCAGGATAATGTCTTCATATTTGGTACATATGATATAGTTCATAAGAATCGACTCTGGTTAATAAACCATTATACAGATTTAGCAGGCTTTTGAGCTTCTGTAACCCAATAGGAAACATTTAAAGAACCCTGGCTTGATTACACAGACTCTGATCTGGTAGGAAACAGCATCTAGAATATCTGCATTAATATCTAGCCACATTAATTGGAATTTTTAAATGCACATTTAATCTTAATGGTATTTTAATTGTCTTCCCTTATTAATGCTACTAACAAATTCTAATTAACTCAGCACCACACCCTTGCTTCTTGGCATGGTTTAAAAAAAATTTCAGGAACAAACAAGAAATTTTTAGGGTATCATTGAATAATAGGCCTTACTTGGGGTTTTCCTTATGAAAAGATGGAACAAGCAGCTACTTGTGTAATTGGTTGCAGAGGAAGCCCCAAACTTAGATGTGTAGGGGCCAATGCTTGATATTCCAGAATTAGAACATACATCTTTTGTCTAGGGGTTTCCTTTCCTTTTTTGAAAAGCACAGTTTGGGTATCCCTGCTTCTGTGAAGCTTTCTCTGATATCCTCCACCCTGCTTCCAACAATCAGAAGAGATTCCCTTTTCCCTGTATTTCTCAAGTTAACTTTACCTCACTGAGCCATTTATATTCTTATGTTTTTGTTTTTTTTTTGTTGTTTTGTTTTGTTTTGTTTTTTTGGTGTATAACTTGCATTTTTTGTATATAATATTTTGTATGTAACTTGTATTTTTATTCTAATATATTTGTCATCATGTATCTTATTCTCTTACTAGATTATAAACTCCTTTTGTATATAACATTTTGTATATAACTTGTATTTTTATTCTAATACATTTCATCATCATCGTGTATCTTATTCTCTTACTAGATTATAAACTCCGTTGTATACTTTGCTTCACAGTAGCTATCTTTGTTTAATTGAAGTAACCAAAATCCAATTACCCCAGGAGAGGCTTTTCACTGGTTTATGGTTTAGTTATAAATGAGTTTATCAGAATCTCTGCTGTGGATAGATTTTCTTTTTAAAATTTCATCGAAGGAACAGTTAGGTGGTTCAGGGATTCAAGAGCCTGGCAGTCCTGGGTTCAAATGTAACCTCAGACACATTCTAGCTATGTGATCCTTGGCAAGTCACTTAACCCTCATTACTGTTCTTCTGCCTTGGAACCAATTCCTAGTATTAATTCTAGGATGGAAAATAAGGGTTTCCTTTTTTTTTTTTTTTTCCCATCAAGGTGGGAGTTGGGAACATCTGAGAAATATGAAAGACACCCAGAAAGTGGAGATGTGGAGCACTTATTCTGCTTCACTCTTATCTCAGGCATAGCATTCAAATAAAATAAGGGTTTTAATTTTTTTTTCCCCCCATCAAGGTGGGAGTTGGGAACATCTGAGAAATATGAAAGACACCCAGAAAGTGGAGATGTGGAGCACTTATTCTGCTTCACTTTTATCTCAGGCATAGCATTCAACATGCTTGATAAATTTTTGTTTACAAAGTCTTTAAAAACAGCATTCTCTTTTATGAATTGCTTTTGATTATTCTGTTAACAAGCCTTGTGATTTTGGATGAATGAATTCTCCTTCTAGGGCCTCTATGTCTTCTTCTCTTCTGTGAGATGGTTAAGACAAGGTCATTTCTAAGGCCCTTTTGTCCCTCCCTTCCTCCCTCCCTCCCTCCCTCTCTTCCTCCCTCCCTTCCTTCCTTTTTATCTATCTAATAATCTATATCCATCCATCCATCCTTGTGTCTGTTTGTGTCTCTCTGTCCATATATCCATCCATCATCTATCCATCTGTTCATTCATCTATCTATATATCTATCCATCCATCCATCCATCCATCCATCCATCCATCCATCCATCCATCCCTGTGTCTGTTTATGTGTCTCTCTGACTGTATATCCAACCATCCATTCAACTATCTATTGTTATGTAAAATTGTTATGGAGCTGGGTTAATTGTGGGTGATGAATCCCAAGTGGGACACCTAGGCAAGATAGTGAACCCAAAAGGATCATGCACTGCAGTAGATGTTACTAGAATATATTGAATCTTCTAATCCCAAACCCAGGTGCTAACAGTATCCCAGGGCTACCAGCCAAGTAAGGAATCTGCTGATAGATTTGTTCAGCTATCTCTGCCCAACTGAAGCCCTGTGCCTTGGATAATGCTTATGATTGGCTGTGGATTGTTCACTGATTTTGAAGGATATAGTAAGCCTCTTCCTTCAAGTTGTCTCAGGAAATAACCCACTAGAGCCCACTAAGTCTTTGATGAAGTTCAAGCCAGTTGTAAGTTCAAAGATGGTTTACTATCTAATAGACTTAGGGAGGAGGAACAGGATAATAGCTGGGAAAGTGGGAATAGGAAGCCCTTAACTGTATTAAGCTGATTATATTATTGATGCATCTTCTCCTATATTGCTGATCAAGGTTTAGTTGTTAATAGCCTGGTTGGGCCAGACAGGCCCAACCTAAAGTCAAGGTTATCCTTCTGAATGATATGCTATTGGTCTTCTTGGTCAGTGTATTCAGGAACAGGGATTGATGAAATAGGTTAATAGTTGGTTGCTGCTTGATGATTGAATAGAACACACCGATGGCCTACCCAAACCACCCTTCGGCCAACCAAAATATCTCATCACTGAGATCCAGATGGCTTCAAATCCCTGGCTTTTATACACGAGCCTAACTGCCCTGGCTCCTACCAGGCTCCTGCTAAGCTCAGTCCATTCCACATTCTAAGCATGTAACTGTCTATCATCTTGACTTCAGCATGGCTGTCAAATATTCTTTATCTATCTATCTATCTATCTATCTATCTATCTATCTATCTATCTATCCCCGTTTCTTTTTATGTGTCTCTCTGTCCATATATCCGTCCACCCATCCATCTATTGTGTGTATACACTTAATAAATATATATATATTTATTTGTAAGAAATATATATGGAAAAAATATGTATTCTTACCTCTGTGTGTATGTGTACACTTAATATGTAAGTGGATATAAGATATCTATCTATCTATCTATCTATCTATCTATCTATCTCTTTGTGTGTGTGTGTGTGTGTGTGTGTGTGTGTGTGTATGTGTATGTGTGTATGTGTGTGTGTTTCCCGACCTTCAGTCTGTGAATCAGAACAGTATTATAGTGTATTGGTTCTAAGACAGAAGAGCAGTAAGGGTCTCACAGTTAGCAAGTGTCTGAGCAAATCTGAACCCAGGACCTCCTGTCTCTGTGCTTGGGTCTCAGTACACTGAGCCATCTCACTGCCAACTATATTGTACACATATTAATATCTGTATATCAGTTTATACATTAATACTCATATGTACACCTGTTAGTACACATATTAATACACACATTGTACAAAATTTATATTTTACCTGCCCTGTATTTACTTTCCTATGCACATATCGTATCCCTCTACTAGCTTGTAAGTACCCTTGGGGCCAGGGGTGTTTTGTTTTTCTCTTGGGTTTCCCTAGTACCTGACACAGTGTCTAGCACATAGGAGACCCTTTAATAAATGTTTGTTAAATTGAACCACAAAAGTAAAAACATCTTAAATGCTTTTCTGGGCTTAAGGCCTGAATACTTAAGACTTTGTTCCTGTTGAAAGTCTCTGCATCCGAGAAGGTTTAACATTTATTGGAGGAAGGGTGAGGTTCTACCAGTATAGAAGCAGGATATGCTGGCTCAATAGCAGACATGTTTGGTGGCTATATTTTATTTTGTTTTCTTTTGTGTGTGTGTTTTTTTTTTTTTTTTTTTTTTTTTTTTTTTATTAAACATTTTTTGGTTCTTGAGTTCTGGTGCACTGATGCACCCAGCCTGGAGTGGCATTCTAGACCTATGTAAATGGTGTGGCTCTTACTAAAAGGAACAATAAATAAGCCCAGAACCCCGGACCCCTGCTTCAGATATCTGGAGAATAAGCATCTTGGAGTTTCCATTTTCTGAAGAAGTTTGTTGGCAGGTCTCAGGCAGATTCTTAGACAAGTCTGTTCCACTATCTAAGGATCTGGAGCAGCCAGGTGGCTTTGAAGGTCAGAGAGCCAGACCTGGAGACAGGGAAGTCTTGGGTTCAAATCTGACCTCAGACACTTCCTCACTCTGTGACCCTGGGCAAGTTACTTAATCCTAATTGCCAATCCCTTACCGCTCTGCTCTTTTGCCTTGGAACCAATATCCATTATTCATTCTAAGACAAAAAGGTAAGGATTAATAAAAAAAAGTCCCGAAGGATCAAAGTGTTTGAGGATGGAGCCTGTGTACCCACACTGTCTGGCTTCCCTTTGCACCCTATTATTGAAAAACAATGCCGCGATTACCTGGAGTGGCTTTCTAGGTTCTGCTTGCACTACAGTGGCTGAGACCCTGCTAGACCAGTCAATTAAATTTAGTTCAAATCTGTTAAACTCTTACTATGCTTACTCTTACTTTTCTCCTTTTCCTTTTTCCTCCCTTACCCCCTTCCTCCCAGCCTCCCTTTTTCTCTTCCTTCTTGGAATCAATACTATGTATTGTTCCAAGACAAAAGAGTGGAAAGGGCTAGGCAGTTGGGGAATAAGTAACTTGCCTAGGGACACACAGCTAGGAAGTGTATGAGGTCAGATCTGAACCCAGGACCTCTTTTCTCTAGGTCTGACTCTCAAGCCGCTGAACCCCTTCACTTTCCCTTGACCCACTCTTTCCAGAAGAAAAACTTATGTGGTTTAGTCTCTTAGCTAATGAGTAGTAAGTAAAGTTGGAAACCCTCTAACTCTGCCACACCACCACACACATGGGCACAGAAGAGAAATCCTTATTCTTTTCCTCCAGTATTTCTTAATCTGGGTTTAACATTGAATATGTTTGAGAATTATGGCATATACTGTTTATTTTGTTTTCCTTTCAATAGTAAGAGTAACTCATTCTTGACTACTTTAGTTTTATCCAAAGAAGTAAGTGTAAATTGTTTCTTAAATTATTTTTTAGCATACCCACACAGCCACACGAAGTGCTTTTTAGATCCGAGAGATATAAAAATTCATTATTGTTATTATTAGTATTATTATTATTTATATTATATTATCTCATTCGTCTGTGAAGAAGTAAATATTTGTTTGCTGAGATTATCTTGAAGGTTGGGGAGTGGAAGTGAGCTAGGTTATTGGAAATAGCATTTGTACAGGTGGAAATGGGAGAAATTATTTTTCTAAGAGGGAGGTGGTGGGCAAAGGAGAAGGGGGGATGTACCACCCAGTTAGAGAAGGGACTCTCTTGATGAGGCTGCAGTATTTTTAAAAGTGATTTGTTCGTAGTTCATGCTTTGTTGTGTTAAGACTGTACATATCCTGTGTTGTGGAAAAACAAACAAACAAGAGACCCCAAATAAGCCTCATTCTATTTCAGAGACAAACTAGTAAATGATTGTTTTAAAAGCCCTTGTGTTAGAAAAATTAGTGTTCCAAAGCAGCTGCTGGGTTTAATTTTAATCCTGCAGCTGTAAATTTAAACACACTCACATACATACTCTCTCATAGCAAAAAAACCTTATATTCACTCTTCCTGGTCCCCCCTCCCCTTTTCCTCTTAGATGATAATGGCCCTTTTTTCACTATCATGACTGAGAAAAGATTTTAAACAACTAACTTAGGAAAAGGAATTCCTCCCCCTTCCCAAATAACCTCATACTCCATTCCTTTTCTGTGTTGGCAGTTTCTAAAATTAAACTTAAGTACCTGTATTTTGTAAGGGCAAAATGTAATTTTAAGACTGTTCAACCTTGAGAATTAGTAGAAATCAAGTCAGTGACTTGTAAAGATGTGGCTTTTTGGTTAACTCCATCTACCATCAGTGATCCCTAAAGTCTCTTGGAGGCACATTTGAATGCAACATATGTTTTTCTTCTTCCACCACCCCTTATGAGGCACAGTCATTTGGGCACCAGCCCAGATTCAAGGCCAGTACCCAGTAGGTTTTGTTTTCCCAGGAAAGAGAGATGTTTTATTTTGAATGTGAGGTCCTTCTGCCAGCAATGGCACTGAATGCTGAGAGAGGGAGGTCGGGTAGGGTGAGATGGAGCCAAGGAGAGTTTTTGATTTGTCAGCATACAGTGGGAGAACTTGCTCTTGTCCAAAGCCCGAACTTTAAACCCCAGCCTCACTCACTCCCCTGGGATAAATTTAGGTCATATATACACATGTGGTCATCCGCTGAAGAATTGACGTTTAGCGTGGGAAAGGAAACACCCTACATATAAACAGTTTAAATTTATTGCTCTGAAACTTCTCCTAGTGATTGAAAATGCCTTAAAACCATAGTCCAAAAAAACACTGATGATGCACAGATGTTGAGCCCTACGGTTTCCAAGGGTATGCATGTGTGTGGGGTCCAGGTGTGGTAAGGGGAGTTAATAGAGGTGTATATATACCTGAAAAGGCAGCAGCTAGATTGGACAAAAAGATAGAGTGCTGGACCTGGAATCAGGAAGACCTAAGTTCACATCTACCCCAGGCATTTATTATCTGTGTGCTCCTGAGCAAGTGCATTAACTTCGCTCATTCCTTCAGTTTATTATTTGTAAAATGAGGATAATAATCTGTTGGGGCAGCAAGGTGGTTCAGTGGATAGAGAGCCAGACCTGAAGATGCTCCAGAGGTCCTGGGTTCAAAACTGTCCTCAGACACTTCTTAGCTGTATGATTCTTGACAAGTCGCTTTAACTTCAATTACCTAGCCCTTATGATTCTTGTGCCTGGAACCAATACTTAGTATTGATTCTTACATAGAAGGTAAGGGCTTTAAAAAAACATAGTAAATATCTTCCATGAATCTTGTGAGGATGAGGTAATATTTGTAAAGTGCTTTATAAAACTTATATCATTATGATTATTTCTTAGCTATATATTGTGAAAATACTAAGGATCTCTCTGTATGTACCTAGTGGGGGGAGGGGTTTACAAAAGCAATTGAATCAAAGAAAATTTTCTTTAGAAAGATGACTTCATCTGATAAGCCGTTTCTTTGTTAGCACTTCCACTACTGTATCTAAAATATTCATGTTTCTCTTTATATAGGGATTGGCACATCTTCATGCCCACCATGTGATTCACCGGGATATCAAGGGTCAGAATGTATTGCTGACAGAAAATGCAGAAGTGAAACTTGGTATGTGCTAAAACCTGGCTCTCCCCAGTGATGCATAAATATGTTTGGAAGTCAGGAGGAATTTTTTCTAATAGTCTTCTTTCCAGAGAATATTCTGGGTGACTTGAATTTGCTTGTGTCCTGCTTCTAGAGGAGTAGATCTAGCCTCTGTCTGAATTTCCATCATCAGGATGTGGGAGCTGGGCTAACTGGGCTTGTGAGCAGAGGCTGCCTGCCTACTGATGGAGTAGCTGGTCTTGGTCTCTGAACATCTCTCTTCCTCAGCTGCCCTCCTTTCTCTCACTTGATATAATTGACTTGAAATGAATTAAATTTATGTTATTTCACCTTTTTTAGAAGTCTTCCATAGTTTTATTTCTTAAAATTCTTCTAGAACTTTTTGCTTTCCATTAAAGTTCTGATAATATGAGGGCATGGGGATTATTTCACTTGTAAGTTGTTGACTATACTGACCAGTGCCATATAATTTTCTAGATTAGTTTAAACCCAAAGACTGCTTCTTCATGGCTCATTTGCAATTTCTGTTGGTCTTCATTTTGTAACAGAGATAATTAGAGACCAACCTGAATTTTAGTTCATAGTCCAATTAAATTAACTTCTCTTAGAATTACTTTATTTGTGCAATTCTTTTATTATTTTATTTGCACAGTTTTCCTTCAGTGAGGTTTCAAAAATAATTGTTTTAATACTTGTTTGAAACTAGTCTCTCTCTACCATGTACTCTCAAAAAAAAGAAAAGAAAATCCTAGTCATGAATAGTATCATTTTTGTTAGGAATGACATCCTAATGCCCTGCTCACATATTGAATTTCATTTAATCTGCCTTTGTTTTTGTAGTGGTTTCTTCAATTGAAAAATTTGTTTAAGGCTAAGAATGGATTGTTGCTTCTACTCACTGTGAAGTTCTAGGTGTCTAGTAGTTGCTCAGGAAATGCCGATTAATTAGTTCATTGGTAAATTGGGTTAGCTTTTGCTGGTTATTTCCATTTCATTCTGTCAGGGTAATCTTTTCACATTGGCTACCCCTCATCTATGTGGTTACTTTTAGGTTTTTATAGTGGGTGGCTGGTTCTACCCATACCCAGATATGCTTATGGGCAGCTTCCACAAATGTGAAACTCTAATTAATGATGATCTTGGCAGTTGTCTGATTAGGCAAGGACACACAGGGTAGGTTAGATGCCCACTGTAGTCTTATCTCTAGTCTACCTTGCTTCACCAATTTTATCTTAGGTCTCATTACCCTAAATCTCATTCTGAACATAAAAATCAGCTTAAGCTTAAGGCAGTTTTATATATCGATTGTAAAAGCCACACTATGAAAAATCAAATGGAACCACCATAGGTCTTGAGATGATGAGAATTAAACTGATTGTTTTTCTTTATACAGAGTAAACACAGTTCTACTTTGCTTTCTAATTTAAGTCCCTTGCCTAAAAGTTTTTGTCCCTTTCTCCTCCTTTTATGCATGTCAAGTGTTTGAGAGGCTAAATCAAGGTCTTGTGGTCATTTCTTCTGACCAAGGACTTGCCTTGTGTTGTGGTCCTGTCTGCCAGCGTATTCCCAGAAATTCTCTTAAAATAAAGGCCTTCCAGAACAATATTATTGTATGGTTTTTGTTTTGTTTTGTCTTTTCATATGAGGATTTCACATTCAGGGAAATACCTTTTTCTGGGAAAAGAAGTGCTTAAAGAGGAAAGAATATTTAAAAAAATCATTTTATCTTATGGAGTATTCATCCTCCTGATATTTGTTAGAGATGTTTAATTTTATTTACCTTTTTTCTGTTTTGTGTACATATTGTTTCTTCATAGGGCTCTTGAGGTCAGCAGCTATTGCATTTTTATCTTGGCAGGACTGGTACTTACCCACAGTGTTTGGCATATAGTAGGTACTCAATAAATTCTTGCCAATTGGTTGATTATTGATTACTCTCCTGCCTTCTCCACCCCACAGTGGATTTTGGTGTCAGTGCTCAGTTGGATAGGACAGTTGGACGAAGAAACACTTTCATTGGAACGCCCTACTGGATGGCTCCTGAGGTCATTGCCTGTGATGAGAATCCTGATGCGACTTATGATTACAGAGTAAGCGATCTTTTTTTTATTGCTGATCCTGGTAGTCATTGATGGTCCAACAAGAAGGCCAAGTTCATTTATTTAATTCTTTTTGTGTCTGAATTGTTTTCCTACCTAGTAGAACACAGTTAATCGATTTAAATTTGGTGTTTTAAAAAAAATGAGACGAGATCTTTAATGACACATATTGTCTGTCCCACATCAGGGATGCTAACCTCAAATGATATTTTGGCTCCAGAGGAGCTTGAGGGCAAATAGTTCTCCTAATGAGGAAGACATATATTAATAAGGACTAAATAAGATGTTTCTGCCTGGACTCACTGCCGTCCATTGTAATTCAAAGATGGATGTATTAGCAAGTGAAAAAACCCATCTGGGCCAGCAGGGACAGTTTCATCTGTATATAGCTTTGGGAGTATTGTTAAAATGTTTTACTTTTACAGCTTTTGTTTTCTATTTATATTAACGTTATAGTGACCCCTAGAGACTTGAATGGATGGTACACTTTATTTTGGTCATACTTAAGTCACTGTTCTAATCAGCCTTTGTGTTTGTTAGCATCAGTAGTTTACAAAAAGTATAATAATAGTTAAAGCCTGTCCTTATTGAATCCATTTTGGTAGAGGAGCTTATTTAGTTAATAGATTTTAGGTGACATCTACCTCTCAGAATTTGGTATTCTATTTTTGCATGTGTTATAATATATTTAATAATTATTTCATTTATCTGAAAGATAAAAATTTTGAGAAGCTTCAGATGAAAGTATAATAAGTAAAAGTAACTTATTTAAATAATGCTTTATTTTTTAAGCCTTTACCTTCCATCTTTTGAATCAGTACTATGTATTGATTCTAAGACAGAAGGGGGTGGTAAGGACTAGGTAATGGGGATTAAATGATTTGCCCAGGGTGTCTGAAGACAAATTTGAACCCAGGACTTCCCATCGCTATTTGAGCTACCCAGCTGCCTTCTGATATATAATGCTTTAATAAAAGATTAAAAGGAACTTCACGTGTATGTATACATACAAGCACACACAGATAATTTTGATTCATTCTCTCACTGGATCAAATACATCTTTGTGTGTAACATGCATATATTCTTATTGGATCTAGTGAAATTACAGATTATATATATTTAAATGTGTCTACATAGGTATGCATATACACATATATACATACATATACATTTGATGCAGTTGTAGAATGAATAAAAATGCCCTTTTTTGTATGCTTACAGCTGTGACTAATGTAGTTTGAAAAGTTTTCTAAATAGGTTAACTTTTGTAATTTTGTTTATATATTAATTTTGTTTGTGCTCTTATTTGCTTAGTTCTCATAGTTAGAAAATTGAGCTCTGGACTAGCCTAGAATTATACACATTCATTCCCAGTGAGTGGTTTGGACTCTACTAATTACTGTTATTATTTAATATAAAATAGCATAAAAGTTGTTTTTTTACTTGCACTGATGTGACTTAGCAGCCATATAACAAGGAGTTGCATTGATAAGCCTGTCCTTAATTTCCTTCTTCAGATTATCTGAATCTGTAATTTGATTTTAATATTTATCACAGCTGAGTTTGCTCATTTGGAACATTTTCATTTATTTATGTGCCAACAGAGCACTCGATTTTAACTCACTATGAATTACCCTGTCTCTTGAACTGAACTAAAGCTCAATTCATAACCAGAAACAACACTTGAATGCATCTTTTTCCAAAGTGCTTTTTGCTTTCTTCTATTTCATGAAAAAACGGGAATTATTATTTATCTTGGACAACTATGAAAATAATGGCTCTCATTTGGATGTTGCTTTAAAGTTTAAAAAAATATTTCCTCCATAATAACTCCTGAGTGTTAGGTTGTAAAGTATCATCATCCTTATTTTGAAGATTGAGAAATCGATGTCCAGAGAGGTTAAGTCATTTACCCAAGGTCACACAGTGAAGAAGCTAGAATACAAAAGCCTGTGCTTAGAATAGGGCTCTTTTTCTCACATTAAACCTGTTCATCCTTTCTGTTTTGCTTAGCAAACCCTATTTGAGCAGTTATTACCAATAGTAGCTTTCATTCTGTCTCTGTCTGAATTATTAATAATAAATGAATGAGGCCCCATTTTCCTACAGTATCTGCTAACATAGTGTCTGTCCTCTTTTGCAGAGTGACCTTTGGTCCTGTGGCATTACGGCCATTGAGATGGCAGAAGGTGCTCCCCGTAAGTGGTTTTGTTTTTTTTTTTCCCCTCATTTTTCAAAGACTCATTTAAGACTGAAATGTATAGCATAGATGTGACTGGCTGTAATCTAAACCTAGCCATGAGGTTTTTAAAAAAAGAAACAGCTGTGTTGACAGAGATATCACTGACAAAGCATTTCAGGGAGAGGATAATAATTGCTGCGATGTTTCAGATGTAAGAAGAATATTTGACGTCTACTGTTTCTGGTACTGACCTTTTCACTGAAGGGGAGAGATCTTGGGATCTCTGTTGTTTCTAAGTGGTGTTGATAATGTGGTGGCGAAGATCATGCAAAGTCTAGATGCTGACAGTGATTTTCTAAGTGTAAAATGAATGTTCCTTGAAATGTAGAAATATACTTCATTATTGACTTTTGTGGATTGTGGGAGACTTGATAATAGGAGACAACTTTTATGTATAGGAAAAAAAAAAGATTGTTTCCTCTTCTCCCCAATCCGTGTAATTTTCTTCTATTCTTAAATCTAGTTTCTTTGATTCTGAATTAAGTTAAAGTAACAATGTTGACAGTCGATTCAGGAAATGGTTAGAGATAGGAGAGTAGAAAAAAAGCCATAACTTTTCCCTGTAATTTTTCTATCAATAAGTTTTTATATTAAGCATATTCTATGTGCCAGGTAATATACTAGGTCCTGGGGAGACAAGTATAAGACTAAGACAATCAGTCCCTGCCCTTAACAATCTTACACTGCATTTGGGAGAGATAATATTTCTCAGTAACTTCAGACAAGATTTGGGGTATCGTGGAACAACTTGGGGAATTAAGAAAGGCCCCTTGCATTATTGATGAAATTAGGCATATGGCAGGTAAACTTCACCTACGTGATAATTTTGCTTTAGATAGGGCCCTGCTGTGGTATTGGAAATTTGGGGGTCCTTGAACTAATTTAGAACTGTTCTAAACTTCCTGTGGACATTTAGGACTCTTTGAAACTACATTTCCCAAGAGCCAATTGGCTTCCTCTCTTACATAATCACGTGGACAGGAAGCGTAATGATGTAGATAGAAGGATAAATAGTGAGTGGTTGGATTGGCACTTCCTCTTTTGGAGCGGAGCAGGATGGGAAGGGAAGTAACAGGACACAGGTCTTTTAAAATGACTCTCAGCATGGCACTTGGTTTCATTTTTCTAATGGCTACCAATAAATCTTTTAAAACCATAATATTTTTAATTCTATCCCTTTATATCCATTTTATTTCTTACACCGCAGAAGAAGAAAAAGAGAGAAATATCTTAGAATCCTTTGCTCAGGATAAGCAAAGATGATGCAAAGGATGAGCAAATAAAGATGATAATATAGGAGCTGATTAGGTCTCAGGATAAAAGCATATCAAAAGAGGGCTCTACTCACACATAAGGGACATGGAATCAATAAACAATCAAACATTTATTAAATAGGGCAGCCAGGTAGCAGAGCGGATAGAGCACTGGTCCAGAAGTTACCTACTTAGTGGTATGACCCTGGGCAAATCACTTATCTTGTTTGCCTCAGTTTCCTCATCTGTAAAGTGAGGTGGAGAAGGAAATGGCAAATCACTCTAGTATCTCTCACAAGAAAATCCCGGAGGAGGTCATGAAAAGTCAAACACGACTAATTCACCAAACAACAAATGCATTTATTAAGTGCCTATTACAGTGCTGGGCACTGGACTAAGTGCTGAGCATACACACAAAAATGAAATTCTCTGCTCAAAAATGAATAATTCTATCTTGGTAATAACACCGAATATAAATAATTTATAGAAAATAAATGCAACATAATGTTGGAAGGGATAGTACTAGGAGCAGGTCAGGGAAAGGGGGATCAGGAAACATCTCTTGTGCAGAAGATGGTGTCTGAGGTTCTTGATGATCTTGGGAAGATGTGGTCAGATAGGGAAGATGAAAATGGTGACAGAACAGCTGTAAAGATGCTGCTCAACTGAAAGCCAGAACTTACTGTAGGAAAAAACAAAGACTACCTACCTTATGGATCTTGGGCATAACAGAAACCTCAGGAAAGCAGACTAGACCTAGCAAAGTTCCATATCTCTTGTCTCAAAAATGGTTTTCACCATTCAGTGTCTCTCTCCCTAACTTTTTCATCATGGACAGTCATAAAGAAAAAAATCAGATTGTAGATGTGCTTCAGACTTTTGGGGAGAAAGCCCCAATAAATAGATCTAAGTTAGTAGTAGTAATACTGAGAATTCTTACTTCCCAATATGGGGGGAAGGAAAAGACTGTGAAGAGCTATTGCATCTTTGAAGTGTATGTCAAGACATGGTTCACTTATGAGACCTGGTTTCTACCTTTTTGAATGCATATACATCACCCAAATATTCCTTTATATCTAAGTATTCGAAGTAAAAAATGGCGTATGTACTTCACCTAGGTAATTAACCTTTTTTAGAAATTTACATTTGGTTACTTCTAAAACCCAGCCATCATTAAGGAATGGTTTAGTCATTAACCTATTTACTATTTTAACCTTTCTTAGTATGATTTATGAAAAATTTCCCTTAATTTTGAAATTATGAATGCCTGCTTACTGTTGCACTTGCTTTAGTGTGTTCTAAGACTTAGGATTTATTTTCCTTTAGTAAGATTTCAAGCAGATTTATTCTAAAATATAGCAACCAGATTAGAATGTGGTGAACTGGGCAACTGCCTTGTTTTTTCAAAGAACCAAAGTTTATAAGATATTTAAATTTGGTTTAAAAATAAGCCAAAGAAATTATGACAAAAAGGATGAAAAATGGCATGCTTTTATAAATGTTTTTTCTCTGTCCTCCAACCAGCTCTCTGTGACATGCATCCAATGAGAGCACTTTTCCTGATTCCCCGGAATCCTCCTCCCCGGCTAAAGTCAAAGAAATGGTAAGTTGCATTTTATTTTCATTTTGTTAGTTTTTGTCATTTACCCTCAAAAACTGGTTTTGGCATCTCTCATTTTAAGCAAAATAAAGCCATGAAAGCTGGATCTTAGTTTTACTTGAGTTGTATTTGAGACTGTGACCCAAAACACTAAATGAAAGGTCAATTGATTTTTTGGGGGAGTAGTGGGGGAGACTTGTTTCTTGAAAAATCTTTGTCTTTGAATCATGACATGGCAAAAAAAGGCAAAGAAATCAAGAACCCGAAACTTAAATTTAGTGTACTATGACTAAGTAGAAAATGAATTTTAAAAATCCAGTACATTAAAGGACAGTGTCACAGACTTTTAGTCCTTCAGTGGAAAGGAGCCTTTTAAGTTAATGAAGGCTTTTACTGTAATTATTACAAAGAACTGAAATTAAGTATGCTTTTCTTGCCAGATGAGGAAAATCCATTAATGGTGCCATGTTTTTCTTCCTACAATCAGCTTGCTGGTTTTCAACCTGAACATATTAGGGGAGTGGGTGACCTTCAGTAATGAAAACATTCAGAATTCCAAAGCAAAGCCAGTTGTTACTTTAGATTTGGTAAAGGAAAACAGTTGTTGTCATGCCATGGCCCAACATTTGTATGAGAAATTAGCCCTATCATTTCCCTTACATGTTCCTTTCTTTCATACCTGTCTTCCTGTAATCCCTGTATCCATTTCTCTTTGCCTTAGGATTTCTCAAGTATTTGAACATTGGCTTATTTTTGTCCCATATGTCTTTTCTGCTTGTCTAAAACTATATTCACCTGGGTTTCTGATTTCCCTATTTCCCACCCTTACTTTTTAAGGTCCTTGAGGGCATTATTAGTTTGGTATTAAAAAAAACCCTAAAACAATAGACAACACCACCTAAAATTTAATCCAGTGCTGTTCTTCTGCTCTTCTCTTTATAGATTTGCAGATTTCCCTCCTTTCTTCCATGATAACTCTTTAGAGTTTTGATTTCTCTGTAGTAACTTTCCATTCTAGTATTATAGCTAAATGGTGAAGTGGATAGATGAATCAGAAGAGCCTGTAAATGCTGAAAGCAGCAGGTCCCTAAAGCAGCATCATGGTACACAGTGGATAGAACTTGTATTATCCTGGGCAACTCTTAACAGCTCTGAGCCTCAGTTTCCTCATCTGAAAATGGGGGTAATAATAATGTCTATCTCAGAGTGTTTTGAGGATCAAAATGAGATAAAGCCCATGTAAAACACGATCCAAACATTATAAAGCACTCTATAAATGTTAACTATTTTTTTAATTACTGACTACATTTCTTATCTTGAGTAAATATGGCATTTATTCTCACAATACTTTTAGACATCTTACTTATGGTCTCTTGGTGGATTCTATGTACTCTTTGTCTTCTATACTTTTTTGAACACCTTCAGGTTCCTAGTTTATAAAAAAATATTCCTTGTGTTCCTGTCTCTGCCGTCTTCTTCCTCTCCTCACTCTGTCTTCACTTTCTGGGTCTCCACTCCTTCCTCTAAATTTTTGGACAAAACTTCCTAAAATTATTTTTTAATGGGAATTGAAAATTGTTCTTTCCCCTTATTTTTCTTGCTTACAACAGGTTCGCTATCATGTCTCATCCTTAACTACAGTAATCCTCAGATATCTTGAAGTTGACTGAATCACATTACTTTTTTCTCCCTTCTTCCCCTTTGGAACAGTTGTTTTTCCAAGAGCATATCATCTCAGAGATTTATCTGTTCCTATTTGGTTCCTAAGATTTGTTCATCCCTTTGAGCTTTGGGACCATTGATCAACCAGCCCTCTCATGAAAACAGCAGCAAGCCAGAATGTTCTGAAATTCCACTCTGGGACTGACTTAACATTTTAGCCATTTCAGGCTCCTGTTTTAGGAAAATAATTCTAAGATCTAAAATATCCTTGCTTTGGGTCCTGCCTCATGTAATGCATATCGCAGACCCACTGCTCTTTTTTTGATAGCCTTTTTTTCATGAGTTGCTGTAATTAAAAAATTCACCACCCAGCAGCCAACTCTCTGGATATAAACATTTCCAACCATGTAGTCTGCTGTTGAGTCTGTACCAAGAAGCCTTTTTGGCTTGGCTAGACCTGCCAGAGCTCTCCCAACTAAGCCTTCCAGAATCCAAGGTGACCTTCTGGCTAAGATGACGCACAGAACAAGACATTATGGAAGATTTTATAACTTCCTTTAGTTCTGTCTCCTGTCTCTTGAGAGTCAAATTTTCAGCAACACCTAACTCAAACTCATTGTTACATGGTAATTTTATAGAATAGAATTGACTCATAAAAATGTCCTGAGTCACCTGTTTTCCTGGGAAGTTTGTTATTTACTGATGGTTTATATTTCCCTTTATATAACCTGTAGGTCAGTATGACACACTAGATAGAGAATGGGTCTCAACATCAGGAAGACCTAGATTTAAAGCCCCCTTCCACACATCCAGGAGAGTGACCCTAGGCAAGTCAGTTTAATAAAAAGTTGCAGAGAAGGTGATAAGTTTCCATGGGTAAAACTCAGTGGATGCTCTCAATGCTGATGAAGTTATACTTAAAAAACAAAAACAAAAACAAAAAACATGGTGGGTGGGTAAGAATTTATTGAAATAAGCTTAAAACTTCTTATGTATGTCATATAGTTGAAAGAAATGCAAGTCACCTGTTAGTTAAATGGCATGTTGGGGAATAGATTGCCATAGTAAATAAAAATTTCCCTTTAAAAGATAGGTAAGCTACTAAATGATATTTCAGCTCTGAAAGAGACATTATTGGAGACTGCATGCTCTAGTGGAAGAGAAGGGCATCAGATTTTGAGGATCTGAGTTCAGGTCCAGATACAAGTTGTGTGACCTGGAACCCATCTTTTAACTTCTCTGACCTTTAGCTTTCTTAGCTGCAAAATGGGAGAATTTGGCCTCTTATGTCCTGAACCTGCAACTCTTATCTTTCTTGACTTTTGGTCCCAGGTTCTTTCTTTCTTTTTTTTTTTAACCCTTACCTTCTGTCTCGGCATAAATTCTAAGACAGAAAAGTAGCAAGAACTAGACAATTGAGGTTAAGTGATTTGGCCAGGGTCATTCAGCTAAGAAGTATCTGAGGCTACATTTGAAACCAGGTCCTCCCATTTCCAGACCTGGTGCTCTCTCCATTGTACTACCTAGCTGTTTCTCATATTTTTATTTTTATATATACATATATAAAACTTATTTTCCATCTTAGAATCAACACTATGTATTTTTCCAAGGCAGAGTGCAATAGGGCTTAAGTGACTTGCCCAGGGTCACACAGCCAGAACGTTGCCAGATTTGAACCCTGGTTCTCAATCTCCTGAGCCGCCTAATTGCCTCTTCATATTTTTAATAAAATGCTGAGGTCAGGGGTATCCCCATTTCCTTTTCTCTTATTCGTGTATAAACATCTCCTGAAGACATAAAAATTGTGTTCTCTTATATTCTTAGAAATAGTCAAGTTTATTTAAATGAATCAGTTTAAAGGCCCAAAACCTTTACGTGGAATATCAACACAGTGAAAATCTTCAAGAAAATAAATTTTAAGTTTTTCTCTAACTAGTTAAGTAGGATAAGTCTCAAATGAGAAATAAGACATTTTCGCAAAATTTCCCTAAGAAAGCAGAAATCTTCAAGAGAGAGGAGAAATCATAGATGTTTAATAAAAATAGTCATAGCAGAATTACAAGTTAGAGATAGGATAGTTGAAAAGTATTGTACTTGTTTAACAGTAATCTTTATTTTGTACTTTTAAAGTGTTATAAAGCACTCATAAATCTAGGAGATAGAGAGCATACAAACCATATAGATGTAAATGGAGAATTAGAGAAGTTAACTGGCCAGTGATCTCACAATCTGTAAAAGAATAAGTTTTAAAGGGAATAAAAACAATTAAAAATAATAAAAAAGTGATAAAATGTAATTTCCCTTCCACGTCCCTAATGTGTAACCTCATTTTAGTATAGAGTTGACCCTCTCTATTTTGAAAGGCTTTGCTAACATTGGACAAGCTCTGACTTGCTGGCCTTACTGAATTGAAAGGCTTCCTATGGAAGTCCAGATCGGGTGCCTGCTTGTCCAGAAATTGTTTTAGTTTTCATTCAGGGATGCTGATCATCAGAAAGTTGATTTCTGGGTGTGTTTTTTGTTTGTTTGTTTGTTTGTTAGTTTTTGAGGAGGCTGTGTTGAGGAACAAGATAAACTCATTAAGATCCTAAGCTCTACAATTGCAAAAAGAAGTATATATTAAATAAATCTAGAGTTTTTTGAAGTTTTAAAGACGAGAAACTATAAAGGTGATGCAGTTTCTAGCTCTCAGCTAGCAGAATAAACCTAGATAAGAGGAGATTTTTTTCTTTCTTTTAAAAAAAATTATAACTATTTTTTTTTAAAAACTGAATTTGGAGGGATTAATTGGATTAGATGGCCTATCATCTGATGTCACCCCTTTTTATGGCCTTTTTCCTTTCTCTCATTCTTTCTAGTCTGTGCTTCTGTCTTAGTCCTTCTCTTAACCAAGTGTTATCATGGTATGATTTAACTGTAATTTTCCCCTCCCTCTTTCAGAAATGGCAAAGATTTCTTTCATTGTATTTCAATGGTCTGGGTCCCTATGTATTGCTCGTAAGGAGCCTTATGCAGTACTTTTTAAGCCTTCCAAAGTGCCTTCTGAAGCATTTTTATTTTGTCTCGTGTCTTCAGGTTTACCCACTGGTTTGCTGGTTTGTTACTGTACATGATTGTTTTGTGGAGGTGCTTTCTTTAGTGGAAACGTAACGATTCTTTGTTATGCAGATTCTTAATTTTCCCCCCTTTCTTCTACAGGTCAAAAAAGTTTTTTAGCTTTATAGAGGGGTGCCTAGTGAAGAACTACATGCAACGTCCCTCCACAGAGCAGCTTTTGAAACATCCTTTTATAAGGGATCAGCCAAATGAAAGGCAAGTTAGGATCCAGCTTAAGGACCATATAGATCGGACAAGAAAGAAGAGAGGGGAGAAAGGTATCAAATTTGTTTTATTTTTAATCTTTCTTTTGCAGTTATTTCCAGCTTCCTGTCACTTTGAATAGGCTTTGCCCGCCTATTCTTCTCACCCTCTACCCCTTTCAGTGAGCAGTGCCAAATGGCCATTTATCAGGTATTCACATCCTCAGCCATGGAGACATTAGGCCTTAATTTCTGGTTTAGGCGTAGACCCAAAGATAGACCTTGCCACCAAACTGGAGCCAAAGTAAGGCTTCCAGTGTGCCTCCAAGCTGTTCCTATTAGACAGACACTCATTTAAAGTATGGTAGCTGGGCAAGTGAGCAGAGTAGTAGCAGGATTATCTTTAATTCTTTCTTAGGACTCGTCTTTGTTCCTATTCTTATTTCACCCCAAATGTTACTATCAGAATAAATTTTTTTATTTATTCAGTATTTATTGAGCCCTTACTGTGTGCATTATTAGCAGCTTCCATATTTTAGGACTTTTGATGGGTCTGTAGCCTCAGATCACAGTCTGTCCTTCCTTGCAATTCTTGTTTTTGTCTTCCCATTTGCCAGGGGCACTGGAGAAAAATCCTCTAAAATCCTTGACGTAGCATATATGTTTATGGGGCTTCAGGATGTGTATTTCTCTTGCCCATTTTTTTTTTTCACTTGTATATCTCTTTAACATGTCTTTCCTTTATCTTATTTCCCCATTTAGTTTTTTGAGAATGGCTGGTATATTACAATCTATTCACATCCACCATGTATTTCTCCATTTTTTTTTTTTTTTGAGAGACCTGGTGTTTTTCCCTTTAGAGATTGTAGTTTTCCAGGCCTCATGTGTCTATGGCATCATCAGAAAGAATATTGCTTTCATAGATGGACTGTTATTTCCCAGAGAAATTTGGAGACCATTCAAAGCTCTTTTCAGTTTCCCAAGTTCGGTCGAACCCAGTCTTATCCTCCTATTTTAAATCCAGCTTTAGTTCCTTGTCCTTTGGAGTTTATATCCAAAATAGAGGTTTAAGATGCATTAGCTTGGGGCAGCTGGGTAGCTCAGTGGAGTGAGAGTCAGGCCTAGAGACAGGAGGTCCTAGGTTCAAACCCGGCCTCAGACACTTCCCAGCTGTGTGACCCTGGGCAAGTCACTTGACCCCCATTGCCCACCCTTACCACTCTTCCACCTATGAGACAATACACTGAAGTTAAGGGTCTTAAAAAAAAAAAAAAAGATGCATTAGCTCTTGTCCACCTAACTGCTTGTCATAGTCTGGACAATAGATATTTGCTAAAATGCCACTTTCATTATGTCCCTCCCCTTCTAAGGAACTGGTTCCCTATTGCCTATTTTGTCAAATCCAAATATTTTGATCTGTATTTATATCCTATTAAGGCTGTTAACTTCATTACTTAAAGCCTAGGCTATACTAGGCTATACTCATTTCTACATCTGTGCCTTTGTGGTGTTTGTTTCCCTGGAATAACTTCTCTCTTCTTCTCTCCTATCAAGACCCAGAAAGACCCATTTCATCCCCCCAAGGACTTCAGTCTATAGTGAACCTTCTTTTTTCTGAATTTCTAAAGCAATTAGAACCCTTAGGACCTTGAATAACTGAAAATCTATTAATTAGAATCTTTTTCTGACGTTTGAGGGGAGTCAGGCAATAAGAGGAAAAAGTTTATAAAAGGGATTTAGTCAAATCTGAAATCTAGGGTACATCCTGGTACCCTTTAACCCATCTATTTATTACATCTTAATTCATTTATCAATAATATTCAAATTAGTAACTTTGCTACACTGAAATATTTCACTCATCAAAAGTTAGTAGTCAATTAAATTTGGTAGATTTGGAATTTACTTAATTACTAGATGTCTAAAGAATGGTGTCAGTGTCAGCTACAATGGAGAGAAGCCACCAATAAAATGATTTTATGTCACTTCAGAGAAGCTGTGAAACACATGCTTGTCAGTTTTACAAATTACATAAAATTAAGCCCTAGAGACTATATATTAGATAAACACATTGGTGTCTAGAAGGTTCTTAATGACTGGAAAACCAGATTTAATCTCATATAATGAAATATAAGAGTAGAAAAAAATGATTATAGAAAACTCTTAAATCTAGACTTGAAGTCAACTGAAGAAGTACAGAATGAGGTATGGAGCTAGATAGCAATCCATTGAGGTGAAAAAGATAGCCTTGTTTGTTTTTTTTTTTTTAGTGATCAGTAAATGGTAGCCCAAAAGAGTTACTTGGTTCTTAGATTGCATTCTCAGAAGCATAGTGTCCAGTATAAGAAGAGTTGAGAGTTCTACTGTATTCTACCCCTAATCAGGCCATTGGTAGAATATTAATTTCTGGGGACCAATTTTTAGAAAGATATCGACATGCCTGAGCATATGTAGAAGGTCAGTAAGATGAATTAAGTGTCATACAAGAATCTATTTGAATGAACTGTGGATTATTAGCCTGGAGAAAAGCAGATTTAGAGAAGACCTGATAGCTTTCTAAAGATATTTGAAGGGCTGTTGTCTTTGAGATTAGATTATTTTTTATAGCTGTGACATGCAAATAGATACAAGTTACAGCTTCTGGCTCATTATAAAGAGAAATTTTTCTTCATTGCATTAGTTTCATATTTCAAGCTTCCTATCTTGTTAGCACCTCAACAATTAACAAACCTGAACTAAATTCCTTTCCCTCAAAAACAAACTATGCTAAAAACCATGCCTTTTCCCCCGGTGTCTTAATTTTTGTGGATGAATCCACAATTTCCCCATTTGTGATCCCTTCACTGTTTGAGTATTTCCACTAACAATGATCTTCTTTATCTCATCTGGTTTCTCATCCTGTATGACCGTCTTCCAAGTCTTACCACAAATCTTTCATAAAGGCACTCATCTATTGTTTCAGAAGCCTTTTCTCTTTTTATACCTTGAGGATAGCATTGCATCACTAGGTTGTCTTACTAGTTTTCTTTATATTTTTGCACTGGCTCAGCTTCTTTTCCAGGTATATACATCATCAGTCATATCTTTTACTTCATTTTTCCCATTGTCTCTTGAGTTTTGTGGTTAATTAAGTTGTTTGCCAATCATTCTGTTCCACATTTCAAACGTGTTTAAAAGATGGGATTTTGGGGATATGATTAGTAAAAGACAGTGTAGTTTCCAAAATGCAGAGTGGCCTAGCATTTTGCCTACTTACCCATTTTTGTATTCAAGCCATCTATCTGGAGAATTTGTCTAACATATACATGTTGATGCAGTAGGCAGGGAGGTGCCTTAGGGGATAGAGTGATGGACTTGGGCTTAGTAAGAGGCGTTCAAATCTGACTTCTGACCCTCAATAGTTGAGTGATCTTGGGCTAATCGCTGAACTTCTCTCTTGGCCTCATTTTCTTCATCTCTAAAATGAGAATGACAATAGTTCCTGTTTTCTGGGTTTATTGTGAGGCTCAAATGAGATCATATTTGTTAAGTGCTTTATAAACCTTAAGAATGCCATATGAAATGCTCATTATTAGTAAAAAACATATCAGGGTATACATTTCATGCCTATAAAGAATTATATGGAATTTTTTGTTCAGTTGTTTTTAGTCATACCTGACTCTTCTACCCCCATTTGGGGTTTTCTTGGCAAAGATACTAGAATTGTTCTCCATTTTCTTCCCCAGCTCATTTTGTAGTTAAGGAAACTGAGGCAAACAGGGTGAAATGATTTGCTCAGTTTCGAATAGCTAGTAAGTGTCTGATGCCACATTTGAACTTTTTGGAAAGATGATCTTCTTGACCTAAGGCATGGCACTCTATCCATTGTGCCACCTCATTCATCAGGAATATGGCATATAGCTCACTAAGCCATTCTTAGTCATTTTCTTTGGTTGAGAATTTCTCACACATTTGTGGGAGAGCCGGGACTAGCACCAGGTCAGCATAAATCATGATGTGTAGAACACATTTGAACAGCTGTTTTAAACCATATTAAAAAAAAGATGGTATTCTCAAATGAAGCTCTTTAAGGCATGTCCATGACTCTTTGGAGTTTGCATGTTTCTACCCCAAAGTATTATATAATTCTCCAGTCCTTCTCTTTGTTTTTCTTGATTTTTCACAGATGAAACAGAGTATGAGTATAGTGGAAGTGAGGAAGAAGAGGAGGAAGTACCTGAGCAAGAAGGAGAACCCAGGTAATAACACATGCATGTTTTAAGAATTTCTACTACTTGCTAAAACAAAGAATATTTTGATCTTGGAAATTCAGGAGAATTTTAACTTGTCCTAGTAATGTGTAACTTTTCTGTCTAGTTCTATTTGTTCCTTTAAAAGGTACCTGTGAACATCTGCTTTCTCACTCTCTCAAACCTAGTCTTCTCCAAACAAACAGATTTGTTTTCTCTTTCCTGGCTATCTGCCAGGAATCGAATACTTTATACATTTTCTTTAGAACCATTTTCAGGTCTGTGTTTTGGGTACAAACTGTTTCAGTTTCTTTCTTGACTTCCTGACTTTTGGGATAATCAAAAAGAGCTTGATTTGGTAGCTTGGACCTAGATTATATGACAAAGGGGGATTTGAGAATACCAGAAGCCTACCAATGTGGTTTGGGTGGGGGGATCTCTCAGGTAGCAAGCATAATAATTGATCAAAAGGAAGGCAGAATAATCTTAGGGACCTGTTGGAACATGTGCTATAGAATGTTAGCCTGAAAGAGCCTGACAGGGAGGGGGTAAAAAAATTGAAGAAAGGAAAGGTTGCCCATATGTTTTGTATCCATATTCTGTGTGCACCAAGATTTTATTTTGTTATTTTTAAAATTAATTTTTTTTCTAAACCTTTACCTTCCATTTTAGAATCAATACTGTATTCCAAGGCAGAAGAGTGGTAAGGGCTGGGCAATGGGGGTTAAGTGACTTGCCCAGGATCACACAGCTAGGAAGTGTCTGAGGCCAGATTTGAACCTTGGACCTCCCATCTCTAGGCCTGGCTCTTAATCTACTGAGCCACTAGGCCTCTTGTAATATATTTAAAAATAAAAACTTTGAGTTTCAAAGATCTACATGTCTTCCAGATAAACATGTCCAGAAGACAACTGATAATGCAGGACTGGGGATATGAAGAAAGATGAGTTCTGGATATATAGATTTGAGAGTTATCTGTATAGATAAGATAATTAAACTCATGAAAGCTAATGAGAGAAAGAGGGAGAGGGTGAGAGGGATGGGGGACATGGATAGAGTAGTCACATAGTTTGGAGAAAAACCATGAAAGCACTTACAAGAGGAGAGGGAATGATCAATAGTTCCATTGTCTAGAAGGATTAGAACTGAAAAGAAGATACCAGATTTTATAATTAAGAACACCCTTCCTGGCCTCCAGTCAAGTGGCATGGTTGGAAACCAGACTATAAGGAATTGAGACGTGAGTGGGAGGTACAGAAGTGGAGGTTGTATGTAATTTGTTTTTTCATTTAGAGGAAATACAGTATATTTGCTATTCAGGGTTTGGGGAAGTGGGAAGAAGAGTGAATCTAAAGTGACATGGAGTAAGATAGGTTTAATTCTTGTTTTCAGAATTTTGAAAAATCCTTCGATATCTATAACTCAACTTAGATTTTGTGATTACTGAGTTCAGGTGTTTAGTAGAATTTTATCGTAAATAATTACACTAGGGTTTCAGATGCCCAAAAAGTATTAGCACTTGCTGTCTTGAGCAGCCTTGTTTGTGCTTGCCACTGGGCGAGAGAGAAGCCCTTTAAGGTGGACTTACCATCTTTAGAATTTTTGTTCTCCTTGAAGACACATAAATAACTTAAGGAAAACAGAACAGTTACTTAATTGCTAAACTGTTTAAACATTTATTGGGAAGTACAGAGAAGGGTGAGAGTAATCAGAAAGGACTTCATGGAAGAGGTATATAGCTGAACTGGTTTTAAATAAGGGTAAGATTTGAATAGGCAGATAGTGCTGTATAAACTGCTTTCTTTTTCTTACTTCCAACTTTTAGAATCCCCTAGAGCCTTCATAGCTTGCACACATTATAATTAATGAAATTATATTAGTGGATGAAATAAGTGGATGCTCCAAATTCAGTGATGCAGAAGTGCAAATAATGGGTGGAGTTTGGACATAATTTGACAGTCTGTGTAGAAGGGATAGTAGAAGCCATGAAAATGGGGAACATACCAAATAAATAAAATTAAGAGTGTGAAAATCAAGTGGTCCTAATAGAGAAGTGGTGGGGTCTCAAGTAGCAAAACGGGATACATTTTTAGGCATGACTAGTATGTGAATTTGTTTTAATTGACTTGGCAGATTTGTTACAAATTCTTTTCTTTTCTTATTTTTTCAATTATGGGAATGTCAGAAAATAGATGCCCATTAGTTGAAAAACAGAAGCTTAAAAAACTAAATAGATGAAATAATTAAAATAAAGTAGATAAAAAATAAAAGTCCTATGAAAGGGAATCAGAGATTAGGTTTCCATCAGCTCACAAAATGATTTGTTCTTGTTGGGTGTCCCTTATTCCTCTGTGTGCATTTTTTTTTTAACCAGTTCCATTGTTAATGTGCCTGGTGAATCTACCCTTCGACGGGATTTCCTGAGACTTCAACAGGAAAACAAGGAACGTTCCGAGGCCCTTCGAAGGCAACAGCTGCTGCAGGAACAGCAACTCAGAGAGCAAGAAGAATATAAGAGGCAGCTGCTGGCAGAGAGACAGAAACGCATTGAACAGCAGAAAGAGCAGAGGAGACGACTGGAAGAGGTAGTGCTAGGATGAAGGGCTCCGTGTGGTCTTCTTTTTGCATGACTTGTTCTAAAAGAAAATAAATTCTCTTTCACACACATCTTCACAAAGGAAGCTCCCACCCACCCAGCCACAACTATTCAAAGTCTAAGGTAGAGGTGTTTATCCCTAGTAAATAGCTCTCCTCCAATCCCATCCCTTCCTCGTCCCTTAAAGTATAAACTTCATGAGTCATAGATCTGGTCAACAATAGAAAGGACTCAATAGAAGGTAAATTAAAAAAAAATAGATGAAACTAAGACATATTTGAAGGTAGCAGAGAAGGGACCAGTAGTAGACAGGGAAAAATTGAAGACTGAAGTGGGGAGAGGGAAGTGATTGAGATTGCAGTCTTCTAGGAAAGATGGATCGTTATGAAAATCATGTATTTAGTATCAATCACCCAAAAAATGTGTTTATTGGGCCGTATAAATATGCAATTGATTTGGAAAAAGATGTGGATGTTTTAGTGACCTTCAAACTGATAGGAGTTAGTGATGTAATGCTGTGCCCCCCAACCCCAAACCCTTCTTCTCCCCCAAAAAAGGGAATGTGACCATAGATTGCATTAAAGAGAAGCATTATTGGGAGTTTGCCAAGAAATCTTAAATTGGGGTCACAAAGAGTCAGATATGCCTGAAAGGACTAACTGAATAACAGTAACAAAGTAGAAATTGCAGCAGAGATTGTACATAAAGAAAAATTTAACAATTGAAGCTCTCCAAAAGTTTAATGGACTGCTGCATGATATAATGGGTTCTGTGAGCTCACGATCAGACTGTGACTTTCTTTATATTTCCACTTCTTATCACAGTGTCTTGCGTGTAGTCAGCTCTTAACATTGCTTGTCGACTTGACTTAATGTCAAGTAAAAGTTGTATTCTCTTGTTGGATATGCCCTGGAGAGGATTCTTACTTAGATATTGGTTGGGCCAACTTAGAAGTTCCCTTTCCAGCTCTAGGATGCTTTGCTCTTCAGATGACCTCTGAGTTCCCTTCCTACTCTGTGATTAATTGTGTGCGTGATTCTTCACTACCTAATGAGGTTTTCAAAAGCACTTTCCATATTGGTCATTGTCCTGGAGATGACGGATTAGATTTTAAAGAGCATTAATGGCATATTTCCTATTATGACTCAACTAAATCCTAGCGTGTGGATCCTGGTTACACTATTGTTGTAAACTCAGACTTTTTCAGAGCAAAAATTGTACTCTTAATTATGCTGTTTCTGAACCTCATTTTTTATAGGTATTCAAAAGTGAGGGTTATTGGATTCGATTTGGGGGGCTGGTCATGGCAATAAGTTCATAACAATAGAATTATGTTTTTATAACCACAATATAAAGTAGATTATGAAGTTATTCAAGGAGACCTGAATCCAAACCCTGCCCCTTTTAGATTTACTAGCTGGGGGACCTAGACAAGTCCCTAATTCTTTCTCAGCATTATTTTCTTTATAAAATGAAGAGGATAATAGCACTTCCTTCATTTGTTACAAGGACTAAATGAGATGACACATTTTTTAAAATTATTTAAATTTAATTTAAAATTTTTAAATTAAAGCATTCTTCATGAATGATGTTTGCTTTTATTGCTGTTTTTGTTGCTGTTATTAATATAATTATTATCTCCACCCATTTTATTTTGGTAGGTATTATTGGAAGAGAATTTCTCTCTCCATTATGTTGCTTTTTTTAATGTCACCTCTCAGTGACTTACAGGTCAAAGACCACTGAGTAAATTTAGGTGTAGATAAACCCTCATAGAAAGGAAGTTAAAGAAACAAGGAACCAACAGGACAGGAAACTGATTCCATAGGCACTGCTTCTCTGGGTGGTCCAGGCAAATTAAGAAGCTATGATTGGTTCCTGAGATGTGATGTGTGAGAGCTAGTGGGTGGAGAAAAGAGCTTATAAATGGTGATCAGGAGGTCTTTGGGGTCTTCTGGTTGGAGAGAAGGAATGTGGAGGAACTCTTGTCAGTGCTTAGCTTCAATTCATCATGACTGCCAATAGATTAGGAAGCTAAGTATTTCTCTACCTCTTTTCTACCTTTCCCTCTTTTTACTATTATTATTTTGATTTAATAAAGTTATTAAGCTATTAGCAGCCTCATAATTTTAATTATTACAGTAGGAATATTAACACAAGAGATGAATCTTTTGTACACCTTTTTTGCCAGAAATCCTATAGTAGATTTTCTTATGTCTGGCCACAAGAAGACACTGACTTATGTAGCTCTTATTTTGTGTTTGTTTGGTGAAGTATACCAACAGTTGTAATAATTTTTGTATCTTAATTCCTTACAAATTACCATCAGTGGATGTGGAAGCACTACACAGTTAGGTGATTTGCCATCATGGCACATATGAACAACACCGAAACTGAGATTTCTAAGAAGCTGAGTGGAAATTTAGATCATTGCTAATTGCTAATTGAAGAGTCATTGAATTCCCTTTTTGGTCATCAGTGTTATCTGTCCGGATACATGTTTTGAGTAAGGATCAGGGTTAGATAGGCAACAGGGGAGACCTAACTGAATTCAGATCTGGTCTCAGACACTGACTAGCTGTATGATCCTGGGCATCACCTCTCATCTGTAACATGAGGATAATGATAGCCTCCACCTCCCAGGGTTGTGTGAAGAATGAAATAACATATATGTGCTTTGCAAACCTTAACATACTATATCAGTTATTAATGGGCTATATAAATTATTGACACCATCATCAGTGGTCATCATCATGACTGTCCTTTCCTGGGAACTCTCCTATGTTGTAGGCTAGGACATAGCATCCTTCATAAGAAAATGTAGTGATGACATATATTACCTGCCTGCTAGAGGAGATAGCTTGCTTTCTATGATGAGGAAGAAGAGCATAAGAAAAGGAAATAAGCTTTGAGTCCAAAAACGATTGAAGAGAGGAGAAAACTCTGTGAATGTGAAATTTGGTTCCCTTTTATCAGGGAAGCTTAAATCAGAGAAATGGGAGAAGAGAGGTTTTGTCATGGATTCCACCTGCCTCAGTTGTCCAAGACCCTTATGACATGCACCCCTTTGGTAACCTCAAATTCCTAAAGGAGTTTTATATATTCTGGAACAAGCATGATCACATTAAGATTTTGGGGACAGCCTTATCCACCCAGCCTTTCAGATATTTCCCATTTGTTTGCTGGTATTTGGAACTCTTTCAAGCGAGATTAATTCTTTCATTTAACAATTAGTGATAAAAGACCCCAACTTGTAAGCACATTGGAGAGTTTATACATTTCCTTTTGGTGAATTTCAATCTATAAATGATGGTACCTCATCTTTTCTTATTTGGTTAGGATGTGAAATGGATAATAAAGCAGGAAGGCACTGAAGCCTAAAGTGGGGCAGAGAGGGCTTTGCCATTGGAGAAGGCTGAGGTTGGAGCATAATTTGACAAAGCAGATCTCCTTTATTTTTTTTAATCTTAATGTGGCCAAATAGAAATTCTGGACAAGCACTAAGGAAGAACTATTGTCTCCGGTCTGGTACCTCTCCAATTTTTAAATATTTTGGACAGCGACTCTGTGATTACATCTGTAAGCTCCTTTAGCAACCTGAGACATAATTCATTCTGGGCAAACAGCCAGGCCCTCTCTTCATAACTCCTCACCTACCTGGGGCTGAAATTCCCTCTTTTAGATTCTTTTTTTAAAAAATTATTTACATTTTGACAATTGTTCTTTTTGCTGGAAACATAGAATAGAATGCTTATTATCTCTTTGTCCTCTTTGACCATTTTATTATATTCCCAATTATGGAGCTTGCTCTTCTCTTATTCCTAATATAAATAAATTTGATTAGTTGCCCATAATGTTCTTCAGGTCTATCAGGCCATTTCAAACTTTAAGCTTTCCTTCCCATCAGTATTTTGATTGGTTTCTGCCATTCTTTTGTGTTCTTGTTTGCTCATATGTAGAAGAGTTCTGTGTGATCATACCTGCTCCTATAGACATTTCCCTTCACTGGGATTTGTTTGCAATTATAATGACAGTTTTATTTTATTTTATTTTATTTTATTTTATTTTATTTTATTTTATTTTATTTTATTTTATTTTATTTTATTTTATTTTTTATTATATTTTATTATTTTATTTTATTTTTTAAGAATCTATTCCCATTCCTTAAGATATAATCCATTTTAGTTTCTGGTCCTGGTATCCTGTTGATTTTAAATTTCTAAATTATTTTGAAATTTGTTTCCCTAAAGCCTATGGAAGATAATGGTATAATGAAGATGCAGTCCATGTCCTTGAGTTTGAATCCTGACTGTAACTGCTTTGCCATCTGTGTGACCTTAAGCATGAGACCTTAGGCATTATTCCTAATGCCATATCATTACTTCTGATAGAGACTGGTATTTTTCAAGCCGGTTTCCTCATTCCTTTGTCCTGACACACCTTGGAATGTATCTTCCTTGCCCCAGAGCAGCTTCTGAAATTGGAATAATTAAACAAAAAGCTTCTTTTGACCAAATATGTCCAGGGGATGTCATTGGGTCCCCCATTGGGATGAATTCTTAACCAGGCATAAATTAATTTCATCTAAGATATTGGAATCCTATGATCAGGTTATGAAGGAGTCAGGAAAGAGTCATAAAATATTTGTCAACCTCCTCATTAGGTATTTAGCAGTAGAGATGCCTTGGGGAGGACTGAATAATGAGCTTACAAAATTGTATTTAATGACTCAAGATGCTGAATGAATTGGTCTCTGATGACCAAGGGACATCACTGACCAATTCGTGATTGCTAGCCTTGATCAATAAATTGATTTTCTTACCCAGAACCTATTTTTTACAAATTTTTAATGGTCCTAGGCAAGTTATTTAACTTCTCTGAGCCTCAGATATCTCATTCTTTAAATGAGTGAGATGGAATAGATAACCTCTGACATTGCTTCTACCTTTAAATCTATGATTTTCCATCCAGTATTCTTATTCCTTGCTCTCCTACAAACTTCAAGATGAGCCATCACATACCCTGCCAGGACTTCAGTGACTTGCAAACGCAGAATTATTACATTTTATGTGGAATAAAAAACATAAAGAAAATTATGAGGAATAGAGGAGAGGAAAAGGAATCTAGTTGGGAAAGTGGGGTTAGTATGAAGTTTAATTGTAGGACTTGTAACCAAAAAGTCTTAAACAAATAATGATAATAAAATGTGCCAAGTACTTACTATGTATTTCTTGGCTATGAATCCTGGAAGGAAGGAATCATGGATGAACTCCCTAATCTCCCCCGAAGGATTTTTAAACAATATTTTTATGCTTTTTAAGGTGGAAAGAAATATTTTCCTCATAGATTCTTTTTTCTTTACCCCTCAGTCACTTAAACAGTATCCTTTGTTTTGCAGTCTTTTTTGGCACCTTTCATTAAGAGCACATGTAATTATGATTTTTAATACAATCCCCAGTCATAAAACTACAAGAAACATCAGGTGGTCACAAATTATATTCCCTTGAATCTAAGCAAAGAGTTGCCTAAACTGTTTTACACAGATGTTGTCTATCCTGTTTAACATCTGGGATGGAAATTCTGTAATCTCCCTTGTTAGTCTATTGTAGTTTTTAGTCACCTTTACAACTGAACTGTCCTCTTGTTTAATGATTTGTAAAGATGAAGAACAGTTGACTTTTGGGAGAAACCAAAGAGCTCCTTTTTTCCTGCCATTATAAAAGTTACTCATGTGGAAGCCCGAAAACCAATCTTTGCTAGGTTTTGATGTTACGCATGTGCAGAAATATGACCCCATATAATCTATGGGAAGTCAGAAACCAAACAGACCACCCTTTTAAGCACAAAGGCATGAATTTAAAGAGAGTCCCATTTCATAAGCCCATGAAAATTAAGGAGGAAATGTTTCAAAGGTGCCACATTTTAAAGACAGTATTATTTCATAACACTTGAGATTAAAGTCCCCTTTTAAAAAAAGAGAACTAATGACATAGAACATAGAGTAGTATTTACCCAGGCATTTTAGGAAAATTCAAGCCATTTGGAAAAACTCTTTGTAATGTATAACCTCTCCAATCCCCCTTTCCCCCAGAAGAATTTCAAAAGTCATGATGACATCATCATCTTGAAAAGCCAGGTTTTCAAATGCTTATGTTATCTTTAATATTTTTTTTGAGAAAAATCATGCAAGAATTAAATTTTGGGGGGTTTGTCATTTACAGTATACCCATGATATTAATTCCTCATTGACTAACGATCTTTAATTGGTTGTGCACACATTTCTTTTGACATTGTTCTGATGCAAGAATAAGTGCAAAAGTATTTATCAGAATTTAATGTTGGGGCTTTAAATTCTTAAATTTAATTGAATTTTTAAAAGTATTTGTTATTAATATCAGCACAGTTCAAAAAGTGAAGTGATAATTTTTGAAATTGAGGCTGTGGACCAAATAAATTGGGAGGGAATATACAAATACAAAAATGGAATCATTGTTACCTCCACCTTCTTCCCTCTTGGTTTTGGAGGGCCATTCTTATCTTGTGGGTGGAGAGTTCAGAAGGTAGATAGTTATAGCTCATACTTCCTCCTTTTTACTCTCCCAGAAAGAATGTGGGTGGGTTTTTAAGAGTGTGAGTCTTTTCTATAGGAGTAGTAAGGCTGATTTTCTCCCTAGCTTTCTTAAAGTAAACTTCCTGGGAAACCTTAGAAATTAGTTTGTTGCTGTGAATTCTTTCCTATTTGAGATGATCTCGGCTGCATTCCCTTACCTTTTCTCGTTTTGGCTTCATATTGTTTAGACAGCGTCAACATGTGTATACTTGGGGATTAAGGCTAAGAATTGTAACATGGGGAATAGAAATCATTTTTTTCCATCATATTCCTTTGCATTTTTATTGTGCTTCTTTTCCAAGAATCACTGTTCATAAATTTTTCAAAGTATCTCTTTTGTTCAATTCACTATTGAGAAAGGTTTAAAATATTTTGAACTTCAGGGATAGCTAGATGTCTCAGTGGATTGAGAGCAAGGCATAGAAAGAGAAGATCCTGGTTTCAAATTTGACTTTAAACACTTCCTAGCTGTGTAACCATGGGCAAATCACTTAACTTCCATTGCCTAGCCTGTACAATATTTAATATTCAGTATTGATTCCAAGACAGGATTTAAGGGCTTTAAAAGAAAAAAAGCATTTATTACATTCTTAGTATAGCCATCATAATAATGAAAATAGCTAGTATTTGTGCATCAGTCTAAGAAGGAAGCAGCTTCTTGTAGATGGCTCTTAATTGGGCATTATAGAGCCCTCCTGCATCCTGGTGGTGTTTCAGCACTCAGCCCCCAGCGGTGGTGGGTGCCCCTTTTCTTCTCCATGAGGACAAAGTTAGCCTTTCCAGTGGAAGTGTTTGCAGGATGGAATCCTGTCTATGGCAGCAAGTAACGGGCCATCCTGGGTAAGGGCAGGAAGCCAAGATTTCTTTCAGAACCCTCAGGGTGATGGTGTTTCTGGCTCTGACTATCTCTGGGTTAGGCTCCGATTCAAGTCTGGCATCTCTCTGGAAGATTCAGTACCCGCCATAGCAACTACAGCAACAGAGACAGATGAGCAGGGACAAGTGAGAGGGAGCTCGTTTGCTTTGGAAATCAAAGCCATTTCAGTAACCTCAAATTGTATCATGAAAATGTCAAGGTAGGTCCATGGCAGACAGGCATGAATCACTCTTAATTGAGGTGTCTCTGTGCAGTCTTTGTTGGATTATCTAGCGTCTGCTTAGTTCCTTTGCCTGTGGATTTAGGATCTTGACACTCATCCTGTCTGGGCTGCATGTCCGCAGCAAGAATTCCTTCTTCCTTCCGGAGGGACGGTCAACTGGCCCTTGCTTTAGTGCTTCAAGCGATGAGAAGTTCACTAAAACTCAAAGCAGCCCATCTTACTGTTAGACAAGTCAAGTCATCACACATTTATTAAGCTTTTCCTATGTGCCAGGACTGTGGTAATAATCCCTCAGGATATGAAGAAAGGCAAAAACCAGCCACTTTTCCCTGTCACTTGATACTTGCATATCCTTAGAGCTCCAAATCAACGATTTGGTGATCCTTTTATGTCATTGCAATATATTTCTTTTCTATTTCAGAATCTTTTGACATTTTCCTATAATTGGTTATTTAATTCTTTGATGTCAAAATGAAATAGAAATGATGGCCAGATACATAAGGATTCCTATAGGCTATCAATTTAGTTTTAAATGTAATCTTTATTCTTTATCGTCTATACATTTTTATTTTATTATATAACATATATTGTTATATAAGATTAATAATGCATAATTATATATTATTTTTATTATTACTTATTAACTATTTCTAAATTATGCTTTAATCTGATTTGAGTGAAACTCAGGAGTGGCTATGTTTGACACCTCTGTTTAACCAATCCACAAATATTTATTAAGTCCTGACTATATGTTAGACCCATGTTGGCAAACCTATATCACACGTGCAGGTGTCTCTAAAGGTTTGCCGTCATTGTGTTAGACAGTATTCAAGAATAAGCATTTAAAAGAAGACAGAACACCTCTCTTATCCTTAAGGAACTTGAATTCTTTCTTCATATCAGTTCTATGTAATGGAGAGAAAGAAAAAGAGAGAAACTCTTTAAATTCCTTTTTAAAAGGAATATCTACCTTCTGACACAGACTATCTACCTCTCTGACTCAGAGAGGTTCTCTCTGTCTTCATAATTGGTTTGCTTATATAGTATAATTTTCTGCATCACTTTAAAACAACAACCTTGGAGGGAATGTCTTTTTTTTTAACTGATTTTTTAAGTCCCAGCTTGGTTAATTTATGAATTTGAGAGAAGTACAATTCTGTAAGAATAATTTGCAATTCTTGATTTTAACTTAATTTAGCTTGAACTCTCACATTCAAAGGAGTTTTTTATTTTCGTTTGTTGAATCCAGCATGAACAGGAAGTTAGGGGTTATTTGAAGGCTAGGAACCTTGTTGTGGCCTTTTTTTTTTTAAATTCCATATTTCATTTAGTTAACATGTGTTACATATCAAGAAATATATCTTGAATACAAGTATGTGTGCATGTTATTTTTTCATTGGTGGAGTCTCCTGTCCTCACCTGAGCATGATGGTTATTAAACTTGTGACTTCCTCAAGATTAGACAGCAAGTAGCAAGGTGGAATTCACTATGTCTTGCTTTTTTCTATTCACCTGATATATCTATATCTATCACTCCCCCTCCCCCCCATCCTGCCGATGATGCATTTTCTAGAGAGATTCCTGGGAATTAAAATAAACAAACAAATAGATAAATACATTTAAAAAGAAAAAGGGGAAGAAGAAAAAGAATGATCTCCCTGGGCACCATTTTTTTAAAAGTGCTGATCATTTTTAGGGGTAGTAGTTGACCAAAATGTGGTTTGATTCTCATTTCTGACTCAAGTATTTATAAGAATCAATCTTGGTGCTTGGCATCCTGTACTTAAAAAGCACATAGACTGAACTGACAACAGGAGGATATGGTTGGTGAAGGGAAACTCCCGGCCTTTGTGTACTTTGGCATGTGGACAATAGCTTAGTTGTGCTTACAGATTTGGTTCTGAACTTAGATTAGTGTTTTTAGACTAGTTTTCCTATTTCCCTTTACTTGGGGGTGAAGAGGCCAAAAGGAGAACTAAGGGAAAACTATTCTACTTGTTCAGTTGTGAAAATAAGTATTCTAATTAAAAGATGGCGTATATTGTGTTTTGTTTTGTTTTAGCTCATAAATTAATAAATTAATATCATTTTTATGTTGGGGGGAGAAGGCTGGGTGTGTGTGTGTGTGTGAACAGTAAATGAATTCTACATTTAATTTTTTTCCTAAGAGTATGCATGCTTGCATAAATTCCAGGGGATAATTTATACTGTGGCTTAAAACTTTTTATAGAATGAATAGTAATAAATTTCTCAATGACAATAACAGTTATATAGTGCTTTAAGGTTTAAAAAATAACATGCATGCATTAATTCATTTGATCCTCATAACAACATTGGAAGGATATGTGCTGTAATTATTCCCTTTTTACAAATAAGGAAACGGAGGTAGTCAGACAGATTAAGTGACTTACTTTGGACTGCATAGCTAGTATATGTGTGAAGCAGGAGTTGAACTTAAGTTCTTTGATTCCCATGGCTCTTGCTCTATCCACTGATCCACAAATGTAACTAAGCCAGCTCATGACTGATGTGCTGTCAAACATATGATATTCATTTTTCTAGGAAAAGTTTTGAAGGCTAAATGTAAAAAATAAAATGTTGATGTAGATTAAGAAAAAAAACAAACATACAGAAAAAAATTTCAGAATTGAGAATTAGCTCATCTGATTGCAAGGTTATTTTAAATAAATCAATTCCTTTGTAGCACTCCAAAGGGTCTTAACCAACCCCCACCCTCTTTCATTTGATTATTACTATTTTTAATACATGTCCAATTACACTCCTTCCCACCTCCCCTTCCCCCCAGCTGATTCACATTTCCACTGGTTTCTTCATATGTCATGGATCAAGACCTATTTCCATATTATTGATAGTTGCATTAGTGTGGTCATTTCAAGTCTACATCCCCAATCATGTCCTCATCAACCCATGTGTTCAAGGAGTTGTTTTTCTTCTGTGTTTCCACTCCTGCAGTTCTTCCTCTGAATGTGGGTAGCGTTCTTTTCCATAAATCCCTTAGAGTTGTCCTGGGTCATTGCATTGCTGCTAGTACAGAAGTCCATTACATTTGATTTTACCACAGTGTATCAGTCTCTGTGTACAATGTTCCTCTGATTCTGCTCCTTTCACTCTGCATCAATTCTTGGAGGTCTTTCCAGTTCACATGGAATCCCTCCAGTTCATTATTCCTTTGAGCACAATAGTATTCCATCACCAGCATATACCACAATTTGTTCAGCCATTCCCCAGTTGATGGGCATACCCTCATTTTCCAGTTTTTTCCACTACAAAAAGCGCAGCTGTAAATATTTTTGTACATGTCTTTTTCCCTATGATCTCTTTGGGGTACAAACCCAGCAATGGTATGGCTGGATCAAAGGGCAGCCAATCTTTTAGCGCTATTTGGGTCCCAAAATTTTGACAATATCTAAAAGGGTCTATGTCCCTCCAAAAACCTTCAGAGATAATAGAGGAGTGATATAGAAGTATTTTAATTAGGAGGGTAAATGAGGATGACTTTTTGAAGGGGTATTTTCCCAAAGTTTTCAAGTTTTTTTCCCCTCCCCTAGTAGTTAATCTGTGCTTGAGTCATTTACACATTCACCTCTTCCCCCATGTGTCCAACTTGTGAAAAGGTTAATTGAAGTTACAGGTGCCATTTATGATGGTGAACATGCTAATGGGGCATGGCGGTGATTTAGATGATCTCATTACCCCTTATTATAACCAAAACAAAAATCAGCATGGAAGATCCAGCTGACTCCCCGTCTAATTTCTCTTAATTCCACAGCAACAGAGAAGAGAGCGTGAGGCTCGACGGCAACAGGAGCGGGAGCAGAGGAGGAGGGAACAGGAAGAGAAGAGGCGCCTGGAGGACTTGGAGAGAAGGCGGAAGGAAGAGGAGGAGCGAAGAAGGGCCGAGGAAGAGAAGAGAAGAGTGGAGAGGGAGCAGGTGAGTCCCTGGAAGAAGGTGACAACAGAATTATTTCCGAGTATTTCTTGTTTTTTTTGAGGGGCAATAGAGGTTTGGATTTTTTTTTCAATAGGAAAGATAAAATATTGATGAAAGCAATGCAACTAGGAGTTCCATTAATTGAATCTCCTGTTTTTCTTGGTAGATTACTCATAAATACCATGTAAAAACTACATGAAAATTTTAGTGACCTTATTATTCAAGTTTAATGGTTACTGAATAGTAATTTATTCCAGAAAAAGATACCTGGAAATAGCCATTAAGACTTGGACTGATGCCACAAAAGCTGATAAATCAGGATTAAGACTATTGTTAAATATTAGTTTTATTCTTTTGGCCTAGTCATAATCTCTTACTGTATTAAAAAACTGTTGAATTTAAAAACAAAATTTGCAGAGAGTTTCAAAAATTAGTAGTAGCAAATTGGATGTTATGGTGAGTGCATATATGGGATGATGGGTGAAATCATGTAATGAAAGGAAGTCAAGCAAAAATTTCCTTTATTTTCTCTTTTAAAATCACATTTTAATCATTGCATTTTGTTGAGGTCAACTAATGATTTTATTTAGAAATGACCATTTTTTTCCTTAAACACATGTAGATACAATAATTTGAATATGATTCACCTAGTTGTTAAGGTATTTATATGTTTTCTATTCCAGAATTTTATTGATTTGAACCAGATCACTAACATTATGTCCCTTCTTCATTTTTTGTCTATTAACTTCTTTTGCTTTTAATTGCCTTTAGAAAAAAAAAAAGAAGAGATAGTTCAAATAATGTTCTAAACTCACATTTGAAAATACTTACCCTGCCTAATTGTGTCTTTCAAATTTGCTTATTCAACCGCTCTCCTTGTTTACTAAACTTAAGTGCCTCAAGTTTTGTAAGAGTTGGGTTTGCATGCACATCAGATTTCACTTTTATTCACTCACTCACTCACTCATTCATTCATTCCACATATATTATTTAGTAAAAACCTATTTGTGCATGCGAATCTCGAAGCTTAAATTTACTGTTGTCCTTCATTGTGCTTGAAGTTGGTGGCTAGTTCATGGTTTCTATTAAGTGTGTATTTGTTTTGAAATGTCAGTTATACTTGAAATTAGGAGCTTTAAAGAATTCAGCTACATAAGCTTTTTGAAAATTTCTGTAGTTTGAGAAATTGATTGGCTGCCGTTTTCTAGACAGAAATATTTACAAACTAATAATAAGTGAATATAAAGGACTAGAAGTGGTCTGTTAGTGGTGCTTGTAGTTTGTGAATGACACATTATGCACCTCAAAGAAAAAAAAGTTTAACAAAAAATTTAAATATCACTTCTGTGATGCTGTTCTCTTTCTAGCACAAAAACGATCATAATAATGGCCTTGCTATAAGAAGCATGCTTTGTGTACATATGTGTTTGTGTGTGTAAATTCATGTTCTGTGCAGTGGGTGAATACATGCTAGCTTTTGTTTGTAGCTTGGACAGGATATTTTCTTGAGTTATTTTGAGGTGATAAGGAGAGGAAACAGATGAGTTGGACTCCTTGTCAAAAGATGATGACATTTTAAGTCTGTGTAGGTCAGAACATAAAATGAGTTTGGTGTCGAAATTCATTTATTTGTGAATATTTGCCATTGCTCATGGCAGCTGTAAGCCTTAGGAGGGCATGCCTGGGGCTGAGGAGGATTGGATGGATATAGAGATTAGGGATGTAGAGGATAGGTCGGAAGTGAAGTGCTTCAGTCAGCATCCTTGCCGGGAAAGCTGGCATCCAGACCATCTGGGGATTCCATTTGTATTTGCATCAGGTTGGACTTCCTAAGGAAGTTTGTGTACAATAAACTGCCACTTAGCCCCTTCACCAGCCAGAATTCATAGCTACCCCATTCTTGGCTTAAGCCTCTTTATGGCCACAGCTATGAAAATATAACAAGGGGGAAAGGAGTCTCTGGAGGTAAAAGTTCACAAAATGAGAGTGTTTTCCCATGAAAAGAATTCTTAGGGGCTTTAGAATGACCTTTCTTTATCCCCTTGATCTCCTCCCCAGTTTACTTATACCCATATCTTTTACCAGGGCAGGAAGTTAGGTCATTGTCTCATTTAGAAAAGAGGGTATAGAATAATCTACATTTTTTAATGTGCTTTCAGATTTTTTATCTGTAAAATGATGGGGAATTACATGACTGTGGGACCTTTAAGGTCCCAATAAAATCTGACAAGCTCTTTTCTATTATTTGAAGTTCACAAAATCATTCTGTGAGTTAGGAATAGGAGAAGTACAATGATTTTCATTCTTCAGATGAAAAAACTGGTGGAGAACTTAAATGACATACCCAAAACCGCACAAGGTGTGTCATTGGTGGAGTTTAAATAGTAATCCAAGTCTCTGATTTGCAGGGAGCTATTTTCGTGCCTGCACTTGCAAAATACACATTTCTGCATTTTAAAAATACATATTCGGGGCAGCTAGATGGCCCAGCAGGTCGAGTGCCAGGCCTAGAGTTGGGAGGATATGGAATCAAATCTATCCTTAAACAGTTCATTAACTGTGCGATCCTGGGCAAGTCACTTAACCTTGATTGCCTAGTCCCAGCCTCTCTTCTGTTTCTGAATTGATACTAAATTAAAAGGAAAAGGTTTAAAACAAATGAAACAACCCCAAACCCCTCTATGTTTTGGAGGTACTTAGCAGTTTAAAAAAAAACAAAAACCAAAGAGGATGGCTGAAGACCTGATTTTATTGTTTTCTAAATAGCATTGAGATTAAAAATGGCAGAGCTGATGGCTTTTCCTTATTATTTATCAAAAGGACTTCCAAAGGGGCAGCTGGGTAGCTCAGTGGAGTGAGAGTCAGGCCTAGAGACAGGAGGTCCTAGGTTCAAATCCGGCCTCAGCCACTTCCCAGCTGTGTGACCCTGGGCAAGTCACTTGACCCCCATTGCCCACCCTTACCAATCTTCCACCTATGAGACAATACACCGAAGTACAAGGGTTTTAAAAAAAAAAAAAAAAAAAAAAAAAAGGACTTCCAGGCAACTTCAGAATCATCCAAGAAAGATATAGATACAATCAGAATTGTGGAAACGCTATGTTTTTGTCATATGCCTTTATGGATAATCTCTGCATGGTATATATGTTAACTCTATTAACCAAAAGTTTTGATTAACCAGAACACCCCTCTGAGCCCCCCTTAGTTTCCCAACTATACCAGATCACCAAGAATTTGCCGTATCGATAAATCGAATTCTTGCTTTTCTTAAGAAAAAGTCCCATCATTCATGTCTCATCTGGATGCACACCCGTGTATACAAATACACAGTGTTACATGTATCGGTGGATCATGTGTTACTATTTAATAATCTTCTAAATAGGAAATTTTTTTGGGGGGGTGGAACCCATCTTAAAAGAGTCTTTAAGGCCTTCCACAGAAGGGTTCTGGGGTTTTTCCCAGGCATCTATCCCTAAGTGAACTGTTGCCAAAGATGTCTGGGGAAAAGAAGCTCTTGGTGTTTTCCACTCAGGTGGTTCTGATGCTTTCCTTTTGAATCAATTGATTGCTGGGTAATTTCTATGTGACAGGAGTATATCAGGCGACAGCTAGAAGAGGAGCAGCGGCACTTGGAAATCCTTCAGCAGCAGCTGCTCCAGGAGCAGGCCATGTTACTGGTAACGCACTGTATCTGTTTTGTTCCGTAGCTTTAGGGCTCATTTATCCGGCCAGGCCCAGGACCGCCCCCCCTGTCCCCCTCGTCCCCCAGTTGGGCACAGCTGCGCTCACTGTATGAACAATGGAGTTGGATTAAATGGCCATTTCTGTTAGTGTAGTGGGCTGACAGGCACAACCCTGAGAGGAGGAGGACTCCGCGGTCACATTGCTTTTGGGCCCGTCCAGAGGACGGCATTATTTATTTATTTGCTTCAATAAGTGGAACTGTTCTGGTTTTTGGTGGTCAAGTTTTTTTTTTTGTTTTGCTTTTGTTTTTGTTTTTGTTTTTGTTTTTTTTTTTGCGCATTCATCAAAAGAATTTAAAGAGTGCCTAATGCTCCGGATTCCAAGCACATACCACATAAAATTTAAACGGGGGGGTATTGGTTTTAGTCATTGTTACCTACGCAGTCTTTGTTCTAAAAAGCATCACATCTTTATTGAAATCATTATCTTTAGGGGGAAAAAGAAAGCCAGTCATTATTACGGTTAGCAACATTCCGTCAGCTTTTCCTACAGGTACCAGGCCATATAAAAAGCCCTGTCTGTTTGCTGCACCAATAAAAACAAACAAACAAACATAAAATAAAATAAAAAGGAGAGGAAAAAAAATAGGTGGTCTTTTTTTTTTTTTTTTTTTTTAATTTCCCCTTCAAAAGTTCGATGGATTAACAGCACCCTTTGTTGCTTTGATCATTCTCTCCTTCCTAAAGGAATACAGATGGCGGGAGATGGAAGAACACCGGCAGGCGGAGAGACTTCAGAGGCAGTTACAGCAAGAGCAAGCGTATCTCCTGTCCTTACAGCATGACCATAGGAGGCATCATCAGCAACAACAACAGCAACAGCAACAGCAACAACAGCAGCAACAGCAGCAGCAGCAGCAAGAGAGAAATAAACAGAGCTATCACCCCCCTGAAACGAAACCTCACTATGAACCCGCTGAAAGAGCCCGAGAGGTAACTCACCTTCTCCTGTGGCCACAGCGATGGGTCAGCGGTCACCCCGCTAGGGAGCAGCAAAGCCAGCACCCTCTCCAGGATGCTGGGCGGCTGCCTCTGGGGCAGGTCTCAACGGAAACTCTTATGGGGGGCAGCCAGGTAGCCCAGCGGAGGGGAACACCAATCTGGCCTCAGGGGCTTGCCAGCTTTGTGAACTGGGGCAAGTCACTTAACCCTGATTGCCTAGCCTTTGCCACTTTTCTGTCTCAAAATGGATGAGAAGATGGAAGGCAAAGGTCTTTTTTTTTTTTTTTATTATTATTATTGTTGCCTTTAAATTTAAAGAAAGAGCAATTAAGAGTCACAGAGAGAGGGTGAGTGTGAAGTGGGAATAATGTAGTTAGAAGATGGAAGGCAAAGGTTTTTTTAAAAATTTTTTTAAAGTTAAAGAGAGCAATTAAGAGTCAGAAAGAGGGTGAATGTGAAGTGGGAATAATGTAGTTAGAAGATGGAAGGCAAAGGTTTTGAAAATTTTTTTTTTAAATTTAAAGAGAACAAATAAGAGTCAGAAAGAGGGTGAATGTGAAGTGAGAATAATGTAGTTAGAAGGTGGAAGGCAAAAGTCTTTTTTTAACATTTAAAGAAAGAGCAATTAAGAGTCAGAGAGAGGGTGAATGTGAAATGGGAAGAATATAGTTGCGCCATCCTTCAGAAATTTTTAAGGGAGACTTTTGTTTAATTATTAATTTTTTTTTCTCTTTTGGTATTTTTAAAATTCATTTTCTCATGATACAGTGTATTACCATCCAAAATATAGTTCCATATTATTTTGAATGGGACTTTTGACTAAATTTGTTTTCCTACATCCCTTGAAAGGAAAGGGGAAAAGAGGTCAACTTCTTGGCTCAGTGGATTGGTAAAACTAGGCTTTTTTAGTCTCGGATACTTCCTCGCTGGGTGAACCAGCATAAGTCACTCAATCCCCACTGCCAAGCCCTTACCGCTCTTCTGCCTTCGAGCCAATACAGTATTGATTCTAAGATGGAAGGTAAGGGTTTTTAAAAAGGAGAGTGAGACAGAGAGATAAGAATGGGGAGAGAGAACCAGTGACATATTACTCACATGGTGACCAACTTTTTAGTTGGTTGACAGAGTTACAAATTACTCTGTAGCATTACAAGCATAGTGAAATTTGGCCAAGTGTTAAGGGCTTCATGAATTTTTCAGGTAGTCCCAATCTCCTGAGTTGATGAGTATTAATTATAATTAATTAATTGAGTATTAGCGCAGAAGGGAGACAAACACTGGTCTTAAAGTTGACTCAAGGAGTTAAGAAATATGCATTGTACATATTCTTATGGAGACCAAGGCTGTGATCTCACAAAAACATGCTAAATTCCTTAATTATCAACTTAGACTCACTGGCTTTGGTCCTCTATATCTAGAGATAGCTCTATTAGTTTTACATGCTAAACTCCTTAATTATCAATTTAGGCTCACTGGCTTCGGTCCTCTAGAACTAGTGATAGCTCTGTTGGTTTTTAGAAGTCTGTAATAAAAGATAAGTTTGTTGTTTTGCTATTTATTTTTCCCTAGTAGAATATGCGATATGATTTTCTTCAAAATGTGCTTTAGTTGGGGATGGCTAGGTGGCCCAGTAGATTGAGAGCCAGGTCCAGAGATGGGGGGGTCCTGGGTTGAAATCTATTTTCAGATACTTCCTAAGCTGTGTAACTCTGGGCAAGTTACTTAACCCCCCATTGCCTCGCTCTTACCACTTTTCCACCTTGGAACCAATACACAGTATTGATTCTAAGACAGAAGGTAAAGGCTTAAAATAAATGCTTTAAGTTGCAATTATTTTGGGCTACTAACAAACCTCAAAAATCTTCATTTTTTAAAGTGTTTTCATTTTCCTGAAGCCAATCCTAATGCTGCTTTTTTATGTGGCCGCTCCAGCTCTGCTCTTTCTAATAACCAAGGACAACTGAGAAGGTGAAGACGTAGGAGACCCCCATGGGTGTCTGCCCTCTAGTTCACTAACAATGAGTTATGTCTTCTATGCAGGTGGAAGATAGATTTAGAAAAACTAACCAAGGCTCCCCTGAAGCACAGTCTAAGCAGACAGGCAAAATTTTGGAGCCACCAGTGCCTTCAAGATCAGAGTCTTTTTCCAATGGCAACTCCGAGTCTGTACACCCTGCACTCCAGAGACCAGTGGAACCACAGGTAGCAGCAGAGGAAGTCTGCTCGGGTCACGGGGACCTTTGTTGATGTTTCACCAGACTCCAGCCCTGTCCTTGGTGCTGCAGTGGCATGGAGAGGAATTGGTTTTCATGGACACTTAAGAGAGTTTGAGGAGGAGCAGAACTAGTTGTTTAAAAAAAGGAAATACAGATGATAAAGGGAAAGGACTCCTTTAAAAAGAACCCACATGTATCAGAGAAATAGTTTTTAAAAGCCTCTTACAGGGGACGGTTAAATCTCTCAATGGGTCCTGGGTTCAAATGTAGTCTCAGACCCTTCTTAGCTCTGGGACCCTGAGACAGTTACTTAACCCCCATTGCCTAGCCCTTAATGCTCTTCTACCTTGGAACCAATATATAATAAAGGATTTAAAAAAAAAAAAGGCTTTTGCCTAATTAGGTAATCACTGAGCAGAGTACTTGTAGGAGAGATACAGGAGAGTGAGCAGAGGCTCTTTATTGAGCTCATTGTCCAGTTTAGTAGAGGAGATGAGACTTGGATGTGAATTAGTGGAATATAAAGCACAATGTTAAGAGTTCAGTAAGAGAGGTACAAATGCCCCTGTTGAGAAAGATTCTGGCTGCAGGGATGTGAGAATAGCCCAGGGGAAGGAGGAGATTGTATTTGAGCCTATCTTAGAAATAAAGGATTTAGATAGGCAGACCAGGAGAGAAGTGACTAAAAGCTGCATGAACAAAGACATAGAGATGGGAAATTTGGGGTCATGTTCCAGGAAAATAGTAATACGTCAGTTTGCCTGGAGCATGGTTTTATGATATGAAAATTAGTCTAAATCTTTAATAATAGTCTTTATACTTTAATAATATATTTAAGAATTTATCTTAAATTAAATTTAATAATTCAATAATAACATATTTTAATGCTTTAATAATAGTATCAATTAAAATTTAGGTTTTGCTTTAAGGTTTGCAAGGTGCTTTATAAATATATTACCTTGTTTGAATCTCACCCTACACACCCTAGTGAAGGGATTTTTATCATCTATTGATGAGAAAAACAACCGTGAGACCTTGGACTAGGCCTTTAACCATCTTAGATCTCATTTTCCTCATCCGTAAAGTAAGTGGGATTGGACTTTTGTGGTTCTTTCCCTTTAGATCTGTCACGCTATGAGCCCAAGATAGATGAAGGGATTTATGCATCATTACTGAACCAGTTGGTAACAGGATTTGAATACTATCTCAGGAATTGAAATTTTATTTAATGGGTCACGGGAAGCTACCAATACCCACTGGGTCAGAGCTATGCTTTAGGAATATTGCTCTGGCAGAAGGATCTGAGATAGATTGGAAAAAAGTCTAGGGAGAAGCTTTTATCTCAGGAATCCAGCCCATAAGAAACAAAGAGTCCTCAAATAAGATGGCAGCAATGAGAATGGAAGCAGTGAAGAGAATGTGACAGATATGGCAGAAGTAGAAACAGCCAGATTTAGCAGCTGTCTGGTGGAAGGACGTTTATGATGGATGCCCTCATGGCTTCAAGTTTGGGAGTTTGCCATTGACAAAAACCATGAAGTCAGGAGAAGAGGCAGATTAGACTACGGTTGATCATCTTCACTGTAAAAGGTCTAGCACAAAAGATTTCTTCCTGCATCTTGCTTTTGCTTTTGAAGGTGAAGCAGTGCCCGCCTGTATCAGGTCCAAGAGCCCACTCTCTGCTTTGCGATGCTGCTTTTGGGTATCTGTTTGCCTGTACTGCTTGTGCATCATTTTTGCTCTGTTGAGTTGGGGGGGGGGGAGTGATGGGGGGAACACACAGCTCAGCCTGAATCGAAGGAAAGAGCTCACTTTGTTGCAGCCCTGTAAACCTGGTGAGCCGCTATCCTAGAAGAGCCAGAAATCTATCCTACCATTTCAAGAGACTTGTAAGAATCTGCCTGAAAAGATGTATAATTTGGTCCATTAGGGGCCAAGTAGAAGTCTCGTGCAGTTTTTCAGTCTATGTTGGCTAAATTCATACCCTAATTATAGTAGGGTTTTGTTTTAAAACTTCAGATGAGTTTTATGGTAACTCATTAACTCTTGGTAATGATTCTCCAGGATATTGGTATTAAGCCTGAAGAATTAATAGTCACAGAAGAAGGAAGGAAAGAAGAAAAGGAGGGACAAAAAAGTGCTTCGTTGTGGGAAAAGGACCTTTTTTTTTGACCCACAGTTAACATTACAGGGTCTAAGCCAATCCAATCCCCTTAGCCTTATTGGTAGAATTGTAGACTAGAAAGGGAAGGAAAAAGAAAATTAGAAAAGGAAAAAGTTGGAAAAGGAGAGAATGAAAACATCAAGAAAAGAATAAAGAGTAGTTGATATGGTGAAGAATGGCCCAGTTGAGTACTAAGTAACAGAAATGTCCTCAGGAGCCACAAGTGCCAGAAATCACCTGGCAGGGTTTCAGGGCTCTTATGTTCCAGGGTGGGTAAAATGGAAAGTGGGGAGAAGGGAAAGGTATTTTCCTAAAATCACAAAGATTTATTAACTGTAGAAAGGAAATCTTGAGAGTCATGAGTATGCATGGTTACTTAAGGAATTTGGAAAATTGGAGCAGGCTCCCTGGCTTATAGACTGATTTTTCCTCCCATCTATTTAAAGTAGTTCCTAAAAGTAGTCTATACTGACTCTCTTGCACAAAAATAGTTCTTGTCTAAGAGTATATAGAGTCATTTCTTATACCTGTGATACTTTGGAAATACATGTGGGATATTATTTGTTATATTTTTTTCATAATGTTACTTGATATTTGGATCTTATCCTACCTTTTTCTGGGGGGGGGGGAACCACAAACAAAAAAAAACCCTCACATTTTCCCTAGATGCTTAAAAAATTGTGAGTTATATGAATCTCCTTTTAAAATTAGGTATTATGTAGGGAGTACCATGAACCCTATGAGAAACATCTGTAGCCTACCATCAGGTTTCTTCTTATACCCATAAAGATGATATAATCAATTTGATTTTGTATCCTACCTTCCTTTCATATATTATTGTCTTAGCATTCCTTTATATAATTTAATAGTGATTAGTTAGATTCAGCTGATTAATAACTACTTTATTTCTGAATCATTCCCACCACCCTCTTTTCCCCCTACAAAAGGTTAACTAGTGAGTTAAAAGATTAAACTTAAGACATTTAAACTTTAAAAAAGTTAAATAATACTCTTTATTCCTAAAGATGTCACATTTCTCATGTTATAAAACTGGGTATTTAGGGATGTTTGGGGCCATAATTACTTGGAAAAAAGGAGGATGGAGAAGAAAAGATTGAGACAGTGTTTTGAAAAGTTGGGAGGGGGTGTTGTTTTTAGAATGAACTTTTCTGGGATTGTAATGTCATAAAGCATCTGTCTTTAATTTTTTTTTATATGAATGTGCTATTTCTTTGCTAATTGTGTCTGAAATTTAATCTAGCAGGTAATGTGAAGATGGATGTATTTAGGTTTGCATGTTTGGCAGTGGTCTTTATCTTGTGGTTTCTCCTTCTTCCTTCCTTTCTTCCCTCCCCTGCTTTGACATGTGTATGCATGCAACCAGATGGTCCATTTAAACTATAGCTCTCTAGGTATGCATGGGGGACTCAGACTTTTCAAGTCACGTGGACCTGATCTTATTGCCCATATGCGTGTCCTTGAGGAGACATACCTTTGTTCTTTTCTACGTGTCATGCCTTCTGAGTCACTCTCTCCCAACATGTGCACTTCTGCCACTTTCTGCCTTGCCTTCCGCCATCTCTAGTTTGCGCGTCCCTCATTGCCAACTTCTTTGCTTTGGATTTGGTGTTGACTGGAAAGCCAGTTTTATGCAGAACGCATTGAATGTTTTATGTTTTGTTTTCTCGTAAGGTACAGTGGTCCCATCTGGCATCTCTCAAGAACAATGTTTCCCCTGTCTCGCGATCCCATTCCTTCAGTGACCCTTCTCCTCCCAAATTTGCACATCACCATCTTCGTTCTCAGGACCCATGTCCACCTTCACGCAGTGAGGTGCTAAGTCAGTGTTCTGACTCTAAGTCGGAGGTATCCGATCCCACCCAAAAGGCTTGGTCTAGATCAGACAGTGACGAGGTGCCTCCAAGGGTAAGGAGTAGACAGAGACAGATGGATACTTTTTTTTTTTTTTAAGGGTTTGGTGACTCTTCACCATAATTAATGGGGCAGTGAAACTTAATAGAATGGTCTATCCTGTGGGGAGGGACTTCAGAAACAAGCACTTGTGCCTAGGCAATGACAGGTGTAGCAAAAATTACAAGAGGGTGAAGCATACAAGGAATTGGGCTTCCAGACCAAATGGAATTAGCTTCTGTGTTGGCAAATGCCTTAGAATCGCATGCTAGAGCTATTTTGTAATTTATTTTGCACTCCTAACAAAACATTAAAATACTCAGGAAAAGACTTCAAAGAAAAATTTTATCTAAATGGTAGGATCCTCAAGTCATAAGAAAATTCAATTATTTTTTTCTTGCTCAAAAGACATTTTTGTTTTCCCCCATGAGATTATAGAATGATAGAATTAAACAAAGAGACATTTGGGTAGATTTTCCCCATCCCCACCCCTCCTTTTGGAATTCGCTTCTTCTGAATATTTCTTTGCTTCCTGCTAGCCTCTCCCTCCTGCTGACCCATGTGTAGATCATTGTTCAGTTCCTTTGAGTGGTTTTTCCTGGTTCTTACATTATCTCAGCAAAATGCTTTGTGTGTTTCCTGCCACTGAAACTTCATTTAAAGCATCATATTCTTTTTAAATGCCAGACATGCAGGGAGAATGTTTGTGTTGGCTCCATAGGTACCTTAGACTAAGTTCTCTGTCCTCCTCATTGGATCCTTGAGGGGAACCAGAGGAAGCTTTATTAGTCATAGGGAAAAGGGATGGTTGGGTTGATCATACCAGATTGGGTAACGTGCTTAGAAATTCTTGAAGTGCATCCTTTGGTGGGGATAACTTTTTTTTTCCTCCTTTTTCTCAGTGATGTAATTGTCCTTCTTTCTCTGCCTAAGGTACCTGTGAGAACAACTTCCCGTTCTCCTGTTTTATCTCGTCGTGATTCTCCACTGCAGGGCAGTGGGCAGCAAAATAACCAAGCAGGTCAAAGAAACTCTACGAGGTAAGGGAATACCAAATGGTGGGGTCAGGTTTACTCTCTTCTCTTATACAAACTCAACATTCTTTATACTGCCTATTGGATAAGGTATTGGAGAAGGATACATTATGTTCAACTGTGTGAATTCTGGACTTTAGATAAATATTGTTTCTGGAAAATGAAAAGCCACTTTGAAAAATCTGTTTTTTTTCCTTTTGGTATAGACAGTCGAATGGAATAGCTATGAAATCACAGTGCCATTTTAATAGCTAATAATGACTATAATTGGGGGTAGCTAAGTTGCTCAGTGGCTAGGCTTAGGGATGGGAAGTTTTGAGTTCAAATATGGCCTCAGACAATTCTTGGAGGTATGACCTTGAGCAAGTCACTTACCCCCCATTAAGTAGCTCATACTGCTCTTCTGCTTTGGAACCAATACTCAGTATTCATTCTATGACCAAAAGTAAGGTTTAAAAAACAAACAAATAAACAAAAAAAACCCGACTATAATCCATTGTTAACTTGGCAGGAATGGGAGGAGGGAATTAAAGGCAAAAAGTTGACATCTCCCTAGCACTGATGAATGATGCAAAATGCTTAATAAAGAGCAAAAATCTAGGGCACTGACCTCCATTTGGAATATTAATTTCAATTTCCATTTGCCAATCATTAAGTATTTAAAATTAAAAAAAATTTTAAAACCCTTACCTTCCATCTTAGAATCTATATTGGTTCCAAGGCAGAAGAGCAGTAAGGACTAGTTAATGGGGGTTAAATGACTTGCTCAGATTCACACTTCAAAGAAGTGTCTGAGATTTAAAACTAGGACTTCCCGTCTTGTAGGCTTGTCTCTCCATCCCCTGAGCCATCTAACTGCCCCTGCCTGGATAAACATGACATCTTCTGTGTGTTGATCCTTGTGTAGCTATAGGAATGCAGATGCTACAGTAGGGTCTTGCTGATGATAACAAAATAGGGAAGTGGAATTCACTTAAGTAGTAATTACTCAAGCATCATGCCTAGGATACTGTGCTAGACTTGGAAACCCAAAGACAACAACATAGCAGTTCCTGCCCTCAAAGAGCCTTCTGTGGTTCCCACCATTCCATGTCTTCCTTCCGTCCCTTGGATCTCTTAGGAAATCATTTTGTCTCTTCTCAGTACGTTCAACTCCTAACTGGTTATAATAATATTGGTTTAGATTAGAATGATTTGGACAGCTTTGACTCCTTACTCAAATCTGTATTCAATAAGGGCAGGAATTCTGTCAGTTTCCAGTGTGTGCCTTTTGGACCTGTGACTTTGCACAGGATTAGTGGGGACTGCCTTCTCCCAACTCATGTGTGTCTGTAAAATTAAATCCTAAGAAGTTGTTTGAGGTACTTTGTGAAGGTTAGGTGACTTCTGGAGATCCACATAGCTCCCGAGTAACAAAGAATGAATCATTTTCCTCAATAAAATACTAGCATTATCCCTTTATAGAAAATGGAATAAAAAAAGCATAATTTTGTCAAATTAATTTAGTGTTTTCTCATTGGCAAGCGCAAATTTGTGACAGGCTTCTTAATTGAGTTCCTATTGATAATTCTTTCATGAAAAATAATTCGTTTTCTTTGATAAGACCCTGTTCATCGATCAGATTGTTGTTATTATTCAGTGGTGCCTGACTCTTTATGCCCCCCATTTTGGGGTTTTCTCAGAAAAGATACAGGAGTAGTTTGCCATTTTCTTCTCCAGCTCATTTTATAGATGAGGAAACTGAGGCAAAGAGGGCTGAGTAATTCATCCAGGGTCACACCATTAGAAAGTGGCTGAGGTCAGATTTGAACACAGGGAGAGGAGTCTTCTTGACTGCAAACCATAGAGGAGGAGGATCAGTCAATTCACTGATATATTGAATAAGGATGCTGATTTGTGCCCATTCTTTGATTGTCATATAGACATATTTTCTCCTTTTCTGTCTCTTCCTCCATTTCATTCTCTGACTTCAGCTAAGGGTCTAGGCATTCTTGTGTTAACATTTAGTAACACCATGATGCTAAGTAGAATCCCTGTTTGCCTAAGTAAGAACCTAAAGCATCCAAAGGAGAATCTCTTCAGATTAGGAATGGGCAATCACAGACGGGAAGAAAGAGAAGATAAAAGTGTGTGTGATAAGAATCAGAGGAGAAGCCTCAAAAGCCAGTTAGTTCAGCCTCCTCATGAAGACCCTGAGACCCAGAGAGGTTAAGGGACTCATCTCCCAGACATCACAAAAGTGAGAATCCTGCAAGATAAGAATGAAACCCAAGTTCTCACAGGCAGGGCAGCTAGGTGGCACAGTGGATAGAATGCCGGTTTCTAGTCAGGAAGATCTGAATTCACATCTAGCATCTGACAGTTTTAGCTATATGACCCCTGGATGGGTTACTTAACCCTGTTTGCCTCAGTTTCCTTATCTGTAAAATGACCTGGATCTTTGTCAGGAAAATCCCATTGGGGTCAAAAAGAGTCAATTGGGAAATGACTAAATCGGGGTACAATGTGTGTTTAACTTAAAACTCACAATGTTTTTAAGGGCTTGTAAGAACAAAAACCATACTGCCAGTTAAAACAGGAGACCTGTATCTTAGTTCCATTATTGGTGTGTTTTCTTTTGTCTCTCACTCCTGACTTTGGGAGAGTGGTAAACCTCACCCCTAGTGGTTTTCACAGTGAGCATCATTGTCACAGACTACCAATTACTGTTCTGAATTATGTTACACAGGAGTTTTTTCTTTCCTTAAAATATAGATATTATATTATGCCATTTCCTCTCTTCCCTAGGGAGTATAGAAAGCAGAAAAGAATTTGGTGTGCTGTCTTGCTATAAAGCTACACTAACAATGTTCTAGAAAATTGATGTAGATCAATTCTTTCCCAGGAGCTAAATGCATCATTTGATTTATATTTTCCATTGCATTCCCGTAATTTGAGCTAATGAAATTGACTTTTTTCTGTCTCCCACTCCTTACTCCCTTATCTTTCTCTTTCCAAATAGCAATATTGAACCCAGACTGCTGTGGGAGAGGGTAGAGAAGCTGGTTCCAAGACCTGGCAGTGGTAGCTCCTCAGGTTCAAGTAATTCAGGATCACAGCCAGGGTCTCATCCTGGCTCTCAGAGTGGATCTGGTGAACGCTTCAGAGTGAGATGTACGACTTCCTTTCTCAATGGTTTTTTTCCCTCCCATTTCTCTGCTTTTCCTCTTCCTAAGAAAGACTCTCACCTTGCTTTGGGGTATTTTTTCCTAGTCCTGGAATATTATTTATCTAAAGATTTCTGTAATCTCTTTTTAGTTTTAATTCATTTAGAAAAAATAATGAATAGTTAAGACTCCTTGTGCTATTAAGACAGGCAAGGGGTTCTTTATAATCTGTTCCTTTTAAGGTTATTCCTTGTAGAACATAAAAATTAAGACAGGGATATATTTAGCAAGTATAGTTCTGCTAACAGGTTCTTTAATTAAGGTCCTGTTGATAATTCTTTTATGGAAGAGAACAATTTTTTATCTTAGATAAGGTCCTATTTTTTAATTTTGGGGGAGTGGTGGAAAAAAAGAAAATTAGCCAATACATTAACATATTGAATAAGTCTGGGTGTTGAAAGATTATTGATACTCATCAAGGGGTATCCTTCTGATTGAAAGTCAGGTTTTGTGGAATGATTCCCTTAAGTAAGGAAGAAAAGTTGGGGAGTGGGGAAGGTCTAAAACGAAGCTAGATAAGGCTACCTTAGGGTTCTGTATACTACTTTGGGGACAAGGAGTAGAGATAATATATTTAAACACTTATCTTCATCTTTTGGGGGGGCTTTTTCTGGGTTTTGGTCTTGACAGCATCATCAAAATCAGAAGGTTCACCATCCCAGCGCCATGAAAATGCAACAAAAAAGCCGGAAGAAAAAAAAGAAGTCTTCAGACCTCATAAACCTGCTGTAAGAAAATTGTTCCCCAAATGTTCTTAATATTTTTCCCCCCTTTAATTGCTACTGTCTTGTACTGAACCTGTAGGATGAGAGGTGGGGAAGTCCTAAGAGTGAATCACACGAGGATCGACATGGTTTTAGCTTCCCATTTACTTGTGGTAGCCTTTATAAGAGAGGCATGTAAAGTCAGCAAGCAGATATTAAGTACCCATTGTGTGCCAGACACTATGCTAACTGCCAAGAAAGAAAAGTGAAAGCCACCCCTGCCCTCATGGTGCCCACCGTGTAAAGTGATGAAGGAGATGGAAAGCCTGCCTGGAAGGAAGGCAAGATGACTTAGTTATGTCCCAGTTCTGCCTTGGACACATACTGGCCATGGAAACTTGAGCAAACTGATTAACTTCTGATTTTTCTTTTTAAAAAACAAAACAAAACAAAAAAAAACTTCTGTCTTAGAATTGATACTTTATTTTTTTTAATTTTAGAATTGATACTTTAAATCAGTTCCAAGGCAGAAGGGGAAGTAAAGGCTAGGTTAAGTGACTTGCCCAGGATCACATAGCTAGAAAGTGTTTTGTTTTCTTTTGTTTTTAACCCTTAACTTCTGTATATTGGCTCCTAGGTGGAGGAGTGGTAAGGGTGGGCAATGGGGGTCAAGTGACTTGCCCAGGGTCACACAGCTTGGAAGTGTCTGAGGCCAGATTTGAACCTAGGACCTCCCGTCTCTAGGCCTGACTCTCAATCCACTGAGCTACCCAGCTGCCCCTAGAAAGTGTTTTGATCTATAAAATATTTTATCTATGTTTGCTCTATAGATTTGAACCCTGGACCTCTCATCTCTAGACTGAGCTCTCTATACACAGAGCCACTTAGCAGCCTCAATCTTGTTTTTATCTTATCTTAGTTCTTTGGGTAGATGCTAAGGTCTTAAGATGTAGAGGAAGTGCCTTCTGTTTTTTTACCTTTTTAAGTTTTTAATTCCAGTTAATCACAGGCATGTTCCATTTCCCTATCTCAGCCATATAAAGAAATTGGAAATAACTTATGCTTCTATTATGTTACTTCTAACAGCTCTGTTTGCCTTATATAAAATATAAAGGTGTATTTTAAAAAATCCATCAGTTAAAAAAATGGCATTTATATATCCATCCCACAAATAGAGATCTCCAAGGTTCTTTTTTATGCCATTGAGGATGAGGTCTTTATTTTACCTCAACTTGTATCTCTTTCAGTGTATAGCTCTATACTCTACACATTGCAGATGCCTAATAAATGTCTTCTATGTTGTATTGAAAAATACAATGTTCCTTAAAAATTATTTCAATAATTATTAATAAACCAATAATTAATTTATAATGATTACATAATACAATAATTTATAATTAAGACAGGCAAGGGGTTCATTATATATCTGTTTATATTACTCAAATTCTGCTTTGGGTGAATTGGGTTCTGGTGGTAACTCAAGCTTTTGCTATTCTACACTTCTCATTTAATCAATTAATCATCAGTGTGGCTGATTACACATTGTGGAAATCAGACTGATTTGATTTCTGTTCTTTCTTCTCTTTTTTCACCATGCACCCTCACTTTGTGGCTTCACCATGGTGATCCTCCTGACTCAATTAAACCACTATTGTACTGAATGATTCAGGGAGAAGTGGTAAGCACTCTTTATAAAAGTTGAATGCCAAAGTAACCCTTCCCTTGATTTTAAATTTATTCCTTTTCTAGTTTTCTATATTGTTTCCTTTTTCACTTGTAATTATTTTTTGTTCTTTCTAGCTTATTTTCAAATTAAAATTATGATTATATGTTGCATTATACATGTACATACATATATGTATACAATATTATATGTCATGTAATTAACATGGTATATAATTAATGATTAATTTTTAATAATCATTACAATTTAAATTTAATTATTTAACACCATAAGGTTACATTGGGGTTATATATATATATATGTATATATATAACATAGTTTTCCTTTTTTTCTGATTTTGTTTCCTCATGGCTATAATAAATAATTTTTAGTAAGTAGCAGCAGATGTAGGGTAAGCATATTGTATTCTTAATACTTATAAGTTATTTCATAGAGATTTTAATACAATGACAAGAAAAATATGTTCTAGAAAAAGGATGGTAAATTGGATTTGCAAATCAGTTACGAGGAGATTTTTTTTCCCTAAGAAATGGATGTTCTAAATTATATGCTAGTAAGCTAGAATTTGTATGATATTACTTAGTTCAGATTCTAGTTATCCACCTGGTGAATATTTAATTTGTTCAATGGAAACATAAACCAAAATAAAAGTCCTCTTCCTGTGGCTTCTGATAATGAGGACATATTTTTGAGAGAAAGACAGTTTCAAGTAAAGTGGAGTTGCAATATATGAGGGAATGTAAATATAAATCCTTGCCCAGGTACTAACTAGTTCTGTAACTGAACAAATCACCCGTCTAAGACTCAGTTTCCTCTTTACAAAGTTGTGATTAGAAAAGTGAATCTTTGTAAATTTCAAATTAAGTTGCATAAATGTGATTCATAGGCAAATTTTTGCTCTTGAACTAAGATACTGTCTGAAAAGTACCTTTAAAAAGTTCAACCCCATATAAAAGGATGATAGACTAGATACAAAACAGCCTAAATAGATACTCTTTCTAAAAATGTATAGTTTAAAGTAGACAATGTTGATCTTACAAAATCATGAAAAGCCCTTAATTTGACATGGGAGAAAAATAAGAAATTTGCTTCTACATATTAAAAAAGTTGCCTCAGAGCTTCCTCATTTTCTTTTTGTTTGTCGTTTCTGGTCATCCTTAATTATTCATCCAACCATTCTTTCTGATTAGGACTTGACCGCATTAGCCAAGGAACTTCGAGCTGTAGAAGATGTTCGACCTCCTCACAAAGTAACAGACTATTCTTCATCTAGTGAAGAATCTGGGACAACGGATGAAGAGGATGATGATATGGAACAAGAAGGGGCAGACGAATCCACTTCTGGTCCTGAGGACACCAGAGCAGTGTCAGTCTTGGGTATATGTTGGAGAGGAAGAGAGTGGCTATTTGTGCATTCCTCTACTGGTTTTCTTCTGACTTTGCACTTCTTAAAAAATGGAATGGCCATCTCTCAGTACAAAAAGTTATATGCAAACTTGGCAGCACTTTAAAATAATCAAAATTCAGTTCTCTGTATGTATTTTTATATAAATTACCAACTCTGGGGGCAGCTGTATGTATTTTTATCTCATTTACCAACTCTTGGGGCAGTTGGGCAGCTCAGTGGATTGAGAGCCAGGTCTAGAGATGAGAAATGCTAGATTCAAATCTGACCTTAGACACTTCCCAGCTGTGTGACCCTGGGCAAGTCACTTAACCCCCAATGCCTAGCCCTTATCACTCTTCTTTTTTCTTGGAACCAGTATTTATTCCAAGACCAATGGTAAGGGTTTAAAAAAATAAAAAAACAAACTTAAACCTAAACATTTGGTTAAAACAAATTATCAGCTTGATTTAAATAATTAAAAATTTAAACCTAAAAATTTGGTCAAAACCAATTATCAGATTAATTTTAATAAACTCAGATTTTTGAACCTAAAAACTGGGTTAAAACCCAAACTAATTGTCAGATTGATTTTAATAAACTAAAATTTTTAAACCTAAAAATTTGGTCAAAACCAATTCCCAGATTGATTTAAATACTTACAATTTTTAAAACTAAAAATTTGGTCAAAACCAAAACCAGTGGCCAGACTGATTTTTTAACTAGCTAAAAATTTTTAAAACTAAAAGTTTGGTTAAAACCAAATTACACATTTACTTATTAGAGGAAAAAGCCACAGGTGTACTTTTTTTTTTTTTTAAAGTTGTGGGGGAGGTATAGAGAAGTGGTCTTTTTGCTCCTATATCCTGACCTGATGATTTTTAAAAGAAAATGAACATTAAATGGAAAGAATATGTCTCTCTGGCTTATGGAAATCTGGCTTTTAACTACTCATTTGGTTAAACAGATCATCTTTGAATCTAAGCAATGGTGAAACTGAATCAGTGAAAACTATGATTGTTCATGATGATGTAGAAAGTGAACCCGCTATGACTCCATCAAAGGAAGGCACCTTAATCGTCCGCCAGGTACTGTCTTCTCTTCTGACTCGACAAATGCCTAGTTTTTTCTGTTAGTCATTAACCCACTCGCTCATTCACTCATGCTGCTGTTTCTACATTATATCTGTTGTCCATGTGAATCAGACACAGAGGTAGGAGAACGGTTTGGGGGCTCCAGATCAGGTGTGTGATGCATGCGGAAAAAATAGTAGCCCTCCACCTCCTCACATCGCTGCCCTTTGCATGTCCGTCAGTGGTTCTCATCCAAGCACTTGTGCTGAGTCTCTCATAGTCTTTGTCCAGAAAGTAGAAAAGCTTCAGCTGTTAAGAGGGTGCCCAGACTAGGAAAACAGATCTCGTTACTGTAGCAGAGCAAAACACTGGTTCTGAGGAGGACGCTCGGCTCTGAACGTCAGTCTGTCAGGCTCCAGGGGTGCCCCTGGGATGCTCAGAGAGGCGGGTAAGCCCGTTATAAGGGTGAGCCTCAGAGAAGAGGGACGGACAGGTTACAGATTTCAGGGGGTCACGAGGTCTCTTGTATGTTTCCAAATGTTAGTTCTCTCATTCTTGTTGCATATTTAAATAACTCCTTTTTGTACCTGTGTGAGCTTACAGACGCCTTCAGTTCGTGCTCCGTAGCTTTTATACCAGAATGTTAATGATGGATGCCAATCTTACTGTTACTGCTTCAATAGCTAGAACAGGGCCCCCCAAAAAAGCAGGTTGTCTTATTTTTTTTTTTAACCTGTGGGTGTGCTTCAGGGAACAGCGACCTTAGCCAGGAGGGGGAAGGTAAAGAAACGAAGGAGAGTAATTTCTTCAGCTTTAGTTCGGCAGATGCCTAAAAGACAAATTGTTCTGGTGATCTAGCAGGAACATCCAATTATACAGTCAGGTTGTGCTGGCCGGAGGAGGTATCTCAATTTCTGTTGGCTCACAACACACACCAACCCTCACCTCGGGCATCTAGTAAAGGAATCCTCATGAGTTGGGGGCAGCATTAGCCCTTTGGTTTGTAGGGAAGTGTGAAAAATTACACAGCGCTTAAAAAAAAAAAAAGGAACAGTCATTAGGGTCATAGGCTATTGCAGCAACACTTGAACGAGACAAGTGTGCCTGTTTTTTCTACAGAGTACAGTTGACCAAAAGCGTGCCAGCCACCATGAGAGCAATGGCTTTGCCGGTCGCATTCACCTCTTGCCAGATCTCTTACAGCAAAGCCATTCCTCCTCCACTTCCTCCACCTCCTCCTCCCCATCCTCCAGCCAGCCGACACCCACCATGTCCCCACAGACACCCCAGGACAAGCTCACTCCTAATGAGGTATGTCTCCGCACCACAGCTGGCTGCTTTCATAGGATTAGACCAAATACCGCCTAGTGGCTAGTTTGCAGAAGAAGTCTTGCCAGTCCCTTGTTCCCCACTTCCCCTTCTCTGTCCCCCTCCCCATCCTGCTTTATTCTATCACCTCCCCCTTCTCCTCACCCCCAAGTAACATGTTTCAGATCTGCCTAGAGACCCTTTTTAACCTTAGATCAGTTTTCCCTCCCCCAAAACTTGCCAGTTCACTATTTTTTACTTCTTTATAGTTAGCTTAGATGCATGGCTTTCGTTATATTCAGTTTAAAAAAAAATCTAAACTAAACTGATTGCTGTGTACTCAGACCCATTTTCTATTTGGAATGCTTGGGGGCAGATGTATTTTTGATGGTTTGAGGAAATCTGCCTTCTTGATTTTATAGTAAATGAAGAAATGATGCTGAAACTGGTTACGGAGGCTTTGGAGCAGGGGACCTTTCAAAGCAGCCTGTCTCAGTTAGAAAGGGGTGCTCTTCTTGGAATTCACAACTGCATAGAATTTGAAAAATAGCAACTCTAGAGGGAATTTGGCTTTTAGAATGGCTTCCCAAGGGAGCCTCCCCTACCTAGGGACCATAAGTAAAGAAGAGCAGCGGTCTTTGAGCGGTTATTCACTTTTTTCTGCTGTAATCTAGAGATTCTGTTTGCTCTGAGGGCTTGAGTGTGGTGCCCATTGGACTGAGTGATCTCTTGAATGGGGAAAAGGTGATACTAGAGTGTAGTTTTCATTTTCTAAGTTAAAAGAGGAAAAAAAAAACCCTAAAGAATAATATTTCTACAGCCACCCAGTGCCTAAGCAAGTTTTGTTAGATTTCTTTGTATGGATTTCATGGAGATATGAGTGAAGTTGGTTTCTAAAGATGAAACTGAAATGTAAATTTAGCCAGCATTGGATAAATAAAACCAGTTTAATACATTGTTTGGAAAGTGGTCATAGATAGGAGCATAAACTTTTAACTGCAATAATAAGTAAGTGGCCATTTCCAGTGATGAATGAGAATAACCAGTGTGAGAGAGTCAGATTTGCCAGCTGGCTGGGTTGTGAACACCCAATTAAAAAACTTTGGTCAACTCCACCTAAAGAGACCATGTTATTTTTAGGTGATGAGAATGCTGAGAGTTGTAGATATATGGAAATGGGTCCAGTGGAAGGATAGAAGAAATAGTTGGTCTATGGGCTGTAGCAGAATAGTGATGAACTCAGGCACCCATTCCTGTATTTGAAATGGTAAAAGGCAATTTGAACAAACACTTTCCTTTGTTCTACAGTGGCACCCCACCTATACTCACATTCCTCCTTATATATATTTTAAACTTTGTGCCATTTTGCTCTAATGTGTGATGTTATCACTATAACCCTTAACTTACTAAACTGGCAAGTTTATTTTATTTTTGTTTGTTCTGTTTTTAATCGTCATTCCATTTCCACTTAACAATTTGTTTCACTTTTCTTCTCTTTGTTTTTTTTTTTTTTTATGTATTAAGTTATTCTATTTACACACCAATGATTTTTTTTTTTAGTTAAAAAAAATCATCCTGGTGCTTCTTATTTCACCATTTGCACTTTTCACATTAATGAGCCCTTGTTTAATATACAGGTCTTAATAGTTCTATTCATACATAATGATGATGTTTTAGCCTGCTGCAGCTTTCTGGCAAGAGGCTCAGTTTAAAATAAAAGACAATAATAGAAAATGGGTACAATTGAATGCTGAAATTTTAAAAGTCAAGGAGGAGCAGATATCCTATCCTAGATTGATTTGATTTTGTTGTGCAGAAAACTGAATTAATTAGTGAATCAAGTTCAACTTCAGAGACTCAAGCATCCTTTTTGATGATTTTCAATTAGAATTCTTTAATCTTCCCTCACCAAATGCCCAAGAGAATGCAGTATACCCTGGTAGTGCTAGCTGGTAACAGTACCTCAGGTGAATCATTCTTATACCTTGGGAAAGAATGATGGTCCTTCAGCTTATCCCTGGCCAAATGTCCCATTTCTTCAACACTCCCTTGGAGATCTGCATTAAGATGGAATCTGTGGCAGAGAAAGGGGTGTGTGTGGATTGTGCGCATAGCCTCTTCCCGTTGGCACGTTTTTGTTTTTTTGTGGGGGGAGAGACACTAGAAGAAGGGGTAGGGGCTTCGCATTGTTGAAACAGCACAGCTCAGGAGTGGTTTAAAAAATGTTGATTGTTATCATTCTTGTTGATTGTCATTTATATTAATAAAGTTGAAATTTACATTGCAGACTCAGTCCGCTAGTAACACACTCCAGAAACACAAATCTTCCTCCTCCTTTACACCTTTTATAGACCCCAGATTACTACAGATTTCTCCATCTAGTGGGACAACAGTGACTTCTGTGGGTAAGTAAAAGCGGCAGCAAGAAAGCCACTGACATGTAGGGTTTCGGTTCCCTGAGCTGGCTACCCTTGAACCTAGTGGAGTCCTGATGTGGGGATTGCTAATGAGGGGCAGCAGTTTGGATGCAAAGAATGTTCTCATCATGCTTACATTACTTAATTTGCAGTGACCGGCATAGTTTTTATTTCTTTTTTTCCATTTGCATTCCTTACAAAATTAGACATTTTTTTCCTTAATAAGATATCAAGCCATTTACATATGAATGTCTTTCTTAAATTGAGGGAGAGTACTTCTGACATGTTTTTAGAGATTAATTTTTAAATGTACTTTATTTCAGTGGGATTTTCTACTGAAGCAATGAGATGTGAAGCAATAAGGCAAGACCCCACCCGGAAAGGATCAGTTGTCAATGTGAATCCTACAAATACTCGGCCACAGAGTGATACCCCGGAGATCCGTAAATACAAGAAGAGGTTTAATTCTGAAATCTTATGTGCTGCCTTATGGGGTAGGTGGTCTTGTGCCTTCTTCCTTCCTTACTATACCTTCCTCTTGATTAAATGCATGGTGCCTTTACTTGGACCTTTTATTTAGGGATACCTATAAGGGTTTGAATTCTTTAGCCATCTAATCTTTTATTTTATTTTATTTTTTTAAAAGTCTTACCTAAGGTAAGCTTTAGAATCAATGTTAAGTATTGGTTCCAAGGCATAAGAGTGGTAAGAGCTAGGCAGTTGGAGTTAAATGACTTGCCTAGAGTCATACCATTCAGAATAGAAATTAAATTACTAATAATTAAATTGTTAATTAATTAATTAAAGTATCTGAGGCCAGATTTGAAACCAGGACCTCTCTGCCCCAGGCCTTGCTCTCTGACCAATAAGCCACTTAATTGCTCCTAGCCATCAAATTTCTGTTCAAAAATTTTTTAAAATTAGATCAATTTAATTTAAAATTTTAAAAACATTTTTCAGAAAATTTTTACAAATATAATTAATTTTAAAGTTAAACTTTTAATTAAAATTTTCTTTTAATTTTTAAAATTAAATTAATTTTTAATTTTTTTTTATATTTAAAAACAATTTTTAATTTGAAAAATTACTATGTATTGGTTCTAAGGCAGAAGAATGGTAAGGAGTACGCAATGCGAGTTAAGTGACTTGCCCAAGATCAGACCACCAGGATGTGTCTGAAACCAGATAAACCCAGGACCTCCCATCTCTAGGCCTGTGTCTCTATCCATTGAGCTACTTTGTCTTAATAAAGGTAGAATGTGGTTGGCTTTCTTCCACTTTCATCCCAATTAGGGACCAGGTCACTTAAGACCTCTACTGGTTATGTGTAAATCTGTTCTGATATATGAAACTACATCCAAGAATAGAATCGGCACAGGCCTGATTATTTTATCTCTGGTAGTTCGTACTTCCTCTTGGAAGTATAGGTGATCACTTTTCTCAGTGGTTTACATTATATACAACTTTATAAAATTTTGTGAATTTTATATTTTCTATATTGTCTTACATAATTTCTATATATCTTAATATGTTTTAAACATTTTATCAAATTTGATCTTCATAGGTACATAGTGAACTTTGTAGGGAATGTTTATTATCTTCTTAACAGTTAAAGAATCTGAACCTCAGAAAGTTTTGCCCAGGGTTCAAAAAGCTAGGCAATGGCAGATCTGGGCTATAAATCTTCAGACACTTGGGACATTATTCTTGCTGTTGCAAGATGTTGAAGTTTAAGTGGAATTTCTGTGTGCCCTAGCCATTCAGTCTGCAGTTAGAGAAGAGGGACTAAAGCTGGAGGTGCCCATCCATAACTGAATATGTTAGATGTATTTCATCTGTATGTTAGTATAAAATCCTGGAAAAGGGATAAACTCTCCCTGGGAAAGAGTCTTAAATAGGGAAGAGAAGAGAATTGGGACCTGGGCTTTCAGGACTGCCTATAATTTGAGGAAGAGAAGAAGAAATGATTGAAGAAAACGTCATGAGAACTAGAATTGTTCAGTTATCAGAGATACTAAGTCAGGAGAAAGTTTCAAGGAAACCTGGGGTGGCGGGGGGGAGAATTGCTTGTCAGCTCTGGGAGGGAGAGAACATGAACCATGTAACCATGGAAAAATAGTCTAAAAAAAAATAAAATAATGTGGGGGGAAAAAAAAAGAAAAGTTATGGGGTTAACAAGCTAGATTGCTTTAAGAGGAGGTAAATCAGTCATTCAAAAAGCATTTGTTGGGGCAGCTAGGTGACTCAGTAGATTGAGAACCAGGCCTAAAGAAGGGAGGTCCTGGGTTCCAATGTGGTTTTCCTAGCTGGTTGACAGTGGGCAAGTCATTTAATCCCCATTGCCTAGCCCTTACCACTCTTCTGCCTTAGAACAAATCTCCAGAATTGATTCTAATTTGGAAGGTAAGGGTTAAAAAAAGCATTTATTAAGTTCTTAGTATAATGATCATGAAATGAAAATAGCTAATATTTATATGGCCTTTGCTATGTGCTAGACATCGTGCTAAGTGCTTTATAAATTGTTGTTTGCTAGGGCAGCTATATGGTACAACGGATGGAGCTCTGGGCCTCAATTCAAATGTGGCCTCAAACTCTAGCTGTGGGACCCTGGGCAAATTATTTAACCCTATTTGCTTAAGCTTCTCACCTGTATAATGAGCTAGAGAAGGAAATGGCAAATTACTCCAGTGTCTTTGCCAAGAAAACCCCAAAAAGAGGCCCCAACAAGTGCCTACAACTAAACAACAATAGCAAATATGCTGGGCATACCTGGGAGGTAAAACTATGAATATTTAAAGATGAGACTAAGGCAGAGAGGCCGGGTAGCTCATCCATGCACGCCTGAAGTCTTCTTGACTTTTTAATCCATTGGTCTGTCTGTCTGCTACCTCTACTATACTGATGTATAGTTTCATTTTGGGGAAGGTCACAGCTGAGGTTGACACATAAATTAATCCCATTAAGGCCTCAGAGCCCCTCTGAAACTTGTTAGATGACAGATACTAAGTCCCACCATCCGGATCTGTCCTTTCCAACTTGGCTGGACATGCCAGAAGTTGGACTCCGCTTATCACGGCCTTCAAGGATGTAGTGTTGACCTGTCATGGATTAGGCAGTGGGAGGTAGCAGAGGACCTGAGAAGGAGCAGCATCTCTGGAGTCTGCAGCTAGTCATTGAACTACCTGGTTCTCAGTTTCCTCATCTGTAAAAAGAAGGAATTAAACTCGATTTAGGCACAACAGCCTTTCCTGCTCTGGATTGATGATCCTTCAGAGGATAAAATCATGACATACATTAATTTAATTAGTAGTACATTTTGGACAATAAGCACACATCAGTGATTTTTCTCTTATTAGTAACTGTATTTGAGTGCTAAACATTTCAGAGAACTATAAAATTTAAAAGAGGGCAAAATATTAATAAGTAACTGGACAAATGAAGACAATTCAAAGTATCTCACTTTACTTAGGAATATTACCTAGTCTAGGAAATTTAATTCAAAACTGCTGACTGGTTCTGAAAAAAAGAAGGAAGGATGGAAGAAACAAAGAGAGAGAGAAAGGACAAAAGGAGGAAAGAAAGGGAATTATTAAATGCCTACTACATTTTATATTGTGCTTAGTGCTTTACAGGTGCTATGCTATTTTATCCTCAACACCTGGAAGTTGGTGTGATTTTGAACCCCATTTCATAGTTGAGGAAATTAAGGCAGACAAAGCTTACGTGAGTTGCCCAAGATTATAAAGGCGATAAGTATATTCGAACTCAGAATTTCCTACCTCCATGCCCAGTACCCTTATCTCTGTACCATTCAGCTACCATCTTGCAAAGATCTGTTTTTCTCTGTCTTACATAGCATCTTTTCTCTCTCTCATTTTGTACTTGGAGCACTTTATTCAGTTAAGCTACTATATTTTTTTTTACTGTGTATTTTGATTTATTTTTTAATTCTTAAACTGGGCAGAGGTTTTTGAGGAGTAGTTATTCCAGGCTATCTTCTTTTATTCTCCCATAATCCTCCTAAGGATCTTGAAGATGCCTACTTGCATCTTTTACCTAGTGCTAGAAAACTTTAGAGTGAGTTTTTAAAGCTTTCACCATGACAAAAATGTAATTAGATTTATGTTCTTGAGGATTATAAAACTGTGTAGAAAGTTTTTGGAGAAGGGAAATGCCATATTCATTTTTTATAGATCCTTGGTTTCCAAAATTTTCATTTTTCAAAAACGCCATTTTTTTCCTCTGCCTACATTGCACTCAGTGCCCTATAGAATTGTATACTTTTTAGAAACATTTTGACGATATCATGAAACTTAATACAAAAATATTTCCATTTGTTGAAGATTCTGGTAGTGGACCATAGATGGCTTTTTAAAAAGTTTTTCTTTAAAATCTTGTTTCTTTTTGCCCTCGAAAGTTTGCCTAGAATACAGCAATATGTAGCTTAATAAAAGCTTAAATTTATTATTTATGGCCACATAGTGAGACCTTTAGAATGAGAAGGAATACAATAGAAAAGTGATTCATCTAACATTTTTCTACTCTAAAGAAAAAAAAAGCAGAGATCAAATGAGGTTCTTAAAGATATACAGACTTGGGATTTTAATAACATATGCAACTTGTATGCAAAGTGATATCACTACAGCTCAATAGCCTTAGGGGAGTAGAATATTTTGGATCTCTTAAGAGGCAAAATATTAACCAGTTGTTCATTTTAGTATATAGTACAAGTATTTCCAATATTGTGAAGAAGGCATATTTTACCTTGGATAAGAAATGTTTCTCACTCATAATTTCTATAGATTAATGCTATAATCTGCTTGTAGGCTTCTCTATCAGTTCCCTAGAAGCACCACAAAATAGTAGACCTAAATAGTATGCCGATTCTATATTACTGTAAAATGTGAAAGTCAATATTAATCTGAAATTTAGTTAGCTTTAGAAACCAAAGGAGCCATTCTGACTCATGATTTAGTGTCCCTTTTAGAGAGAGTCAATACACATTTATTAACTGCCTCCTGTGTGCCAGGCATTGTGCCAAGAACTAGGCATATAAAGAAAAGAAAAGATAATCACTGCCCTCAAGGAATTTACAATCTAATGGGAGAAAATAACCTATAAAAAGAAGCTAAATATAGCAAGGGGTTGGGGGAAATTAGTAAAGTTAATTAAGTGTTGGGAAATAATCTGTTGTTCTCATATTTCAGTAATATGTGACTCTCAGTGACCCTGCTTGTTTTTTTTTGTTTTTTTTTTTTTTGGCACAGGTATTGGAGTGTTTTATTTTCTTTTCCTACTCATTTTACAGACAAGGAAATTGAGGCAAACAGGGTGAAGTGACTTATACAGAGCCACATAGTTAACTAAGTATCTGAAGATGTCTTCTTGATTTCAAGCCCATCACACAATCCATTACATGATCCAAATCACAGAATTTAGTTCATCTTGCAGAATGAGGCGTTTTCTGTAGGTTATGAAATCCAGGAGATCAGACAGATTTGGAAAAGACAAAGTGAATTGTCTGAGTACCCTCTTTAAAGAGTTGAGGCTCCAGGAGGAGTTCTGCCATGTCCAGCCTCCCCATTCTAACCTTCGGAGGGAGGTTAGAGCCCCAATGGACAAGTTGAGTTCATCTTGCAGAATGATAAATTCCTGGAGATCATGAAATTTGGAGATAGCCCAGTGGGAATCTTCAAATTATTTAATTCTAGTTTTAGAATAAAAATTCATGGGAGAACAATTTAGGAAACAAATGCTTCCTAATATCCTTGCTTCTCCAACATTCATATATAATCAGCACTTCAGCAGGAATTTCCATGGACAGCACTATGTGCTAAGTTTAGATGCAGTGAGAGAAATAGAGCAGTATCTTTCCTGGTGCTTCACTTTAAAGAGTTTCCAGATTACTACTTCAGTTGAGAGCACATTAACTTGGTCTTTCTTGTCAGTTTTTGGGTGTGAAAGACCAAGTTAGAAAATTAACAAGAATGTGTGGCACAGATTGTTAAATATTTTGAAAATATAAAATAATTCTGTATGGATGAGTGTATTCAAGCAGAGTAATTGTGGAGGAAAATAATAAATGATAATAACCACATTCATTCTCTCACTTGATCCTTCTCACTTGGGGAGGTAGGAGCTATTGTTATCTCTACTTTATAGTTTAAAAAAATAGAATAAAACAGAGGCAATCCAAGGTTACGTGACACAGTCACAGAGCCAGAGAGTGTCCAGACTGCAGGTCCAGTGTTCTATCTATCTAGCTGCCTATTTGAAAAATAGGTTGGACAATGTTAGAGGACCTTGAATGCCAAAGTAGGGAGTCTTTCTAGGCCATAAAGAACCTTAGAAAGGATGGAGCAAGATGGAAAGTGTCTCAATATTATGAACGTGACCGTATTGTAGGGCAGGTGAGGATGGAGAGAAGTATAGAGAGTAGAGGACCATTTGAGGACCCCAGTTTATTACAGGAATTCAAGGTAAGGCTGTAAGGATCTAAATTTAAGAGAGTAGCTGCAAGAAATAGAAAGGAAAGATGTATGAGAGATTTCAAAGGATTTATTCTGATTAGATTTGTCACTGCTGCCAGATAAGTCTTCCTAAAAGATTTGATTTTGCAAGAGTTATTGAAAAAGAAAAATTAATGGAAGGTGAATGGCTAAAGGAAGAAGAAGAACAGGACATTGTTTAAAGGAAGCAGAGGTAAAGAGTGGAAGGCTTTTTTGGTTTTATTTATTGTATAATATAATTAAAGAATATACTATATACTAGAAGATAATTATGGTATATGTAATTATAGTAATATATATATATATATATATATATATATATATAATACTATATAATACTAATAAAGTACAGATGAGTAGCTTTAGGAGAAGCAGCCAGTAGGGAGTGATTGGAGATTTAATAGAGAAAAGGTGAAATTGAGATCTAAGAAGAGATAACAGGAGGCTATTGAAATTTCTATCTTTTATATTTCATGAGAGAATTTGGAGTATCTTGGTGGCTCAGTGGATAGAGCACCAAGCCTGAACTCAAAAAGATTAATCTTCGTAAGTTCAAATCTGGCCTCAGACACTTATTAACACAAGTCAAAAGTCAAAAAAACCTTGTTTGCTTCAGTTTCTTTATTTGTAAAATGAGTACTAGAGAAGTAAGTGACTGCAAAGCACTTTTGCCAAGAAAACCCCAAATGGGATTACCGAGTCAAAAATGATTGAACAAGAGAATTTGCCAACACTTTTTTTTCCCTTTTTTCTTTTTTGCCAACAATTTCCTACCCCTGATTTCATTGTGGTGTTTTTGGTATTTTTAAAAACCTAAGCAAGTTGATGAAGGCATGTTTTGTATCCAGAATAATTGATTTCCAAATGAGTAAGCTTCTTTTCCACCATATTCTTCATATTAATACCCCTCCTTTCCTAGAAAATAAACAAAAAGCCTCAAAAGTTTATAATAGAGACAATCATTTTAGAGATACGTGAGTCAATGAAGATTAATTCTTTTTTTCATTTAGCAGGTCTTATGAAATAAACACCTAGATGGTGTTAGAAGATTTTGCCTGAACAGATCTAGAGAACATGCCATGCTAAATAGAGTTTCTTTTTCCTTTGATTATAGGAGTGAATTTGTTAGTGGGTACAGAGAGTGGCCTAATGTTGTTGGACAGAAGTGGCCAAGGAAAGGTGTATCCACTTATCAACCGAAGGCGGTTCCAGCAAATGGATGTCCTTGAAGGCTTGAATGTCTTGGTCACGATATCTGGTAAAGTATCTTCTGTATCATTTGTTTATCATGATTCTTTCTGTGACAAAACATGAAGTTCTTAAATGCTGAAAAAATTTATCTTGCAAAAGTTTATGAAAGCTTACGTGCCTGTCACTATGAATAGAAACTTGACAAAATCCACACCAAAAGGAGATATATTAAAATTTAGGCATATTTTCTTTGTTGTATACGTACAAAGTATGGTCATAAGAGTTTTGTTTTCCATTTCACAAAAAGTAAAAATAAAAATAAGATAATATTTCATTTTTCTACAAATTTTCTTTGAGGAAGGGGACCCCTTTGGCTCTTATTTTTAGGTAAAGTACTCTTTTACATATAGTTATTGCAGGTTTTGCTTTCTGCTTTCCCAGGTCACAATTAGGTTTTGTTGTTTCGCTTTGTTTTAATGTAGATAACAAAGGGAATCAGAAGGGTATCATTGTAGCTAAAGGCTGGCACAATCATGCTAGTAAGTAGCAGCTGCCATACCAGCAGCAAGAAAATAGAAACTAAAAAAAAAAAAGCCTCTATTGTAACTTTAAAAATGTGATCTGAATCTATTTAAAAATTAAATAAAATAATTTAAATAAAATAAAATGAATTAAATTAAAAATTAAATTAAAAACATAGAATGTCAGAATTAGGATGCTCTGTGGAATTCATCTGTCATACAGAGTATTAGTCCTGCTTAAGAGGGCAGCCCCTGATGACATCACTGAATTTTGGCACAGTAAAATAATAATAATCCCATTTGTGATAATAAATCATTAAGAAAAAGTGATTTTGTTTATCACGGTCAATTTCTAAGAGAACTGAAATAAGTAATAGTTCTAAAAGTTTGATCTTCCAAAATGGTTTAAATTTTTAATTTTTAGTAATTACAATTTGTAAGTTTCCTTAAAAATCTACTGATATTCCTAATGTGCCATATTATATATGTCTATAACACAGCTATAGTTGAGCATAGTAATAAGGAGAAGTATGCAAATATATAAAAATTGAATTTCTCATGTAGTTTAGCAGTCTTTAGAATTATACTTTTTATATGAAGAGAATAAGAACTAAAGCTGTCAGCATATACTAGATTATTTAAAGACAGCTTAAACATTTAAGATGCGGGTATTTTGTACATTTTTAACTAATACTTTATTAACATTATAATTATCTAAACATTTTATTAGGTTTTATTCACCTAAAAACTCTGCTTTTCACCCCAAAACCCAAAAATCACAACTCAAGTTTTGTCTTTAAAAAATTCCCAAATTAAGTGAATATTATCCTGGTGAAGCTACATATTCACTTAATTTCAGTAGTTAAGCTTTCTTTAAGAAGTTACCATTAAGGGGCCAAGTTAGTGACTTGGTACATTTCCTACATGTGTGACCCTGGGCAAGTCACTTGACCCACTTACCTAGCCCTAAGCCCCTTCTGCTCTTCCATCTTAGAATTATTAATCAGACTCAAGAAAGCGGGGTTAAAAAATAGCATTTGAAATGTTCATATATAATAAAATCTGTATATTACATATAATAGTTCTTTTATTGGGGGAAAAAAGCTGAGTACCATTAAGCCCATTAGACTTCTTTTTAAAGGGAATGACATTTTTTGGAATGTGGCATTCTGAATTTTTTCAGATATGTAAAATCCACTTTTCTCTCTTAATATACTTTATCTTAATAAATTAACTTATTTCAAGCATGGAAATTTGTCACTTGAGCATTCAGTCAAATTTATATAGTTAGTTTAAATAAAAGAAAGCAATTATAATTATAATTATAATAGAGTAATCATACTCTATTTTGCATAGAATCTAATCACTCCTACTCAAAGGCAAACCAAGTCTCTTTATTTGTTTTCTCTCTCTTAGTATGCATTGAGCAATGTATGCACCTAGTACATATTTATTAATTACTTGCTAAATGGATGACTACATTGATATTTGAAAAATGGGAAAACTAAAAAGATTTAATCTGTGACTTAAATAATGATTCTTAGCATTTATGATGTGCTACCAAAGCCTAATTCAATATGGCAGCATTGCATGCTGCTTTGTAGGGAAGTGTTTTATTATAGTCAAGTGTGAATCCAAAGCACCATCTTTCTTTTGAGCCAATAAAAAAAAGAGAATGCTTTTGTGTTTCTGATTCTGTCCCCTTCACTTTCTCTTCTGATAAAGTAACCCATTTCCTGGTTGTTACTTGAAAAACCACAGCCATGCTGTTAAATTTTGGTCTAATATGAAGACACAGCTTATGTTCTTTCTTTAGAAACTATGGACATGGTCATATAGAAATGTGTCACATTTGAATAAAGAAAAAAATAAAATCATGCTTTTAAAAAATAGTTTAAAAATATACTAATTTTATAGATGAGCAAGTTGAATTTGGAAAAAAAGTGAGACTTGCCCCAAATCACACAGCTAACAGTTATTGGCACTTTATTTCTTTGATCCTTTCTTGGTTTATTGTCTCCCCTATATATGCATAAAGAGTGAGTGTTCTCTATTTTAAAATACTACATAAAAATTCCTCTACAAACACCATGTTGTACCTATAGATTTTTAGAGCATATTCAGAGTTCACTTTGATGTATACATTTATTTTCAACTGCTAAGGAAACCTTATTGATTTTTTTTTTTTTTAAGATTCACTTAGAGGAAATAATACTAGCAATGAATGTGTTCAGAACTGAAGCACTTTAGGTGATTTTCCTGTACTGTGGAAACAATTACCATAAAGTATTAATATTTTTCTCAAAGCTTTATGTAGTAACAGTGTGATTATTTGATCTTCATTCTAAAGTTTCTTCTCTGAATCTACTGATTATTCACAATTTTGTGGTGACCAATTAAAAACCATTTAAAAATTTTTTTTACTAGGTAAGAAAAATAAATTACGGGTCTACTACTTGTCTTGGCTAAGGAATAAAATACTTCATAATGACCCAGAAGTAGAGAAGAAACAAGGATGGACAACCGTAGGTGATTTGGAAGGATGTGTGCACTATAAAGTTGGTAAGTTCTGGGATGTGCTTTTTCCTTCCTTCTTTACATATTTTCTACAATTTTCATGAGTGCATTTGACATTAGTTTCTTCCAAACTCAGATGTATTTTCCCGGGAAATACATGTTTGTGACAGAATAATTTACTCTTCATTTCAGGGCTAATAGCATGTGCTCAGGGCTCATGGTGTCTGTGATACTGGGATATTCTAGTTTGTCTGGGCCAGATTTGGGCTAAGTTTTTGTTATTAATGATTCTAATCCATATTCAGAGGTACCTGATTCTTTTTCTTAGATCCAATCCTTCTCATCTATTTCTCTAGACACCAGCTTCAACAGCTCATATCAAAATGTTTCAAAAACTTTTAGTCTCTGATCTTTGTGTATATCTCTTAATATTTATCTTGCACACAAGCACCCCTTCTCCTTCAAGTAATCTAAATCTTTTTCCTGCTTCAAGATTTTACTTCCTGAAAGCTTTCCTTAATTTAACCTAACTCTCCTTAAGGGGGAAAAAATTACACATACACACATGTGTGCACGCATATTCTTATATGTATATATTTTTTTTACTAGACCTAATAAGTTACTTTTTCCTAGTAATGTAGACTGGTATCTACCCAGGAAAGTATCATTAATTAATTAAAAGTATAATTAATGAAGGATTTCTATCTCCATTTTATAGATGAGGAAACTGAGACTAAACAGGATTATTTGATTTATCCAGTTATATATAATCAATTAATGGCACAATTTGCAGTTTGCCTGGCTTTTAGTCTATTGTTTTTGCCAACACATCATTGATGCCTCAATTTTTTTTTTTTATTTTAAACCCTTAACTTCTGTGTATTGACTTATAGATGGAAGAGTGGTAAGGGTAGGCAATGGGGATCAAGTGACTTGCCCAGGGTCACACAGCTGGGAAGTGTCTGAGGCCGGATTTGAACCTCGGACCTCCTGTCTCTAAGCCTGGCTTTCAATCCACTGAGCTACCCAGCTGCCCCCTGATGCCTCAATTTTTAATTCCCATCATGTTTATATATTTTAATATTTAGACTCTATTCTTGAATGTTCCTGTGGGATTTTAAACTCAAATGTAGGCACAATGACCATAGCTAATTATTTCATCTTTTTATTCAGACTAGACCTATAATTTCATTATATATGGAGCTTTCATCAAGGAAACTCCTTCTGCTCATCACCTGACTTTTAAGAGACTTACTTAGAAAGTTTCTAGGGGTACCGAGAAGTGAAGTCATTTTTCTAGAATCTTGTAGTCACTCTGGGAAAAGGCAGGACTTGGACACAGTCTCCCTCACTCCAAAGCCAGCTTTTCTATGTGTTATGTGGTGCCTGCTCACTTCTCTTCATATAGTAGATATTTAATAAATGTTTATTAAATTGTGCTTGTAGGATTCCCCCCACTCCCCAATCCCCTTGAATTTCTCCTTGAATTAGTGTCTTATCCTAATGGACTGAATGCTTTATTATCATTCACTGATATTTCAGACATGGATTGTTAAGCTGATTTCACAATTTTTCAAGATTGCTTTTAAGGCAGCTATCAGTTCTATTGCACCTCTCTATCTTAATCCAAATGAGGATGCTCCCAGCTACTGAGATGGACATCTACAGTTTATCCTGCAGAGGGAGCTAGAAGCCCATGGCTTAGAATGCTGAATCTTTTGCCTTGTTCTTTGTGGTCTTGGAGAGTTTTTTTGGAGTGTGTGTGACTTTTCTTTCTGGCTCTGGTCTCTTCCCTCTTAAAGAAATACTTCCATGATGCCAGTTGGCACAGTTTTACAAAGTGAACATTCTGCCCTCCCTGTTCAAGGAAAAATCTGGTAGCCGTGGTGAGCTGCTTAATAAGTGACTTGGGAGAAAACCAGGAAAATGTCATACTTAGCTAGGCAGTGATTAATAATGGAATATCTCTAGGAGTAGCAACTGTCTTAATGAAGTCACCTGTTAATACATAAGTGACTATTTGAAGGAGACAGTCTGAGAAGGGCTTTTTACTACTTGTGAGGGTAATTGATTTACTTTTCCACTTTCCTACTGCCAAATTTTATTTAGCAGGTACTTTGTATGGTTACGTATGCCTTAAATCATCCTAGGGCAGGAATTATTTCATTTTTATCTTTTTATTTTCTACCCATAGCACAATAATTGACTACCTTGTTTTTTAAGCATCAAGATACTTAATATTTAGACTGGTGTCAGTTTGGGGATTTTTCTAGGGTTATTCTTGATTTTTGTCAACATTTGAGAGAATGTTGTAGTAGTATAGGTGGTGGCTGTGGTGGGAGTAAGGGGTGGGTAGTAGTAGTAGATTTCTTCCTCCCTCTCTCCCTCCCTTCTTTGTTCCTTTCTTCCTTCGTTCCTTTGTTCCTTTCTTCCTTCCTTCATTCTTTCCTTCTTCCCTCTGTTCCTCCCTTCCTCCCTCCCTCCCTCCTTCCTCATATTCTTCTAATATATGGTGCTGCTATATCATACCTGTTCATTTCTCTTCATAGAGTAGATGCTTAATAAATGCTTCCTAAATTGTTTTTATGACTTTTTCCATGTATCTCTGAATTTATCCCTTGCCTTCAAGGATGTAGTTATGCTTTAATTAATTCATTGATATTTCAGTTGTTGGTCAGTGATGATTGTAATTACAGCTGATTTCAGAATTTTCCAAAGTCACTTTTATTAAGGCAGAAATCAATTCTATTGCATTTTTTTACCTTTTTTACCTTAATACAGATGAGAATGCTCCCAGCTTCTGAATTGTATATCCATGATTTATCCTGCAGAAGGAGCTAGAAACACAGGGCTCAGAATGCCTTGTTCTTTCATGCTATTGCTGCTGCTACTGCTATTCTTTCAGGATTCCATTTGGGGTTTTCTTGGCAGAGATACTGGAGTGTTTTGACCTTTCCTTCTCCAGCTAATTTATAGATGAGGAAACCAAGGCAAACAGGGTTAGGCGACTTGGCCAGGGTCATACAGCTAGTAAGTGTCTATGGGCAGATTTGAATGTGGATAGATGAATCTTCCTGACTTCTAGGCCTTTCATGCTGTCCTACAATAATAGTAGTAGTGCTTTAAGGTTTTCAAAATGCACTCAAAATAATATTTTATTATTTCATTTGAGCCTTTGAAGTACTTTATATACATTATATCATTTGAACTTCAAAGCCACAAACTAAAATAATCTTATTCAATCCTCACTGGAACCCCATGAGATAGTTGGTGCAAATATTATGATCCCCATTTTACAAATGAGAAAACTGAGTCTCAGGGAGAATAACCAGTTTGCCTGTAGTCACAAAACTGATATCAGGTTGCTTCTAATTCCAAGTCTTGTCAATTTTTTGCTTTTTCTACACTGTTGCTCTAAAATTAGCCAACTATTAGAAAGATAAGCCCTTTTAGGAGTTAGGCGTAAATTCAGAATCATACTTGGGAGAAAGGAGCCAGGTTTCAGGATGGTCAGTAGTTAAGAAGTCATTTTGCAAGCTCTGCATCTCTTTGCAACCTCTGATTTACTGCTTTCACTAGGGTCCTCTGCTTTCCAGAAGTGGGGAAAATTAACATTATTCCAGAAGGAATTAGAAAGTGGGAGGAAAAATGAGTGAGCACATAGTTAATAAAGCATGAATATAATATTGCAGGAAGAAGGAGGCCAGAATTATAGCATAAATATAGCAGGGGAATTAACAGACACCACTCTGGGACTTTTCAAATCACTTAGCTTAGTTACTTGGAAGATTTTGTGTCCCATATCAGTAATCTTATCAGCATAAATTGATATAAGGGGAAAAAAGTTTCCCAAATGGCAATTCTCAGGCAATTAAGAAAGCATATGAATACTTGAAAGTCTCCTTTAATAATTCATAAATTTCATCCTAATAGGTTTATAGAATTAATACAGTATAGAAAATAAAAGCTTTTTGCTTGTTGCCTTATTGAAAAGGCATTTTGTGTTTTTGTGCTTTTGAAATTTCAGTGGAAACTATTGAATTTAGTGCTGGTTCTTTTTCTAGTTAAACCATATGTATTTAAAGAAATGAAAGTGTTCAAGTAGAGTATTTCTGTTATAGTGGTTTTAGACTATAGTGGCTTTGTGATCCTGTTATTAACTTTTCTCCTAGGAGATCTAAAATTATAGGATAAAGTTGATAACTGACTTTGGTTTCTCTTGTTTATTTTCAGTAAAATATGAAAGAATCAAGTTTCTGGTCATTGCTTTGAAGAGTTCTGTGGAAGTCTATGCGTGGGCCCCAAAGCCATACCACAAATTTATGGCCTTTAAGGTAAAAGCATCTCCCAAGTATGCTTAAAACAAGTGATCTATCCTTGGTGGGTGGCTCGTTCCATCGTATTTTTGGGGCATTTAAGTTTTACTTGCAATTGTCTTGTGACTTGAGTATAAAGAGTTATGTTTCAGTTTAAACATTATTGTAATAACACCTTACTTATAGGTAATCCTAGTTTATCAGGGGTCATGTTTAAGACAACCTCACCTGTCTGTATCCATAACCAAGAATGCAGAAAGTGGCAAAATACACATGGCTCATAGAAGGTCCAGAGAGATGTTCATGGGGGTCTTTGCACTTACAGCAAACAGACTTAATTCACAGAAGAACCCCTTAACCCATCTTACAAAGCCTGGCAGAACTTTCCAGGCAGAACATGAGCTTGTTGGTCTGTTTCCAAGGTCTTAGCAGATTAGCAGGAGAATTGAGAGAGGGACTAATAATGAAGAAGCAACTAACAGAACAAGAAAAGCAGATATAATTCTGGGAATGGGGGTGGATGGGTTGATAAGCCAGTTTATTGTAGGCCATATAACCCATCCTAATAGATTATACAGCCAACACTATCTAGTTGATCTTTTTTTTTTTTTTTTTAAATCAATAACTCCCTCATCTGTATTCAGCATTTTCTACTTAAGAAGCTAGAAAAAAAATATCATGTATTTTAGATACATTCCCATCTAGAATGTTTAAACTTTTATAGAAGGATTTATCCTCAATTTATGAAAAAGCTCACTCTTGTTAAAGACTTATCCAATGTTCTTTATTTATTAAAAATACTCCACTGCAGTTGGTCTAGAATAAGTAACTAAGAGTTGACTGAATATTTCTAAAGTTCTGAATGTATACAGTCTGTCCCAGAAGCAGAGGAATTCAGAGAGAGGAGGAATACTGAGGAATGGCTAGGCCAATTGAATATTAATAATAGTAACAACTAGCAATTATATAGTGCTTTAAGGTTTGTAGAGTACTCTGACCATGATGATGACATTGGTGATGATAGCAATCCAGGCATGAGGCTAAGTAGTTTGTAAATATTATCTTAGTTGATCCTTAAAACAACCCTGGAAGGTAGCTGCTATTATCATCCCTGCTTTATAGTTGAGAAATAATAACAAGTTGAGGAAGCAGAGGAAAACTGAATAATTCACTTGGTTAAGATGATACTAATAAGCGGTCTGAGCTGGATTTGAACTTGGGTCTTTCTGACACCAGACCCAGCCCTCTATTTACCATGCCACCTAGCCATCTCTATGGATAGGTGGATGGATGGATGGATGGATGGATTGGTGAATGGATGAATAGATAGATATATAGATAGACAGATTAGATAAATATAGATTTGATGCATAAGATAGATTAAATAGGATAGATAGATTCAATAAGTATAGACAGAGATAAGTAGATAGATGGATGGATGGATAGAGAAACCCTTGTATATATGTTATCTCATCTGTTATCCAAACAATCCTGTGAGCTGTGTGCTATTATTCTATCATTTTACATATATGGATACTGAGTTAGACAAAGTTTACACAAATAGGGCTACAAAGCTAGTAATCCAGACAGGATTTGAATTTAGACTTTCCTGTCTCCAAGTCCAACAGTTTGTATACAAACAAAGACCTGGAGAGATTATTAATAATAATCATTAACAATTATATACCATTTTAAGGTTAATAAAACATTTTCCTTACAACAATCCTGGGAGGTAGGTTGTACAAATATTATCCCTTTTTTGCAGAGGGAGAAACTGAAGCTCTCAGAATTTCCCTGATTTACCTATGATCATAAAGCTACTAAGTACCTAAGTCGGAAGTGGGATTCATATCCAAGTCAATTAAAACTCTATAATCAAACATTCTGCATCTCATTAAATGATTTATTCTGTGCCATACAATGCATCAGTGTCAGAGCAGGAATTAAACTTGGGGATCCCAAATCCCATTTTAATTTTCTTTTTACCAGACCATAATACAGCTGGCATTAACCCATGATACCCTGGTGAAATGTTTAAAGGTGTTAAAAGCACTGATTTTCTGAAAATAAAACCTACCTTGGAATGTTGCAATTCCATTCTCTGGCCCCTTCACACAGCTGCCTTCTCACTCTCATCTTAGCTCTTATTCTGTTCTCTCCTGGAGGAAGAGGGAGCCAAGATCCATCTCTCCCACTATTCTATAATCAACTACATGCTTTAACGCCTTGTAAGGATTCACTGGCCACTACTCTACATAATTTTTCTCTCCTAGATAGTTTCATTTTTTCCTTTTTCATTTAGTTCAGCAAAGTCAGTGAGCATTTGATGCTTATCTTGTCAGTCCTAAAAAAGTACTTTTTATTGACTTTCAACCCATTCAGTTGCCTTCCCATTTTGCCTCCCTGTTGAGCCTAAATTTCTTGAAATGTTGCTGTATCAGATACCCAGGGCTTCCCATAACATTTGTTCTGGCTCCCCTCCCTCCTCAGCACTAGAACTGCTTTCTCAAACACAGCTAGGGAGGGGAGAGAAGGAGAGGGAGAGGGAGAGGAAAGGAGAGGGAGGGAGACAGGGAGATAGGGAGTCAGGGAGAGATATCATCATTCACTCCATCCCATTGTTCAGAAGTTGAGTAGTAACTTTGAATTTTTCTACCCTATCAACTCCCATATTTCAGGTACATTGCACATGATTTCTCCCCTACTTTATCTCTTGCATTGCCTGTCATCTCTGCTTCCACTGACACCACACTAGTCTAGGACTTCATTACCACTTTCCTGATTTTTTATATGTAATCTTGTCCTATTTTTCCATGACCCCATTAGGCGTTTTCTTGGCAAAAAATACTAGAGTGGTTTGCCATTTCCTTCTCTAATTCATTTTACAGATGAGGAAACTGAGGCAAACAGGATTAAGGGACTTGGCCAGAGTTACATAATTAGTAAATCTCTGTGGCTGGATTTGAACTCAGGAAGATCAGTCTCCCTGACTCCTAAGCCTGGTTCTCTCTCCATTGCTCCTACCTGTGCACAGAACTTGGATATGTCTAAAACCACCACCACCACTCTCTACTACAGCCCAGTTACTATCTTTGTCACCATCTGTATAGGGAATGTAGTAGCCATGCATCCTTTTTTTGTGGTGGTTGTTCATAGAGTGACTACACACTCCACTAGAAGGACATTGAATCCTCTTGTTCTAGCCTATATAGTATGATTTATTAGAATTGCCTATTAGCCAGCATAGCATACTGCCTAATTGATTTTCACTGCCATCCCCTTCTTTTCCTCTCTCATTTCCTCTGTGTCTCTTGTCTTCCAGTCTTTTGGAGAATTGATACATAAGCCATTGCTGGTTGATCTCACCGTAGAGGAAGGCCAACGGTTAAAAGTGATTTATGGATCCTGTGCTGGATTCCATGCTGTCGATGTGGACTCTGGATCAGTCTATGATATTTATCTCCCGACGCACGTAAGAGCCCAGACTCTACAGTTGGTTGGTTGTTTTTGTTTTGTTCTTTCCCTTCCCCCATTCCTACCCCCACCCCCTCAGCGTTTGAATTAATAAATATAGTGAGAGTCCTTTCTCCACTCCTTCCAAGGATGCCCAGGTTGGATCTGCCCAGATAACCCTTGTGTTATTATTTTGATTCAGATCGGGATTGCCATTTGGGACCCTTGTGGGTACCTCGTTTGGCCTTATCTCTTAAGTATAGAGTAGCCTTTAATCTAATCTAGGCAAGAATTTCAGAAGTTTGGACCATATCTGCTCCTCCATGGGTCTTTCTACATGGGAAAGACATTCTCTTTTGGTGTACTGTACAATATGGTGCCAGAATTATAGAGATTCTAGAATTTAATCAAGATTGCGTGTCCTAAGGGGAACTTGAATTGTAGACATCGTTATCATGTTGTGTCAAGCTAGCTTATGGTTGCCCATTGACCAAAGAGCCCCTGGAGCATTTCTAGAACTTTTTATTTTAATTTTTATTTAATTTGTATTTTATATCCTTAGAAATGATATTAATGCCTTCCCTTAGGCAGCCTAACACCAATCAAAAGACTAGATGGCATATTTATTAATAGCAAAGTCAAATTTCTTTTTTTTGTTGTTTTTGTTTCTTCTATAGATTCAGAGTAGCATACAACCCCATGCTATCATCATTCTCCCCAACACAGATGGGATGGAGTTGCTAGTGTGCTATGAGGATGAAGGGGTTTATGTGAATACATATGGGAGGATCACAAAGGATGTGGTTCTTCAATGGGGAGAGATGCCTACATCTGTTGGTAAGTAACACTTAGAGCCAAGAAGAGGCTTTTATTATTATTTTTTTAAACCCTTAACTTCTGTGTATTGGGTCCTTGGTGGAAGAGTGGTAAGGGTGGGCAATGGGGGTCAAGTGACTTGCCCAGGGTCACACAGCTGGGAAGTGTCTGAGGCCAGATTTGAACCTAGGACCTTCCATTTCTAGGCCTGACTCTCAGTCACTGAGCTACCCAGCTGCCCCCAAGAAGAGGCTTTTAAAATCAAAGACCTCCTTCTTATGTGAACGCATTTATTTTGCAGATTATTATTTGTAATGGTTTCTTGTCTTTTTTAATACTGAAAGGTTCAGAAAACTTTGTGAATGACTGATTAGTTTGAGGCTACACATTTGTAAGAAGTAAATAAGGGACATAGTAAATATCATAGATTAGCTTTAAGAGGAAAGGAGGAGAATTTGGATACAAGCCCTGGGAGAAGATTTTGACAAGGAGAAAAGGATCTTGGGAGTTTTTACTGGAAAGTAATTGTCACTCTGAATCTGACTTTGACTGAGCCAGGAAGGAAGGAGGATCTTTTGCTCTGGCAGTTTTCCCCTTAGAAATCCTAATCTTATGGCGAGGTCAGTGATTCCTGGGGTTGAGAGCTTGCCTTGGAGTATTATACTGCTTTCCCTCAAGTACAGAGAGCATCTACCTGAGATCTGTTTGTCAGAAAACCACTGGTGAAGGTAAAACCCAGAGTTTACTCATCTTGGACTTTGGGTATCACTAGGAGCAACCCCAGGCTTTAGGTCAGGCTCAAATACATCTGTGAGTCCTTCCTATTTATCCTTTTATTGTAATCCATATTAATTAGGTTAGTTATAGTCAGATAGCTGGGTTTTTTTGAATCTTAGTTAGAGATAAGGAGTTTAGAGCACCTTGAGTGAATTTTCAAGGAGAAGAACTAATTCACTGCGAGGTGAAAGAGGGTGGTTTGGAAATTAGATATATAGTTTTAGGAAATTGCCTATCATTTTCCCTATATTCCTATTATAAAAATAAACTTTGTCTCTAAAGCCAAAGGGTTTGTGCTTTACTGGCCTAGATAGTTTGTTCCCTAGGTGGGTGGTTATCATCTCCCATCCATCTAGAAAGAATTTTTATTTCACATTGACAGCCATTTGTAGTTTAGGGAACATTTCTAGAACAACCCTGCAAAGTTGATAAGAAAGGTAGCATCCCTTTGTTTTCCAGATGGAGAAAGCCATCTCTCTTCTCCTCTATACCCAGTGCCTTTTTTATTGGCCTACATTGCCTAGAGTACTAGACTTTTTACCATTTTAGCTAGTTTGTGCTAGTTGTCCTAGAGCCAGCTTGATTATAGTGAGATGTGACATATGTCCTAGAAATGGGGGCTGGTGGAGGTAGGATTGTGTGGTAAAGTAGCTAGAGACAAGTCTCAGATAAAGAACACTCAGGGTCAATGAACTTCTTGACTTTGGTATATACAAGCTTTATGACACTAGCCAGATCACTTTACTGGACACTAAGTGTCCTTTGCTGGAGGTATCAGACTCACAAAGGTAGCCCTCAAAAACTCCAGAGCGTCCCTGAACCAAATTAAAATGTAATTGGGAAATATTTAACAAAATAAATAAAAATACAACACATTACAAATAATGTTAATTTGTGATTTTCTGAGTCAATGCAGCCCACCCAGATGTTTCTATTTCAGTTTAACACCATTGTCCCAGGCAGCTCTCTAAGCTACAAAACAGATGCTTAGTAACATCAATAGAGACGACTTCCTCTTTTACGTCATACAAACAAATCTTTGTGAGCTCATCATATTCATTGTTTCTTAAAGCACAGCAATATTCCATTATGAATATAATGAGTTTTTGAATAAAAGCCAGAATATGTTTGTATCATCCCTATTCATTGGGCTGTAAATTTGTTTTTCCTTGCTTCAGTTTAGTTGTGTTTCCTTGGAAATACCTCCATTTCCTCTCTCTCTCTCTCTCTCTCTCTCTCTCTCTCTCTCTCTCTCTCTTCCCCCCTGGTCCCCCCATGTCATTTGAAGCATATTATTACTTCCCTTCACATATTCCCCATTGTAGTCAAAAATGAACTCCTTTCTTGTTTCCCAAATTCAACAGTCCGTCTCTTGGGCCCACCTGCCATTATTTTGGCTTTCTGCCATACCTGGTTGATTCTCCATCCTCATATCGATCTCTTAGAATCCCTACCTTCCTTCAAGTCCTAGCTTTTGTGCTATTTCCCGTCAGAAACCCTTCCTGAGTCCTTTGTTTATAACTTCCTCCTTGGATTATTAAGTATATATTGTTCTTCAGTCATTTTCAATTGATTTTTAATTTTTTTTATTACTCCATTTGGGGTTTTCTTGACAAAGGTACTAGACTACTTTACCATTTCTTTCTCTGGCTCATTTGACAAGATGACAAAATTGAGGCAAATGAGATTAATGGCTTGCCCAGGGTCACACTGCTAGAAAGTGCCTAAGGCCAGATTTGAACTCAGGAAGGAGGACTCCCAGCACAATGTTCTATCCACTGAACCATCCTGCTATGCTATTAAGTATATATTATTTGTTAACTCCCACCAAAATATAAACTGCTTAAGAGTCAGATCTACTTTCCATGTTGTTTTTGAACCCTGCACCATAGCATAATACTTTGCAAATACTGGCTGCTTAATAAATGCCTAATAGATTATATTAGTTCAAATCAAACTACAGTTTCCCAGAATAAAATAGCAAATGTCAAAATGGTGGCTTTGAAGGCTAGCCCTTTTGTATTTTAAACTTTTTTTTTTATTCTTGGTAATCAGTTTCATTTCTGAAAAAATTTCTCACTTTCCCATATGGCCTTCTCTTGTAACAAACATTAAAAGAAGAGAAACAATCACTCAGTACATCACTCTAATTTCTGAAAATTTCTCCCTATCCCCCATTGTGTCTTCTCTTATAATAAATGTTTATTGATTGTTTTTCTTTTAATTTTTATTAAGCACCCAGTATGTGCCAGGTTCTATGTTAAGCGCTGGGGATATAAAAAACAAAAGATAACCTTTGTCATCAAGAAACTTATAATCTAATGGGGTAGACAACGTGCAAATAAATATACATAAAAGAAATCATGTGCAGGATATGTAGGAAATAATTAGCATAGGGAAGGGATGGGTTTAAGAGGGGTTGGAAAAGGCTTCCTGTAAAAAATGGCATTTTAGTTAGAACTTAAAAGGAAGTGAGGAAGGATAGTAGTTGGAATGGAAGTGGGAGATCTTTCCAGGTATAGGACAAAGCCAGAGAAAATGCCCAGAGTCAAGAGATGGATTCTCTTGTTCATGGAACAGTCGGAGAGCAGTGTGATTGTGTCAAAGTGTAATTCAGCCAAATTAGCCAATAAATCAAGCAGGTCTAATAATCTGTAGTCCTTCTAGTCTCCTAGTTACTGACCTCTACAAAGAAGGGATTTTTCTCATTATTTTGGTGAAGCCAAGTTTGGTTATTATAATTAACATACAATATTTTCTTTCCTTCTATATTCATTATTGTAGTCACATTGTTTTACCTGTTTCACTTTGTGTAAATCTTCCAATGCTTCTCTGAAATTATTCTAGTCATTTTTTTTCTTATGCCACAGTAATGTTAGATTTGTGCTCCATTTTGTTTAACTGTCCCCCATTTGATGGTTATCCACCTTGTTTCTAGTTCCCCCACTGTCTGGGAAGACGTTGCTGTGTATATTTTGTCACGTGTAGAACTCTAGAATATTCTCTTAAATGTTCTGCTTCTTTGTGTGTATACCTATATGAGAGAAATTGTCTAGAGGGCTAGATTTTCTGAGATAAGATTTTATTTTTCATCTCCTTTTCATAGCAATTTATATTGTATCATTAACATTGTTTCTCTTGCTTTCCTCAAAGCGTATATTCGATCCAATCAGATCATGGGCTGGGGTGAGAAGGCGATTGAGATACGATCGGTGGAGACTGGTCACTTGGATGGCGTGTTTATGCACAAGCGGGCACAGAGGCTCAAATTCTTATGTGAACGCAATGACAAGGTAACATTTTTTCCCCTCAGCTTTTTTTCCTTTTCTTTCCACCCCTTTGTGACAATCAGTTTGCTCCACTGATTTAGTGACCCCCTTTTTAAAATGATGGTAGTAAGTTAGGTACAACACCATCAAGAATGCCAATAGTTCTCATTATTACAACAAATTTGGCAGTTCTGCATCCTCTTGTTTAGGTCTAAAACAGACATCATCCACGTAGAAGAAAACTCTAGCCCCAAGTCACAGCTCAAAGGATTCATCTTGATGGAAATTATTTTCTTTCTTTTTCTTCTTTTTCTTCCTTACCTTCTGTCTTAGAATTAATACTAGGTATTGATTGGTATAGGCTAGGCAATTGGAGTTAAGGGACTTACCTAAGGTCATGGCAAGGAAATATCTGAGGCCAGATTTGAACCCAAAAAGATGAATCTTCCTGACTCCAGGCTCCATACTCTATCCACTGAGCCAACCGGCTTTCTTCTTAAGATTATAATAAAATTTTAATATATCCTTTTTCCGTAGGTATTCTTTGCCTCTGTTCGGTCTGGTGGAAGCAGTCAAGTTTATTTCATGACTTTAGGCAGGACTTCTCTTCTGAGTTGGTAGAAGAAGTATGATCAGGGAATCGCTATCACCCAGAGTCTTCAAGATCTTCAGAACTTGGAATTACTTGCAACTGGAGCACAGACCTGCACTGATGCGACATGATGCAGCAAATGTGGGCAGGCATCGCTGGTGTTGGGTGTTCTCTTTCTCTTCCTTTTCTTCCTTCTCTTTTTTTCCTCTTCTTCCTTTATTCTCTCTTTTTTCTCTTTCTCTTTCTCTTCCTCTTTTCTTTTTTCTCTTCTCTTCTTTCTCTTTCAAAAACCAATCAAGGCTGCCGTGCAGCTGGTGCTGTTCAGATACAACCATCAGGTGCTATAAGTGTGGGGAATTTGGCATCACACTAGAAAGCAACATGTGTCTCCTTCAGCTCCAGAATTCCTTGTTTTTGAACGACTCTGTTTTCTAAGTGTCTAAAGATAGAGACTTTGAACATGCTGTTAGTTTGACTGGAGGGTAGGTCAGAAGAGGGTGGAGGCAGTCAGTCTTGCTGAAGCAGAGAGCAGATTTAATATAGTAACATTAACAATGTATTTAATTGACATTTCTTTTTTTTTTGTAATGTGACAATATGTGGACAAAGAGGAAGGTGCAGGTTTAAGAAGTTAATATTTATAAAATGTGAAAGACACAGTGGCTAGGATAACTTTTTTGTGGGGAGGGGTGGATGTTTCAGAGGGTGGGTGGGTGGGGGTACAGGGAAAAGGGTCCTGTTTTTGTTTCTTTGGGATTTTTTTTTTTGGCCTGGCCAAGAGCTTAGTCTTTTTTCTGTGTACCAGGTTTTGCCTAAAATGTGCAGATGACTTAAAACAATTTTTTAAAAAATTTGTTCATTTTCTATAATGATTCTGTGTTTGGCCATAACTTGGTTGTGTCACAGTATTAGCACTGCCTCAGTTAAAGGTTTAATTTTTGTTTAAACCTAGAAGTGCAACAACAGTTTTACCATAGTCTGCACTTGCAGAAGAAAAAAAGAAATTCCAAACAACATATGTTTATTTTTTGCCTACCTCATTGTTTTTAATGCATTAAAATAAGAGGTGGATTAGATAATACTTTTTTTAGAGGAAAACATTAATGTCTAATTTAATCTTAATACCAAAACTACCAGATTGAAAAGTCCGACTGTTATTCTGTAGCCAGTCTCAACAGGCGAAGAGAGTTTTTCATGGATATGAGGTGGAGGGGAGAGTGGAATATCCTTATGGCTTCATGACACTGACTAATGTACTTTGCGGACCAAGGAAAGCAAGGTGTTACATTTACCTGGTTCATCTTTAGTGGCAAATATTTGGATGATTTTAGCCTACAACCAGAGAGATTTCAGTTTTCTAAATTCGAGGTTTAGTAGCAGACAGGTAACAATAGACTAGTTCTATAAACTGTTAAATGTTGTAGGAAACTTTTTTTTGGGGGGGGGGAAGCGATGTTTTTCTTTTCTAAGAATGCAATGCACTAAAACTATTTTAAGAATGTAGTTAATACTGCTTATTCATAAAACAGCATATACCTGTGTTTTAGATGTAAGATCCAAGCCCTGGCTTTTCTCTCTCTCTCTTTTCTCTTTCTCTCTCTCTTTTTTAAAAAAGACAGTCAGTTTTACTTTGATGACTGTGTTCTGGACATTTGTAATAAATGTCTTAAGAATAATAATTTGTTTAATGGCTACATGTTCATTACTTGAGAAACCTTTGAGTGTATACTATAATCTGTTGGTGATTTAACAATGCACAGTGTCATGATTCGGCCATCTGAATTGGACCTTGTTTATCTTGGACTTGGGGGGGCTTTGTTGGCAACTGCCTTAAGCTAAGCTCTTCCTTCTCAGTGTTCCTTCCATAGGCTTCATCTTCTGCCGTGGTCAGCTTTCTTCGATGGCACGACAGCTGGAGATTTTTCTTAACTTGTTTACCAATATGCAGATGGCAGAACCTTTTTAACAATCAGTCACACCTATAAACCAAGAGTTTGGTTAATCTATCCCTTCTCTTCCTTGGCAGTGGCTCTGACTGCTATAATTAACTCCTTGTTTTGAGTTCAGCATTTTTGCCAAAGGCTTTCCTTTGAAATACAGAAACGATTTAAAAAAAATAACAAAAAAAACAACAACAGACCAGTGAGAATTAAAAAAAAAAATGTAAGAAAGCCTTACGTTTTGGGGGTAAAACATGATTTTCACTGTTTTGTTTCTAGCCGTGTGACTTTTGGATAGCACTGAAGGCCAAGGCTGAGGGGAGTAGTTTCTTGCCTGTTGATTTGTGGTTTAGTAAGGAGGTACTTTCCTCTAATTAGGGAGAGGTTAAGAGTGGAACAGGAATATTCTTGGAAACTGGATTTCATTGCAACAATAAAAAATGATCTTACCAGAATACATTTTTCAAACTAACGTTGATGGCTCAAGACTGCCTTGACAACTCATTACAATGAAATGCCCCACCATGCATAGCACAAGCATAAAAAAAGCATTGGGGGCACTGGTTAGTTATGGCAGAAACCTCATCCCATGGCCTTGGCTAACAAGTGCCCAGAATGGTGCCTTGCACTTATTGAATTTTTAAAAATTGAACTGAATAAAGTTTTCTTTAGAAGAAAATAAAATGATAGTATAAACAGTTAATTCCAGTAAGAAAAAAAAATGATGTAGCAGAAGAACTTGGCATCATTTCCTTACCTTATCCACAGACTTGAAATATCATGTGTTGTGGTCTGTACTTTGGGGCTAATATTTGATTGTAGTTAATATGAATAAATACTGTTTTGTGTGAAATTTATTGGGTGTTTTCAATTTATATTGAAATCTACTTGGATGTTGCTCAGAATAAGACAAAAATGACAATACCTGAATACCCCCTTAAAATTCATTTTGAGAGAATTTGACTTGTAATAAGAATTGCATCCGTAGTATCTTGCACAGAGTGGGGCACAATACAAGTACTTACCTGTTGCTTGAATCAAGTTGATTGGAATCTGTCCCATGGCTTAGTTTACTAAAGCTCATCATTTGTACTTAAATATTCCCTTGGTCGAAGTACTTGTGTATGATTTAGTCTTCATGAGTGTTTTAAGGGGCACCAGTCATTACCCTTTTGGAAATCAGTTCTGTTCTTGTAGATCCAGGGTTAATCCTTTTTATGTTGTAGGACCCCTTTGGCAGTCTGGTAAATTCTGTGGTCCTCTTCTCAGAATAATTTTTTCAAATGCATAAAGTGTGTGTACATATACACACACATACATATATATACATGATGACAAAAGAAACCAACTATATTGAAATATTATCTTTGAAATATTCAAGTAAAAAAAAAATCCCAGATCTCCAGGTTAAGAAGAACTCTTACAAATGATCCATTGCATTTCTCCCATTAAAGATTGTGGGCTATTGAAATTGCAAATTCTTTTAGAAAGGGATTCCTTTTCCATTAAGCAGAGTCAGTATTGACTCCATCCACAGATGTGCCAAGGTGACAAAATGACAAATACCAACAGTATTACTAAGAAATCATTGTATATGAAACCATGAACTCTGACAGTGATGCTTTTGAAAGCAAAAAACAAAACCACAGTGACAAAAACATGCTACTAGGTTTAGTCAAAGCTTTTTAATAAATAATAATGTTGTGTATCTTTTAAGTCAGAGTAACCCCTAACTGTAAGACCGCAGTGTTTTTATTTTTACTTTATGCACATGCGCTATGCTGGAGAAAATGTTTACAAAAGTAGTTTGTTACACTAATGTGCATCATTTATTTATGGTTTATTTGGAAGTGATTTTTTTGGTGGGTTATTAGTTTTTCATGATAGTAGTGGTATACTTTTTTTGGTGATTTATAACCCAGATTTCTGCTGAGTATAAAAGTTGCTAAACAGTAATGCAAATGACAAACTGTGTTAAAGTTACTAATCAATAGAGCTGCATAACGGACTTGGTAACAAACATTCAGCCTTTTTTTCTTTTCCTTTTTTTGCAGTGCTATCTAACTTGTCTTCTGTGTATTATAAAAATTACTGTTGTTTCTCCCCACCCCCACCCCCATTTTTCCTTAAATAAAGTCAAAATGACACCTATTTTATGTGGAATATGTTTGAAATATTTTTTTTTTCTGATTTCCCTAGACGGAGAAAAGGATGGAGGGTGGAAATGTTTTCTTTATTGGCAAGGATCCACATTTTTCCTTATAATGAGCAAGATTCCTTATGTTGCCTGTTTGGCTGGATCCCTAGAGTTATTGGAGAGAATTATAGCCCACCTTCCATTAGTAACAGATTGGAAGGTTAGACGTCATCTCACTTTGTGCATGCCAGTTTCCTGCATGGCTTTACCCAAGGAATAGGCACCATGCCTCATAAGCAGCATCTCTTTTTCTTAAAGAACTGTCAAGAGTTCTTATTGACCTGTTATGCAGCCTTTTTTTTCATGCAGAGAACAAAAGTTGTTGACCCATTTTTGATAAAGGAATGGATTTTTTTCAAGTCCCATTTTGGTGAAAATTCTTTGATATTTGTGTCAGTTAAAATCAATCTGAAAATTGTTGGTGTGTTCTGAAGTGGTTTTTTTCTTATGATTTTTATTCCCATTTTTCTTTTATTAATTGCTTTAGAATATATATAACAGTTGGTTAAGAGATATTCAAAGAAGTTGGTTCTATTGCTTTGTAGATTGATTCCCAAGTTCGATTTTGGGTGCTTCCAGTTTTTTTTCAGATTATCAACATTTGTAGTTTTTCAGTCATTTCAGTAGTGTGTGAGAATTCATGACCGAATTTGGGGTTTTCTTGGCAAAGATACTAGAGTACTTTGCCATTTCCATCTCCAGATATTTTACAGGTAAAGAAGTGAAGCAAACAGTTAAGTGACTTGCCCAAGTTCATACAACTTGTAAGTGCTTGAGGCCAGATCTGAACTCATGAAGATGAGTCTTCCTGACTCTACCTCTTGTGTTCTTTCCCACTGTACCACCAACAAAAGTTGATTAAATATTACCCATTGTGTGCCAGGCACTGTGTTAATTGCTGGAATGAAACCTCTCTTCATGAAGAGCTTACATTCTTATGGAGGAGACAATGTATGTGTATTGCAAAATAAAGATAATAATTACAAGGTGGTTAGAAAAGGTACTAAATTGGGGGAGGAAAGAAGATCAGGAAGAACTTCATGGAGAAGGTACTCTTAAGCTACAACTTAAAGGAGAGGGGAGGGATTCTGTGACCTGAGGTTGAAGGAGTACATTCCAGTCATGGGAATGACCAGTGCAATGACATGGCAAAGGGCAATAGAGCACCATTTGTGAAGAGCAGAAAGATGGCCAGTTTGTCTGGATTATAGATTACTAGAGCGTAAGTAATAGCTGATGAAGCCATAAAGATAAATTATGGGCAGGTTGTGAAGGGCTTTAAAGTCAAAGAGAAGAGTTTTATCTTTTCTAGACCTACAAGCAATAGGTAACCACTGGGCTGTATAGAATGAAATGGTTAAACCTGCTCATGAGAAAGTCATTGGCATCTGTGTAGGATGGATTGGTGGGGAGAAAGGAATCAAGGAGACCAATTTAGGACTTGCAGCTTGGAGAATAGTTGATCTGTGCTTGAACAAAGATGGCGGCCATGTGCACAGAGGGGAGTTTGACAAAAGGTATTGCGCAAGCAGAAATAATGACATTTGGCAGCTGATTGGATATGTAGGGTATGGAAGAGTGAAGAGATGGGGATAATGCCAAGCTTATAAACCTGGGTAATTGGAAGAATGATGATAAGGACTGTGTTTGGGGGTTGGAAAGAATGTGTTATCCCAACTGTTATGTTACAGAATTTTCCAAACATTCACTTTTGTAAGTTCTGTTAAGCATATTTTATTTTAAAACCTTGACCTTCTGTTTTTGAACCAATGCTGTGTTTGGTTTCAAGGCAGAAGAGGGGTAAGGTCTAGGCAGTGGGGGTTAAGTGACTTGCTCAGGGTCACAGAGCTAGGAAGTGTATGAGGTTAGACTTGGACCCAGGACCTCCTGTCTCTAGGACTGGCTCTCAATCCACTGAGCCACCCAGCTGCCCCTGAATTAAATGCTCTTCTCTTGAAGTCAGTTAAAGGTAGGGGGCTAATAATCATTTGTTAATTGCTACCTATATACCTGGTATTGTTCTAGGCATTGGAGTGCAAATATAATGAAAAATGATACCAACTGTCAAGAAGCTTGATTTTAATATAATTTAAACAAAAACACAAAAAGACAAATGAACTCAGAAGAAATTCAATCATTAGTATTGAATATGGAGGTCAGATGGCTATGAGTGCTGAATATGTGATGCTGATGTTGCTGTACCAGTAGGTTTTGCACACTCATTTTTCTTTTTTTGCAACTGGCGAGGGAAGGGAGTGAAGGCTGGGTAGGATGTATAGGAAAACAACTAGACTTATATCTGTGCCAGCCCACTTCCATCTTCTCTGTGGGGAGACTGTTCAGCTACACCAGCCTGATCTCCAGTCTTAGGTGAGGAGAGGCAACCTTCTTATCCACAGAATTGTAACAGCTGCTGCTGTGTCCACTGAAAGAATGTGACATGGGGCTAAATTTGACTTTCATCTGAGCTGATGCAAGTAAACTTCCACCTCCCACTTTTCCTGCCAGTCTGATCTCTCACTTTCTGCAACAAGGGTAGCCTTCTGGTTACTAGAGAAGTGACCTCCCCCCAATGGTACCATCTCTAGCCTAATCTCTGACTTGCTGAAGGAAGAGAAAAAATGAAACAAACTCCCATCAGACTACAGACCTCGCTTTCCATCCTGTGCCAAAGTATCTCCTGCTTGGTCCTCTGCATCCTCTGAGAAGTAAGAAGCATGGTGCCTTCTGCTCAGTGATTAAGATTCACTCCTGGTCGTAATCCTACACATTCCTAGTGACTATGAACTCTGAGCCCCTGTAGATCATCATCCAAACTCTATTCCCCATCCTCCTCCCCCTTCAACCCTCCCACACCAAAGACTCAACCAAATACTACATACCCCTTCCACTGTCCCCCCATGTCCATACCAACAATTCTGCTTCCAACTCAAAATCTTTTCCTCTCTCACCCCCTTTGCCTTCTAGCAATCACTGAAGCCTGGATCCTCTCCCTAGTGACAGCTTCCAAGCTATCCTTTTCCATTACTGATTGTACTTCCACTCATTTCTTCTTAGCTCACTTATCTAAGCAGGAGATTAAGAATGCTCCTTAATCCACATTGCCATTTCTTGATTCTCCAACTACTTCTATTCTCCTTTGAGGTCCAGGCATTCCACACCCTTCATCAAAATCCTGGTAGCTCTTAGTCTCCAGACTCAGCATATCACCTTCCCTTCAATGAGTTTGGTGTCTGGCTCACAATCTTTCCCTCCCCAACTCCTGTCTTCATATTAAAGGACATTCCTCACTCTTACTTCATTCTCTCTTACTGTCTACTGGCTTCTTCCCTAGTTCTACAAACATTTTCAAAAAGCCCTTTCTTGATCCTTCCATCCTTACTCTGGTCCTTTATTTCTTTTGCGTTTTGTGGATGAGCCTTCTTTGTGAGAAGGCCATCCATAAATGCCTCCACTTTTTCTACTTTCTCATAATCTCCTATAACCCAGTTTCTGACTCTCATTAATTCACCTAAACAGCTTTCAGTTACCAGTGTTCTAATTGCCAAATTTAATAACTTTTTCTCCAATCCTTATTCTTCTTGACTTCTGTTACATTAAAGGACAAAGAATTAAACTTCCATACTTATTCTCCCTTAAATACTAACCATTCTTGTTACCCCAAAGAGATAATAATGAAAAATGTTTGCACAAAAATATTCCTAGCTGCACTCTTTGTGGTGGTAAAATATTGGGAAATAAGGGGGTGTCCCTTGATTGGGGAATGGCCGAATAAATTGTGGTATATGATGGTGATGGAATACTACTGTGGTATAAAGAACAATAAACTGCTTGATTTCCATATGAGCTGAAAAGAGTTCCACGAACTGATGTGGAGTGAAATGAGCAGAAACAGGAGAACATTGTACACAGAGACTGAAACATTACGGGATGATAATATGTAATCGACTTTCCTATTAATAGCAGTGCAATGATCCAGGACAATCCTGAGGGACTAATGAGAGAGAATGCTATCTACATTGAGAAAAAGAACTGTGGCAGTAGAAACTCAGAAGAAAAGCATATGACATCACTTGTTTATATGGGTATAGGATTTTAAAAGAATTACGAGTAATATGGAAATAGGTATTGAATGATAATACATGTATAACCCAGTGGAATTGTTTATCAGCTCTGGGAAGGGGGAGGGAAAAGGAGAGGGAAAGAACATGAATCGTGTACCCATAGAAAAATACTTTAAAACAAAAAAAATTTTTAAAACCTCACTAACCATTCACTTCCCATGTCCTTCTCCTTCACCCCACCTTGGCCACAATAAAAAGGCATACTTATGATTTGACTGTCACCCACAAAGGTACTACTTCCATACTGAAGAATTTTGAAATCCCCCTATCTGACCATAATCTATTGGCTTTTCCACCTCTCCTCCCTTCCCTTACCAAATACTACTCTTCATCTCACTGTGACCTCCAATTCCTGGATCTTTTAGTTCTTTCCCAGGTTATCATAATTGTGCTAGCTTTCCCTCATTTTGAAAACTTGGTAAATCCATTCTAGTATTCATGGACCTCTTGAAACCCTAGCCTCACATCACCAATTGCTGCCTGCCAAGCTTCAACCTGATATTCTCATCATATGCTGCTTTTGTGCAACTGAATAAAGGTAAAGAATCACACAACTGTTTTGACTTGATAGATTATCAATTTATATTTCACAATCTCAAGTGAGCACTCACTGCTGCTAGGTGATCCTTATCTGCCTTATCAATTCACTATCCTGCTCTCCATAGTGGCTCTTCCAAACCTTTCCATCCCTCCTCAAAGCTTCAATGCCTCTCTCTCTCCATCCACTCAGCTGAGAACCTTGCCTCAGGACCATCTCTATGTGCAAGTAATTCCATTGCATCCCATATCCTCCAAAACATTGCTCCCTCATTTATTCCTTCTCTCTCAGCTTCAAATCTGTCTACTGACTTTTTCCTTCTACAAACATTCTCAAAAAGCCCTCACTTGATCCTTCTAATCTTATTATGGTCCTATATTTCTCCTGCCTTTTGTGGATAAACTCCATAAGTGCCTCCACTTTCTCTACTTCCTCATAATTTCTTACAATCCAGTTTCTGACTTCATTCCACCCAAACAGCTTTTTTCAGTTACTTATGTTCTTCTAATTGCCAAATTCAAAAGCTTTTTTTTTTTTTTAGTCATTCTTTTTTGACTTCGCTAGTCTTTGACCTTGTGGATGATTCTTCTTGCTTTTTCTTTAGATTTTTAGGCCACTGCTCCTGGTATTCCTCAATTTCCTCTGGACCCGTATCCAGGTCTCCCAGTATGTCTTTGTCCTGGGTCTCTCTTCTATTTTACATTACTTCACTTGGTGATCTCATCAGCTTTCATGTATTTACCTACTATAAGCCTAATTAATTCTAACATCTACTAACCTGCCTTAATTCTCCAGCTGCCTTTCAGACATCTCAAACTGGATGTCCATAGACATCTTAAATTTAATATATCCAAAACTATGCTCATTATCTTTCCCCCTAAATCCTCCCTTCTTCCAAACTTCCCCATTACCTGGTTAGGGCAACCTTCCTCCTAATCCTCTAAGACTTCTCACTCTTTCTCACTACCCATTTTCAACCTCTTGACTGTCTTCGCAACATCTCTTGAATATACCTCCTTCTCTCCTCAGACACTCCCATCACTGGTGTAGGTCTTCATCACTTCACACATGGGCTATTGCAATAGCCTGCTGATGAGTGCCTTCTCAAGTCTCTCCTCACTCCAACCTTGGTTCAACTGCCAAAGTCATTTTTTTAAAGCATAAGTCCCATCATGGCACCCACCTCCCCATCCCTCTCTCAATAAACTCCACTGGCTCCCTATCACCTCTAGCATCAAATTCAAAAGCCTATGAAACCCTTCTCAGAATAAGGGTTTGAAACATGTTAAGTAAAATTTATGACTACAAAGAAACTCAACTATATTGAAGTAAAGTTATCAAAACTAAAATTTCAGGTTACTTAATCCTTACTCTGACTACAAATTGTAGAGATGGTGCCAACCTTCATTGATAAAAGATCATTTCCTCACCCAAAAGGTCCTGTTGCTTGAATAGTAATAATAGCTTCTCACAGGATATCTGGGAAGTTTCCTGAGGGTACCTTGGAAACCACTTTAGCTCAAGAATTCTTAACCTGAGATCAGTGAACTTGTTTTTATCCTTAAAACAAGTTAAATTATTTTGATAACTTTCAATATAGTTGATTTCCGTGGCAGTCTTATGTCTTTTATATCTTTGAAAACATCCTTAAAAGAGTTCCACGACACACCAGACTGCCAAAGGGGTCCCTAATGCAACAAAAGATTATAAACTCATTTTAGAAGTAGCTTTTGAAATAAGAAAGGTTATGAAAAATTTCATAGACATTCTGGCATTCATTCTTCAATCTACTTGAATATCCTCTCACTTTGGAATGCCCTTTCCTCCTTATATAAGCCTATGTATAATTACCCATTTTAAACCTCCTTAATTCAAGTCCCACCAAGGAAGTTATCAGCTACTCAAATGATTTTTCTAAATTACAAATCCAATCATGTCATCCTTCCTACCTCCCCACTCACTACACTCTTATTAGTTCCTGTTGCTTCCTAGATCAAATATAAATTGCTCTAATTGCCATTCAAATCCTTTTGAAATCTACCTCCACCCCCAATGCCTTTCCAGTCTTTTATAATCTTATTTCCCAACAACATGCTCTTGAATTCAGTGACATGAACAAAGTTTTCTCTTACCTTTTTTTTTTATTCCCAGCACTTAGCACAGTAACTTACACTTAGTAGGAGATTAATAAATGTTTATTGATTGATTAATAGCTTTGGAAAACCTGGGTTGAAATGTTGCTTCTGTTTCTTACATGTATAAACTTGAGTAAGTCACTTAAGCCCACTAGGGCCTCATTTTCTTACTTGTAAACTAAGGGGTTGAACTATATCAGTTATCTATAACCGCTTTTGATCACAAACTCATCAAAAAAAAATTAAGGTCACACTCCTAATACGTATATTCTAACATTTTAAAATTATATGCATAGGGCAGCTGGGTAGCTCAGTGGATTGAGAGCCAGGCCTAGAGACGGGAGGTCCTAGGTTCAAATCCGGCCTCAGACTCTTCCCAGCTGTGTGACCCTGGGCAAGTCACTTGACCCCCATTGCCTACCCTTACCACTCTTCCACCTATAAGTCAATACACAGAAGTTAAGGGTTTAAAAATTAAAAAAAAATTATATGCATATACTGTTATGCATATCATATATATTACAAAGTTCACATAATAATAGAAATTTTGAAAGGATGAAATAAAGGTGAGATAATATTTTATTCTAGAGTCAATAAGAAACCACTAGAATTTATTGCAACTCACTCTCTCCCTTGCTAAATGAATAGGAAGCAGATGCAAATGAGAGAGAATAGCATTTTCATTGTGCAGGTGCTGTCATTGAAGTGAAGCTCTTAACTGCCCTGGGGTGGGAGGGGTGCTGATTCCCAGACTCCAGTGGAGGGAGTGGATGGAGTGTGGAGGACAAAGGTGTGTTGCTGTGTTGGAGATAAGTCTCACAATTGGCTGTTAAGAGGACCGATTGATTACACAATGATTGGTTTCATGCCACACTCCATTTTGGAGTCCTTGAGTCTCTCTGAAGACTGGGACAACTGGGAAGTGACTGCACAAATTATTGTATCTAAATACAGTGGAAGAGTTGCAAGATGGCACAGTGGATAGAGCACTAGGGCAGAGTCAGGAAGACATCTTCCTGAGTTCAAATCTGGCTTCAAATATTTACTAGCTGTGTGACCCTGGGTAAGTCAGTTAACCTTGTTTGCCTTAGTTTCTTCATCTGTAAATTGAACTAGAGAAGGAAATGGTGAACCTCTCCAGTATTTATGCCAAGAAGACACCAAATGGATTATGAAGAGTAGTATAGGGCTGAAAAAAATGACTGACCAACAACAAATGCAATGGAGTGTTACTGTACTGTTGGAAATGGAAAGATTATTTCAGACTCTTACTTATGTAGTGTAAAATGAAAAGTGAAATCAACAGAGCCAAGAGAACTTTTGAAGACTTTAGAATTCTGATTAATGTAACAATCAGCCATGACTCCAGAGGATCTGTTATAAAGCATTCCCCACCTCTTGACATGAAGTGTTGAAACAGTTTTTCATATAGATTCATTTCCCTTGACTATGTTTATTTGTTTCAAAGAGTTCTGGTTTGTTTTCCTTCTTTCACTAGCTTTTTAATTGAAGCAGGAGGTTTGCAATATCAATGCCCCAAAAAGGGAGTCGTAACTTTTTTTAAAAATTAACTTTTAATTTTTTTAATGCTTAGAAAATAACAAAAGGTAGTTTAGAACGAAGCACAAACAGGACAGATTTGAAAATAACATGTACAATTTATTAGATACTTTTTAAAAAGTGTGGTGTGAAATGGAGATTTGTGGTTTCATATAGAATCCTCTTTTGGTGTTCTTTGTGTATCAAAATGCTCTTTTGTTTGGTGTTAATGTTAAAATAAAGCTTTTTTAAAATAAATGATTTTGATGCACTTAATGCATTTTATTTCCCCAAATAGTCCTGAACACAGGACTCATATTGAGGAGTCATTTATTCCCCTCTTCCTCTACAATAAGGTCCAAGGACAGCAAGTTAAGAGAGCTATAGTAAAAGTTTTACCTTTTTTTGTTCTTGTTCCAAATAACAATGCAGGTCATATTTTAACATGTTCTGTGTTTAGGAGGCATAGAAGAAATAGAAATTCTATTGGGTTTCAGGAGAAGGGAATGCTAATTGAAATAGAATCTAGGTCAAAATGAGGCTTTGGGAGAAGGAGGAGGAGGAAGAGGCAGAGGATGAAAACAAGGAAGAAGTAGAAGAAGAGAAGGAGGAAGCTTTTATTTAATATATTTTAAAACATTATTTTGAGAAAGGTTCTAAAGACTTTACAAAGCTGCCCAAAATGCCCACATAGAGGAGGAAATTGTGACACAATAAGGCTGTGACCATGTTCTAACCCAGATGTCCTCAGGCTTAAGTCTAGTGCCATACTTAGTCCAGCAATTTATTACCCTAAGCAAAGGTCTGTCACAAGTCAGAGCTTGTCAAATGATAAAGATCTGAAGCTTCCATTTGAAGTCTATTGGAGTCTAAGAATCAGACATATTTGGAGCATCATGTCCTGAGAATGGCATTTAGGAAAGATTGACCAAGGGATGGCAATGAGTTTGGTGGAAAATATGACTTGGGATCAAGAAATTAAAGCCCAAAAGTATGTAAGGCTTCACCTAAAGACTCATGGACACATCATGATTTTTATCTTTAAGAAGACACTAGGAAAATATTAGAGCTGATAATCACCAAAGAATGTTACCCCATCTCCCAAAGTGGAATTGATTATATCTCAACAAATGGGAATTGCCTTGTGGCATTCTTTTCTGAATCAACAAAACATTGACTTGTTAGGGCAGTGATCAAGATCAACATCCAAGTAGAAGAAAAAGATAGACTAAGATATCATATTCAATTTAACAAGCTCCAAATTGACATTTAAATAATTGACACTGAAAAATGGGGAATATATAAAAAATGACAAATGATCATCATTTCACGAGGAACTTTAACCAATATAAATAAATCACCTCATCATCTAGCACAGTGTCTGGCACATAGTAGGCACTTAGTAAATGTTTATTGACTGACAATGTCAACAAAAGAGCCTAGAAATTGCCTTAACCATAAAACACTTGCCACATGGTCAGATACAACAGCCAAGGGAAATGTAGGTTTAAAATATGAATTTATTTGTAAGATCTTATCATAGATAAAAGCTTTGGATTCAGGATGATTCGGGTCCAAATCCTGCCTCTGACATATTCTGTATTCATAACATGGGGGTCATTGAAGCTTTCATTGCACTCACATAGTTAAATGAGTATTTGCAAAGCAGTTGGTAATTTGCATTGATAATGGCAGTTTTCTCCTTGGGAATTCTCTACACAAAAGAAATCACAAGTTAGGGTTAAGAAAATGTGCAAGGTATTAGGAATACAAAGAAAGACTATCCTTGTTTTTAAGGAATTTGAGGGGGAATATGACATCAACACCAAAAAAGTAAATGAACAACAAGTACAGTAAAATTTTAGGATGACAGGAAAGCACTAGAACTAGGAAAATAATCAGAAAAGGGTTTGTGAAAGTGGAATTCGAGCTAAGTCTTAAAGGAAGCTAGGTTGCTAGGTAGCAGAAATGCAGAGAAAGCTTTCCAGGAAAGGAGATTAGTTTTGAAAGGCAAAGAGGGAGGTGGAATATACTCTACAAGGAAATTGTACAGGCCAGTTTGATGGGAATGAAGAATGCATGAAGAGAAGGAATCTGAACTGTCTATAAAAGAGAACTGAAGCCAAAATGTGTAGGATCTTTAAATGCCAAAAAAGCGGGGTTGTATTTTATCTTAGAGATATTAGGAAGTCACTGAAGATTCTTCAGCAGGGTAGTGATGTAATTAGACCTCTATTTTGAGATTATTTTTACAACTATATGAAGGATGGCTGTGGAAACCAGAGAGAATGAAACTAAGGAGAGCAATTAGGAGGCTATTGTAATTGTCTAGATGAGAAGTGAAAATGGTTTGAATCAGGTGGTAGCCATGGGAGTGGAGAAAGGGAAAATTGGATGTAGGATAAAATCATACCAGAATCTACCAGACTTGATGATTTATTGGATTGGTTGAGTAAGAGTTAAGTGTGACTCCAAAGTTGAAGACTTCTAGGAAAAGAGGTTGTACCTTTGAAGGAAATAGGTAAGGTAGGAGAGGCAAGTGTATGGAGGAAGATGATGAGTTGTCAACTCTTCATGACTTCATTTGGGATTTTCTTGGCTAAGATAATGGAGTGGTTTGCCATTTCCTTCTCCAGCTTATTTGACAGATGAAGAAACTGTGGCAAACAGGGTTATGTGATTTGCACAGGGTCACATAGCTAGTAAATGTCTGTGGGCAGATTTGCACTCATGAAGATGAGTTTCCCTGACTGCAGACCTGGTGCTCTATCCCCTAAACCACCTAGCTGCCCTTAGAAGACTACAACAATTTAAAAAATAACTCTAAAACTCAAGATTCTGATTAATGCAGTGACCAACCAGTACTCTAGAGGTCCAAAGATGAAATATGCTTCCCACTCTTGATAGAGATATATTAGAATAAGGCATGTTTTTGGACAAGGTTAATCTGTGTACTGTGTTTGTTTTACTTGACTCTGCTTATTGACTACAAAAAAATATAAATATAGTGTAAAAGGAGGAAAGGATGGTTTTGGTTGTATATTAATATTTAAATGAGTTGTTGCCAAGGAATTGATTCAATTCCTAAATAATTTTTAGTAATTTATTTATAAAATATAAGAGAGAGTAGAAGTAGAGGAATGAGAAGAGGGTAGAGTAAGAGGTCTAGCTTAATACACTAAGTAATTTGGTCCAGCCCCTGGCTCAACCCAGGCAGGGCTAATTAGTCCTCAGCCAGGGAAGGTTCAGCCTTGAGCTGAGGGCCAAATGAAGCAAAAGCTTCAGTCATAAAGCCATTTTTGAAAGGAGAGTTCCTTTAGAGAAATCCAGGAAGAGTCAATCTTTACACTCACCATGTGTAGTTCTAAGGGAGAGATTTAAGAACAGTCTCACCAAGGTCCAAGGTCCCAGCCAAAGAGAAGAGCAGAACATCCACTGAAGCTTCAGCTCCAGAAATCGAACAAGAACTGAACTCCAGAAAGTTGTCACTCCCTTTTAAAGGTGCTTCTTTTGCATCCCTTCCTGTGTCTTCCTCTTAGTTTATGTGTCCAATCACAACAGATGCTTTGCTTAGGACTGCCCAGGGGGCAGTCAGTCAATTCTGATTCATCACCCACTTTCACACATGTGGGTTACAAACTTCTCCACTTGTGAATTAAGTGGTGGTGTTTATATCTTTGGTGATTAAATCTAAAAATGGGCAAGGTAGGTTTAATCACATTATCACATAAGTGATATTTAATATATTTTGTCATATGTTCTCTAATATTGTGGTTGATTATTTCATTGTTTGGAATTCTTAAAAGTCTTTCAAAGTTGTCTGTCTTTACAATGTTGTTATTGTATAAATTGTTCTCTTGATTATGCTCACTTAGCTCTGTATTGGTAACAAAAACTTTTCCAGGTTTCTCTGAAGCCATTCCCATCATATTTCTTATGGCAAAACAATATTATATTAATTCATATACAGTATTTACTTATCTGTTCCCCAACTGATGACAACCCCCTCAATTTCCAGTTCTTTGCCACCACAAAAAAGGTATTACAAATATATATTTTTTATACTTATGAATCCTTTTCCTCCTTATTTTATCTTTTTGTAGTGAGGTTCTAATGGTGATATCAATGAATTTTGACCGACTAATCAAGAAAAAAAGGTTCCCAATTACCAAAAGGTATATATATTTTTAGGCATAGTTCCAAATTGTTTTCTAGAACAGCTAGTCCAATTCCTGACAAAAGGTCATTAATGTACCTGCTTTCCCACAGATCTTCCAACATTCATCACTTTCTTTTTTTTTTTTTTTTTATCAACTTCACAAATTTGATAGTTATAAGGTAGAATCTCATCTTTAATTTGCACACTTCTGATTATTAGGGATTAGGGCATTCTATTTGGCTACTTAGAGCCTGGATTTTTCTCTAAACTCATCAAGGAAAAATAAAAGGAAAATCAAGTTAAAGTTAAGAATGAACGCAGTGAATTCACAACAGTAAGGAAATAAATATCACATTCCAAGATTATGAGTCATCAAATTCACCTCTCTCATCTTACAGTTAGGGAAATTGAGGACCAAAGAGGTAAATTGAGTTGTTAAGTATATTTGACAAATGAGAATGATCAGAAATTGCTACATAAAATCATATGAAGAAAAACAGTATTTGTTATAAACACTGACAAATATTTAAAACATCCACACTTAAAAAAAGGAAATCAAGATTTTGACTCAATCTCAGAAAAAAAAATTGAGCCAGAAATAATTGGTCAAATGAAAAAAAACTGTAAGTCTGATGGATTTATGGTGCTTTTTTATCAAATATTAAAAAATTAATACCTATTCTACAAAAACTATTTTAAAAAGTAGAACATAAGGGATTCTACCTTTTATGCAATAAACATGGTACTAACATTAAAACTAGGAAGAAACAAAGAAAAAAATTAGAACCATCAATCTCATTGATGTAAAATATTGAAGTAAAATCTTTTCAAGGAAATGATAGCAATGGATAGAAACAAAACAAGTCATTATGTCCAATTTGAATTTATTCTAAGGATTGGAAGGAAGATGGTTAAACATTAAGGAAGCAATTGACATAATTAATCACATAAATTAAAAAACTACAAGATTATTGTAATATAGTCTAAGCCCTCCCAGCCACAGCAGAATAGAGCACTCAATTTAAAAATACTAAAAAAAAAGGCATGACTTTTTGTGGCAGCAAAGTTCTAGAATCAAAGTAGATATTCTTTGATTCTATTGCAGATTCTGATCCATGAATATAATCATATATTATCGTATAATCAAAATATAGAACCAAAGAATTCAGAGATCTTGGCAGGGGCTTACATAAACTAAAGCAAAGGGGAGTAGACAGAACCTCGAAAACTAGTCAACTACAACAATATAGATAAGAATAAAAAAGGAAAGCTGTGGAGATCTCTTTATCATCTCTGATAAGGACAGTTTAGTTGATAAGGAAATAAGGACAGCACAAGGGAGTTGTCTTTTACCTCATGCTTCCAGCTCTGGCTCCAGGAGCATGGAGTTTATTATATATATTTCAAGACTTATTTCACACAAAAGAACCCTCCCCCCCTCCCCCCGAAACTTTGCAGATGCGCAGAAGTTACAAATTATGTCACATCAAAACACAAAACATTGGCTTCAGAATAGACCAAGGCCAAGGATGAATTTTGACTGGCTTCTTATCAGAAAGCCAAGTTGGGGAGTATCTTGACCTTGGCTAAAACAAGCAGCATTCCTTGCTGTGTTAACAGTGTTAACCCTTTAAATTTAGGTTTGATAGGAACTTAAAGCTTTTCAATAAGGTCATAATACTTTTCAAGAAGAAATTACAAGGATCACAAAAGGGGTCAAAAGAGGAGTCTCAGATTTTTATCTAGTCTCTTATTGGCTTCCCACATATTCTCCTTTTTCTTTTAAATTGAAAAGGGCAACACCTGTTGGGCTGTGTGAATTTCTCTTATGAGGGCCAAGGGAAACTTTTAAGTTACACAAATTTGGGAATGAAAAGAAAAGAGGACAATAACAGTGATCCAGTGATTGCTAGGTGCATTGACAAAAAGCCAATTAGGGGGCAGTCCCCTTTGGCACAAGAGTGTACATTCAAAACAAATGTATTCAATTCCCCATAGTTCAAGCAATGGCACCCCAAAGTTCATTTTTGGATCTTCTTGATGCAGTGTAGGTCTCTACAGGCATCTTCATGGTGTCTTCTCCAAACAGGTTTGTTGTCTGGATTCTGGGGAGATGGCAAATTTCTTATCCTGAAATTATTCTCAAAAGAATTTAAACTTTACATTATAGATTATAAAACATACATTCTTCTCTGAAGAGGGTTAAGGCAAACATCCAGATCAGTTAAGGATTCATGGCTGAGTTTTTGTGTTGTGTGAATCAATTGTCAAAAGAAATAAAAAAAAAATCCAAATAAAAGAGAGAGAGAAAAAAGTTGTGAATGAAATGTAAAATATCAAAGTCTTATGTGCAAAAATGTAGGGAAAATTAAACTTATAGCAGGTCCTTGTATCAAGGCCCTGTTACAATTAAAAATAATAAAGACTGATATAAATATATAAATTAGTAGTTTAATTAAAGCCATGGCCATGCTGGTAAAATATATATAAGACCGCGCCTATCTTTTATATTTACCGCCGGAGCCCATTCTCTATCCTGCTCGCCAGCCACCTCTTCAGGAAGACCAAAGGGCCTCCTCTAGGCCCTCCCTCTGAATTTAAACTCCCCCTACGTGGGGACCTTCGACGTTCTCAGGCCCTCAGACCCATAGGAATCATGGGTAATGTAGTCTCAAAGCTCCCACGTGTCCACGAACACTACTTTTTAATGGCACCTTCCCAATTCCAAATATACAGCCCAAGTAAAGTAATTTAAGCAATGGTGCAATTACCCATTCAGAAGCCAGGACTATAGAAAGTTACCACACTTATATGAGAAAGAAAAGGACCAAATTTTTTGTGAGAAAGGGAAGTGTCTTTTCCTGGTCTGATTTGCCTGCACTTGAGCCAGGATGATGGCCAACCTTTGGTACTTAAGTAGGATGAAGCTCAAGGAAGTCCAGCCTCTAACATATGTCAGAAAAGCTGCAACCCAGAACGTAATCGCTAAGTTTAAGTCCTTCATTATAGGCATTAGAAAGTTTTGTCAATCCTTCTTGGATTGGTATGGTCTTTTTTGACCTTGTGGTGCTAGGCACTGTACAGTTTCTCACCAATCCCATTGGCCTGGGTGGTCTCATTAACCTTGTGGCTCCTTTGTTCCCTTCTCCTGGAATCAGACAGAATCATTAATTATAGTCCCATAATATTTACTAATTCATGGCAGATTTCTGTAGACTAAGGCTGTGTGGGTATGCATTAATATTAAGTTTATATTACTGTAAAATCAAAAAGGATTAATATTGATAATATGTAATTTAAGTACAAAAATGAGAAAAAGTGAAAGAAGTCAATTATTCTATATGTTAAAAAATTAAAAGGAAAAGCAATAAGAAAATTAAAAATTCAGGAAAAATACAATGTTTTTAAGTAAAAAAATGTTTTAAAAATCAAAATTATATATATAGTTAGTGAAATGTCTTTTACCCCAAAATCAGATCCATTTTCTGTATGAATAAGATAAAACCTCAATCCCCATATTATAATTCTGGGGTATTATTTGTTTCCTCGTATTTGTAATTAGTCATTCCAATTGATGATCAGAAAATTATACAAATAAATTAATGTACAAGAGATTCAAACTAACTTTCATTGAAACAACATTTGGGATGGGTACAGTTTCTTTAGTAAACAGTGGAACATATTGGTTTGCTTTACATTCAAATTTCTGGGTCTTCATTATTATGTTACTTTGCTTTGAATATGGCAAAAGGAAGGAAGGGAGTATAATATTGTTTGACTTCAGGTAAGAGTCAAGGATTATTTATCAATGATATCTTTCTTTTGAATGGTGAATCCAAATTAGTAATCCATAAATGAGTAATATCAGTTGCAAAGCCAATGACTTTTACCTTAAACAGTAATTACTACCAATAGCATTTGTAAGATTTCTAAGATTTACATCCACAATGAAAAATTAAAATGTTACAAAATATGAAAAACACATTTTCTTTTCAACAAATTCTCAATGTATAAATTATCTGGTAATTCTTTCCAATAATACAGAAAAAGAGTTAACAGCTTTGCTTGGAATTAAGTTTTCATTAATGTTATCTTGATTAGAGAGGGTTAAGGCAGGGGCTGGTTATTCTCTTAACTTATTGTGATAGTCAGTTTACTTTAAACTTTTAGTTCATAATACAAATCATATATTATTGCAAATAGGCATGATCAATTTTTAACAAATATCTTTTACACATAGTTTACATTTAAACATATGTTTTCAGTTTTCACAAAGTAAGGTACATGTTTTGATCTTGATACAAAATTATTCTTCAAAGGATACTGATTTAAAACTTCAAAATTTGCAACCAGGTACCTTGGAATATTCTTACATTTGCAAATAATTGTTTTATTTCAGGTCCCTTAGAATTACTGAGATGATCAATATTTTTGGTTAAATGCATTCTTCAATTACACTGCTATAATATTGGCAAGTTTGTTAATTAGTTTTAATTGCATCAAAATCACTACAAAGTAAAAGATATTATAATAATATTAATGCCATCACAATCAAGTACATATTAACAATGATATCAAATTATTATGAGGTTATGCAATTTTGTTATAATTTTATATTCTGGATTTGAATGCATTATTAGAAATCACAAATATTATGAGAATACAATCTATTCAATTAACCTTTAAATACTAGTGAAATAGTGAACATAATTTGACTAGGATCTAGTAACTTAAAGCATAAATTTAAGTTGTCACAATAATTATTTTTACATTTTCTAATATTATTTGAAGTAGAGATAACTACTTAAACTGAACCAGATTTCTGTAAGTTACAAAATTAACATTAGCTTCTTATTAATTGTTTCACTTTACTGAGTTTGAGTTAGTAAAAACTGTTGCTGAAAATATTTATAGTCAGAGACTCTCCCTCCTATGTGTAGAAGGAGTTAAATTACTTTTGAAACACGTCCAAGACTGTAGCTGCTTCTCAAGCGGCTGTGCTCTTTAACTCTTTAGTTACTGCATTTATAAAATTTGCCTCATTATTTTAAAACCTTGATGATTTATCGCTTCCAAATGAACATTAATTTAAACTTCACTACATCCAAATTGTCCCTGATTAAAACTTCTTAACAATGTTTCCTACATATACCAATTATTCTTTCAGACCTCTGCTTAAAGAAGAATAAAAACTGTAGTCTGGCCTCTCTATACCTTAGGGAAAATCTACATACCTGATTAAATATTTCTTTTAAGTCATGAATTAGTATCCTCATATAATTTGCTATCCTCAAATTCAGTTCGATAAGCACTTTTGGCAAATCTGATTATTTTAATCCATATTTTACACACTGCAAGTCTTAATAGATAACTTCTTCAATATAAAGTTTGTGCATATTTAAAATTAACTGAAATTCCATTTTCTAGCTAGTAGTCAATAGATTTATACTATACCATCAGTATCTATTCAAATTCTTAGTAAACTGGTATCCTAATGAATTAGAGAAAGGGCTGTGAATTTTGAGAAAAAGGAGCTATGTTTTTTGACTTTCCAAAATTATTTCTTGCTAAACCGAGGCAGCATGGATGATCCAATTTTGGCTTAAAATTTTCTCATGAATCATTCTCTGATTAAAGGGGTCTAATTACAAAATATAAGCCAATCGTATTGTTTTAATAATTTATAAGTTAAGATTTTCACTAACATCAGTGTGATTAATGGTAGATTAAACTTGTGTCAGTCCAAAAAGTTTTTACCACTCTCAGTTAAGCATTTAGGAAAACTGATGATTCTGATTAGCTAAAAAAGTTTTAAATTGCACTTCTGTACCTCAGTACACAGTTCAGAATCATTGCTTTTTCTGTATGAATAAATTTTTTTCTTAGATTGCATTTAGAATCCATGGTAAATTTGATTAAATATGTATCTCAGTATTTAACCTGTTGATATAAATTTGGTGGTGGGATCAAATCTTTCCCCTTTTATTGTCTTATGATTTCTTTGTTCCCTTTCTTATGGCCAGTAAGAAATGGAAGAAGAATTGTAGACAAATTATCTTGTTGATTCTCGCCTTAATGATCAGAGAATATGATTTCTTTTAATCAATTAAATTCTTTTAGAGTTTAAAACACTCAGAAATCCATTAGAGATGTTATTTTTCTGAATTTCTCAAACTCCTCTGTCTGTCTTTCCCATTCCTCCGGAATGAATGAGAAAGAGAGAGATTTATTTTCTTCAAAATTCCATTGTGATCACAGACAAACACAACAATAAAACTTAAGATTCAAATTGATCAGAGACATGTAGACACAACATAGACACACAGACTGATCAAGGACACATTTCCCGGGCATTTCACACACACTCTAACAAATATATGACATCCTATCAAGGATCAATAAATCACATCTTTCATTGTTAAAGAAATCTGGAGAAAAAAGAAAGTTTATTATTCAGAGAATTGATTAACTCTAGCAAGGAACTGGCTAAACTAGGATGAATTCTTGGATTAAATTTAGTCATTGGTGGGGCTGGTGATTGGCCTCCTTTTCGTCTTCCCTGAAATCTCTTATCAGGTAATCTGTAACCATTTCGATGGAATTTGGAATTACAATTTTTCTTCCAGTGGTAACCTTTCTCACATCTGGGACACAAAGAGTTAGGGGCATTGGAACAAGAGCTTTTTACAGCCTTTGAGCCCTTAATCATTTCAGAATATGTTTTTCCTTTCAGGGCTGCTGTGATGGCTATACCCTGCATATATGCTGGAGTAAAGTTCTCACAAGCTTTCACATAGGCACTAATAGTCCCAGATTCTTTAACATTTTGAAGCATGCTCTGACACACATTATTGGCATTGTCATAGGCAAACTTTTTGACTAATATCTGGATTGCATATTCATCAATTGTATATTTTTTTACCTCCTGATTCAACCTTTCTACAAAATCTGAGTATCTTTCCTCTGATCCTTGTCTAATCTTGGCCAAACCTGTGGACAGTTTCTTAGTTACTGACATCCTTTTCCAAGCCTCTAAGGCACACTTTGTACATTGAATTAGAGTTTCTCTAGGTAAATTAATCTGATCAGCATGTAATTCCCATTCATCTATTCCAAGTAACATTTCTTTAATAACTCTAATGCCCTGTTTCTTATTAATGGCTGCCTTCTGTTTTGCCAATTCATCATATTCTGATTTCCAAAAGAGGTAGTCCCCTGCAGCAAGGGAATATCTCGAGGTCTGAATCCAATCAAAGGGGGTCATCCAAATTGTCCCCAAAGTTTCCACCGAATTTAAAGTGTATGGAGAAGCAGGACCATATGAAGCACAAGCTGTCTTAATTTCTTTTAACACTTTATAGGGAAGAGGCTCCCATGTAGGAGCTACTTCTTCATCATCATCCAATTCATCTGCTCTAAAAATAACTGGGAAACAGAATGACATGTCTCCGTCCTTCCAAGCATTTTTTAGGGCTCCTTTAAACCCTATATTCAGGGGCTGTGGCTGTGGAGTTGGAGCTTCAAGTGGCAGAGGCTCCTCTGCTTTTATCTCTCTTTCCTCTTTTGAAGAGAGGTTTTTAGGTGGGGGAAGGTCCGCTGCTAGTGACTTTTTCATTTGAATTTTAAAGCTCCGGTTGGATTTACTATGAGCTTTTTCCTCCTCCTCTGATTCTAAGACTGAAACCTTAAAGATTTCATTCTCTGCATTCTGGCCAGATAACAAAGTTGTTTTTTCAGCAGCCAATGAAATTTTTTCTGACATTTGTTCTGATCCATACTCAGTATAATAATTTTTCAAATTATTGCCAACTTTTTGCCAGAATTCTAAGGGAATTGATGGGTTACAATTTTGAATAAGATCAAGAAATTTAGTGAGCTGTTCTTTACTAACTTTTACTCCCCATTTTCTGAGGATGTGCTTAGTTATATCAATAAAAAGAGTTCTTTCCTTTGATCCACTGTGTCCCATCCTGTTAAATCTATTCTTTTACTTCTAGTGTCTTCCTTTAAGAGGAGAGTTCTGAAAACTCTGGATTTCTTGCCCTTCTTTGGGCAGAAGCTAAACTGTCATAATTTGGTAGTTGTCTGAGGGGGAGGGCAAATATTTACCTGAATCCAGGGATCCAAGGTACCTGTTCAGGTGCCAAATGTGGAGATCTCTTTATCATCTCTGATAAGGACAGTTTAGTTGATAAGGAAATAAGGACAGCACTAGGGAGTTGTCTTTTACCTCATGCTTCCAGCTCTGGCTCCAAGAGCATGGAGTTTATTATAATATTTCAAGACTTATTTCACACAAAAGAACCCTCCCCCCCCCCGAAACTTTGCAGATGCACAGAAGTTACAAATTATGTCACATCAAAACACAAAACATTGGCTTCAGAATAGACCAAGGCCAAGGATGAATTTTGACTGGCTTCTTATCAGAAAGCCAAGTTGGGGAGTATCTTGGCCTTGGCTAAAACAAGCAGCATTCCTTGCTGTGTTAACAGTGTTAACCCTTTAAATTCAGGTTTGATAGGAACTTAAAGCTTTTCAATAAGGTCATAATACTTTTCAAGAAGAAATTACAAGGATCACAAAAGGGGTCAAAAGAGGAGTCTCAGATTTTTATCTAGTCTCTTATTGGCTTCCCACAGAAAGCGAATGTAATTTAACTATAATAACCAAACAGCTTCAGAAAAGAGCTGAGAAAATGCACCTTTTTCCCTTCTTGGCTGAGATGGGGGGATTATGGGTGTGGAACATTGCACATACTGTCAGAATCTTCATATATTTATTAGTTTTGCTGAGTTGCTTTTTTTATTCTTTGTTAAAAGGGCTGGCTCAACTGGTGAGGAGAGTGGGAAAGGAGAGAAGATACATATCAAAATGAAACTGATTATAAAGGCAAAAATTAAGGATATGGATACGAATTGGGGCTGGACAAATTATTTTACTGATATAGGGAACTCCTGAGTGAAAAATACCAATTAAACTACCACTACCAATATAAGTCAGCATTTTCTCTGTAACTCAGAATCTTACGGAATTGTCTAAAGTGCTGAGAATTTAAGGAACTTGCACAGGATTTCATAACCAGAACACATCAGAGATGGAATCTGAACCTCAGATGTTCCTTCTTTGAGGCTGACTTAGTATCCATTATGCCACACTGACAAAGGATAAGAAAAGTTTCATAAAAGCTTAGGTATGAAAGTACACTAGAAAAATGTGATTATAAGAATGCAAGACCAAGTGCGCTCATTATTTACAATGGAGAAACACCTGAAAATTTTCCAGTTTAAATGGGGAAAATTGTGTTTTATGTATTATTATTTGACACAGGGAATAGTGAAGACTAGCACCTCTGGTATGAGGGCTTATCAAGTCTTTTTCAGGGCTGCTCATCCAATCCTTTGGTGTCTACCTGTCAGCAAAGTATCAATGGATACTGTGGCTTCAAGAAGCTCTGGCATGTGCAGGGATCACACCCCAATAAAACTGCCTCAGCAGATGGACTAAACCAGACTGAGGGTAACTGTCAGGCCCCAAACCCAGTTCCTTAGGATGATGTCTACCTCAAGCACATGAAGACTTACCCCTGCAGAATGGGTAGATGAGAACAATTCATTCCAACAGCCATGAAGGCCATGAAGGTGGCTGAAGCAGGCACTGTGGGCCAGACACTGAAGATGCCAAGGTCATGCCCTACATCCTGGGACATTTCCAGTCATCCTGACTTTGGTTTTGCCATTGGACTTGGATGACTTTGAAAAAGAGAGGCTGATGACTTTGTACAACTCTGTCTCACTTAGCTCCAGTTCATATACAAGTCAAGACCCTGTAATTTCATTGGTCCTCTTCAAAAAAGGACTAATAACATTTAACATAGTTCCACAAATGAGAGCTAAGATAAAGTTAAAAAAATCAAAGTTAAAAATATGCTCATAACTAGCAAAAGAAATCAAAATATCATTATGAGGAAACCTGCAGTCTTAAGTAGAAAACTTCTATAGAATGACATTGCAACAAATCCATCTAGAGAGTTCCAATTCTCTTTGGATTGCCAAAAGTTACTTTAATACTGATAACTTTCTCCACAAAATCTAATTTTGAACCTCATCATGGGATAGAGATATCCTTTGATTCTCAAAGGTTAGATGACTGGAGGGCAAGCTCTAGAAGCTTATACCATAATCAAAGGAATGTAAATGCAATCCCAACAACTCCTTGTCCACTGGCTGAGTGGACATACTCTTAGAGGAACTGAATCATATGTATCTTGATATATTATCACTATAAATGAAACCAGAGGTGAGGTGGAAGGTATAGGCAAGTGGAAAGAAGGCTCACAGATTCTTTTCTGACAAGCAAATAAGGTATTTGGAGGAAATGGTTTCATTGTCCTTGTAAGGCAATGAAATATCATTTCATGGGATATTTTGGTCATTTTGTGTTGCAATATTTATTTTAATTATTTGAAAAAAATCACCAATATATAACAATTGCAGCATAAAGTAATATCAATTGTAGAACACACAGAGGTAAAGAAAACCTAGTAAGAGCTCAATCAGATCCTCTACATTAAATCAATGTATAATACTACTCTAATGCTAAATACCCTCTGATAGAGAAGCAGTGCTAGTTAATCCAAAGCCAGCCTTGGAGCTAGGAAGATTTATGTTTCAGTCCTGCCTCTAACACATACTAGTTGTGTGACTGTGGGTGAGTAACTTAATTTCTCATTTCTCTAGGTGGCTAACTAAAACTATAAAAGTACCAACCTATATTGATAGAAGGGTCTTCTCTACCTGGGACTTCTCTGTCCCAGTGAAATCTCAGTTCTAATCCCTATCCTTTGTTTTTATGTTACTTTCGCTTTCAAATATACTAACCTCCTGCCCAGTAAGTCATCCATTGTAAAAAATAAAGAGGAAACACAGTGACTGTATGACCTTGGAGAAGTCACTTAACTTCTCAGTATTGTAGGCAAAAATTTCTAGATTAAAATTGCAAGGAAGGTGTTAACCTGCATTAGTAGAGGGAGTCTCCTCCCCTAGGAGTTCTCTTTGCTAATGAAATCACAGGTTTACTCTCCTTTCCCTATACTCAGTGACTTCAACAAAGAGGTAAGAAGAAATGAGAATAGTGAAAAATATAATGGAAAACAAGGCTCAGGGATGAGGATAGGGTTATAAGTTCTTGGGATAATTTCTTTCTAATCCTTTCAATAGCTATTTGATCATAAGTTGTAATTAACTTTATGATGCTCTTTTCATTCTGAGTATCACAGTTCTAGAAGAGCAAGTGTTCAGGGAAATGATGTTTCATGTTGCTTTTGGATCCTTGGTAACATCAGTTCTACTAACTTTTCTATTTATGTCTTTGTGGACAATCCATGACCCATTTAGCTTCTACTTCCTTATACTGCAAGGTTTTATTTATAGCAATAATATAAATATTGATGATTCACTTTATCCAGTGGTATGTTCTTTGCTTATCACTCACCAAAGACTTCACATTTAGAATACCATTTAGTGTTAATGTTTAGGAACAATCTAAAAACTGGATTTTTAGTACTTTCTGCCCCCTCTTTCATCCTTCTGTTTCCATTATTTCAGGGATAGAAGTTGGCCACCCAGGTGTGAGGATCATTTTGTATTTGTCTTTGTTTGTGAAGTTGCCATGGCTACCCCTGTTATGGGTGATGAGCCTTTCCATATTCAACTGGGTGGATACTCACCCAATACAGGCTGTTGCCAAGATGGAACCTGAAGCTCTTTTAGTTGTACAGAACCTGACAGAGATTTGAGAATCTAGGGGCACTTCAGCGATTGGATGAAGCATTAACATAGGATATTTGCGGGGAGTGTTTTGTGTATTTCACTAAAAAGGGTGAAAATACGACAAGGGTATAACTACAAAAGTGTCTGCCAGGCCAAAGGAAGCCTAGAGGTCTCACAACAAAGAGGTGCCATTTAATCTGGGATATGTAAGATTTGAAAAGGAATAGAAAGAAGAAAGGGTGAAAGAGGCATGTTGTGAGAAAACATAAGGAGGTTAGAAAATATTTAATATACATGCTCATTACATGCGCTGTCCAGTCTGGCTGAAATATAGCATTCATAGAGGGGAACAGTGTGAGAGAAGACTACAAAAGTGATATTATGGAAGAAGGCTAGAATTGGGGAACCTGAATTCAAAGGATGTCTCTCATGTTAACTGTATATAGAAAATTTGGCAGGTAATCCCTTCATCTCTCTGTGTTTGAGATTGTAAACTGTAAATTCACAAAATTAAGGGGATGGAATAAATGGCCCCTGAGGTCCTTTCTAGTTCCAGTGATCCTGTGACCCCAGCAAAAGGCCATACTAGATTGTAAAGGACCTTGAATGCTAAACAAAAAGTTTGAACGTATATCAAGGATCAAAAACGGGAGCTATTGAAGGGTTTTTGAATAGAAAAATGAGGTGATCAGATCAAGTACATAAGAGAAATCAGTCTGGTGTTTTGGTCATGGTGTGAAGAATAAGTTGAAAGGAACAGACATTGGAGGCCACTTGGAATACTTTCAGTATAGCTCAGACAGTTCACAATGAGAAGATTTATTCCTAAAACTATATAATTTTTATTTCTAAATAATGCTGTATAGTTTGATTTCTATTTGAGATGGTATTTTCTTAAGCTTCTTTCCTCATTTCTTTGTCCTGATAAATGAAAGAATGTTCTTAGATTCCTTGAGACCCCATTGGGATGAAAGGAGGAAGTCACTCTTGGTCAGGCATAAATTGATTTCTTCATCTAGAATCCTATGATCAGGCATGTGATTTTCCTATCTTTGTGAAGGAAGCAGGAAGGGACTGGAAAAATATTTGCCCACATCCTCATTAGGTATCCACCAATTAGAGATGTCTTAGGAAGGGCTGAATAATGGGTTTCCAAAATTGTATTTGATGAGGGGGCAACTGGGTAGCTCAGTGGATTGAGAGTCAGGCCTAGAGATGGGAGGTCCTAGGTTCAAAACTGGCCTCAGACACTTCCTAGCTGTGTGACCCTGGGCAAGTCACTTGACCCCCATTGCCCACCCTTACCACTCTTCCACCTAGGAGCTAATACACAGAAGTTAAAAAAAATTGTATTTGATGACTCAAGATACTAACTTAATTTGTCTTTGATTATTGAGAGATGTCACTGACCAATTAATTATTGTTTATTGCTAACCTGACCAGTAAATTGATTTTCTTAATCAGAACAGATGCTCCAAGTTTTTTAATTGTCACAACAGATAATTAAGACTCGTACTAGGGAAGTCAGGATAGAAAAGATAGAATGAAGGGCTGTTGGCTTGATTTAAGAACTTTCTAGTCACCTGAATGGTCCTAAAATAGATAGAATAGGTTGCCCTATGGTGTAGGATGTGTTTTTCCCACATCAGGGATTCTTCACTTTTTGATGTATGTGAAGAGCGCCTTTGGTAGAATGGTGGAGCCAATGAAATCCTTGGAATAATGTTTTAAAATTATTGAAGGAAATGCCCAATTTCAGCTAGAGATTAATGGTGACTATTGATATTGATGCTCATGGACCTCCTGAAATCTACCCAGGGATGGATATTGGATTAAGATCTGCTTAGAGATAATCAGATGGAATAGTGGATAGAATGCAAGGCTTAGAATCAGGAAGACCCTGGCTCACCCATACCACCTGATAAGGTACCAAATCTGTAAGATGTTCTTATGATAGTCTCAATGGAGGACAAAAAAAAATGAATTTCAGGAAGATCATTTTGTTCATTGGAAGACTGTGAGCTTAGAGTTGTAACTGGGCTGAAGCAAATGGGACAATGAAATTTAAAGACCACTGATAGTAATTGCAATCCTTTCGCAAGTAAAAATTTATTGGTCAGGTATTTTGGTAGTCAAAAGCATCTTCTCTTAATTGTCCTTGTGACTTATAGTTCTCTACTATATTTACCATATGCCTGACCCATTCCCAAAGATCCTTAGATATCAACCCTGAGGATTCTATTACCTTCAGAGGTCTATGGACTTACTAATTGATGTTTACTTTGAACACTTTTCCACTGTAATTTAGTGTAAAGGAAGACAGGCTAAAGTAGAAAGAGACCTAGCTCAGATCTGGATCCCAAGTTCAGATCCCGCTTCTGACATGATGTGACTTTAGACAAGTCACTGAATCTTCCTGTGTCTCAGTTTCTTCATCAATAAATTGAAAAGATTGGACCAGATGGCTTATGAGGTCACTTATGATTCCACCTCTGCAATTATATTTTTGGTCACTTTCTCATCCTCTCTTCCCCCTTACCTCTATGTGTTTTCTAAGTCTTCTATCATCGATACCACAAGTAGTGGGCTGAACTCCCTTGGGGTCAGGAGACATATCACACAGCACAGTTGCATCCTCTGACTTTAGGCAGACAGACATTCAGCTACCATCTCTTCTGTCTTGAAGTGAGAATAAGAGTCAAAAGAAAAGGAAAAAAAAGAAAATGAGTTACATTGACATTTTTCTCTCTCTCTCCATAATTATTGACATACACATTTATTAAATAATATTTACAAAGTCTTTTATAAACCTTAAGGCACTGAATAAATGCCTAGCTATGATATATATATATGTATATATATATATATATATATAGAGAGAGAGAGAGACAGACAGACAGACAGACAGTCAGGCAGACAGACAGACAGACAGACAGACAGACAGACAGCAGATGGAGACAGAGACAGACAGAGAAAGAGGAGAAAAGGACCATAGAAACATGGAAATTAGAACTAGAAGGATCTTAAGAGGTCTAAATACAGTGTTAATCCTTCAAGTCATAAAAAAAAAAAACCTCAAAAGAACTGTCTAATGTAGTGATGAGTGATAAAATTTGGAATTTGCAGAGACCTGCCTTCACATACTGTCTCCAACAGTTTCTAGCCGTGGGCTAGTGATTTTGGAGGGGAACGAAGGAAGGGAGAATTAATTTTTGTTTGACTTTTCCAACCTTCACAACCTGTTTTCATCCTATCATTACAGTCTTATACTTTGCTTCTCTCCATGCTCTAAGATCCAGCTATGCCAACCTTCTGGTTACTTCTTTTTTTTAAATCCTTACTTTCTGTCTAGTAATAGCTTTGAGGTAGAAGGTCAAAGGGTTGGGCAATGAGGGTTAAGTGACTTGCTCAGTGTCACACAGCTAGGAAGTGTCTGAGGCCAAATTTGAACCCAGGTCCTCTCGATGCCGGATCTGGTTCTCTATCTACTGTGCTACCTAGCTACCCCTTCTTGTTACTTTCTTTTATAGGGTTTTCTATCTCCTGACTTGGTGCCACTCTTCTTAAATCATCTCCAGGCTTCTTGCCTGGTTTCCTTTGAGTCTGAGCTCAGACATATTCTCCTAGACATCTCTCTCTAGTCTCCAACTCCACCCCACACGGCTAGTGCCTTTCCTCTGAGATTACCTTCCATTTGTACTGTATATCTTGCTGGAGAATTACTCAGGCCAGAGGTCCCAAGAAAGTCCTGGATAGGAATTCCTCCCACTTGGATCCATTTGACTGGTGGTCAATAAGTCATGAAGCAAGGCTAGAAGGCAGAGATGAATTAGCAATTGGCTGATTGTTGGTCACTGCGCAGAACAGCAGGAGATGCGCTCTTATGCCAAAGTACCATTATTAGCCATGGCTGCTCAGCACAGCTCCTTATTTGAGGAGGGGTCGAGTGGTTGGGTTTTTGCACAGGTTGTTATGTGATTTTGGAGGGGAAGAGAGGAGGGGAGAATTCACAGTATCTGAATTCTGGAGTAACCTTGGCGTTGCCCAAGGTCCAAGATCAGCTCTATTCTGGCTAGGGGTGTTTCCCTGGACTACAGTTAATCTCATCAGTTTTGAGGAGTTTCATTATATGCCACAGTTGTGTTGTGTGCCATTGCATGACACGGGCATGTCATCACAGGATGCTATAGCTTCTTGGAGCCACAGAAGAGTGTCAAGTACCAGGAGGACAGCAAAGGTGAGGGAGCAGCCCTGAAAAGGTCTCAGTAAAGAGAACAGTACTATATATAATAAACTTTATTATTATTATTACTGTATTTAATGTTTAATTTAATGTTTAAATGTTTAATTTAATTTAAATGTTTAATTTAAAATTTAAGCACACTTTCTGTGTTTAATTTATCAATTCATTGATTAATATTAAAATAAATAAATAAAATTTATTATGCATATACATGTATAAGAAAATAATGTTGTATGTGGGACTAAGAGGTGTTCACTTATATCCATAGTTTCAATTATCCACAGTAGGTCTTGCAACATATCTCCTGAGGATGTGGAGGCCTGACTGTATCTGTGAAGTGCAATAAAGTGAAGTACAATAAAACAAGGTATACTAGTAATGGTATTCTATTTTCCTTCTTGAGATATGGTCTTGTTTTGAAGGGATGGAAGGTATTAAGAAATGGATAAAGGAAATGAAATAATCCTCTGAAAATAGGATACAGAGTAAATTCTGACAATATTTTAACACCTCTAAGATGTTCCCAGGTCAGCACCCTAGGCAGAGTCCCTTCCATTTTACTGGAGAAAATGTATAGATGCACAAGCTTGTTCCAAACATTGATAGAGTAAGACAGGTGAGTCTTCCTAAGGCAACACGGCACAATGAGGAGTGTACTGAATTTGGAGTCAGCATGAGGTTGGATTCCAGCATTGCTTTGTTACTACCTATGCAAACTTTAAATGATGCTTGTTTTTCTCATCTGTAAAAGTAGATTTGACTAGATGGCCTTTAAAGTCCATTGGAATCTAACATTGATGATGAATTTCACATGGAAGCAATTTTCCAGCTTTTGAAAAATGATCAAAATCATTTATAGATTGCTCTTGGAAACGCTATCAAATGACCAAAAATTAGAGTGGGAAAAGACAGGAGAGAATATGATTTCCTCATTTAACATGTGGGGAAAATACATCCCAGAGAGGTGAAACCCATCATCACACAGCTAGTTGGCTAAGATTATGAGCAAAAACATATTTTACTATTCCCAAGCTATGATGAAATTGTTAAGGGAGAATAAGAAAAGCCCTAGGGCACAGATTCTGGTTACTGTGGAAATAATGGAACCTGGTCTGAACATGTTTTGTTAAACAATGCAAATTTCGCAGCAGAATAGTTTGGCAATTCAGTTGGGCTTCCCCTTAATGTTAACACTTGCAAAATTAAATATGGATTAAAGTTATATATTATCTTTAAATGGTCTTTTTTTTTTTTTTGGCACAGAAGGAAAATCATGGCATCTGGTAATAAGGAAGAAGAGAAACCAAGTTGAATCACTTGAAAGCAAGTTCTGTAATCTTTTACCTTGATAACTTTATTGGGTTTCCTTGATTATAGCTGAAGAGTTTGAAAGAAATTTAAATATTATATATTGGAATGAGAGTCCACCTGAAAAAATGGGAAAAGAAGACTGAACTTGGAAAAAGGAATGCTCGGGTTCAAGTCTCATCTCTGTTTCATACTAGCTACAAGTCCATGAGCAAGTTCCTCTTGTCGGCACTCCTGTATCTTCCCACCTTGACTTTGGAAACTACAATTAAAACAACACTACCATTGCTACTGGAAAGGGTGGGTCAACTGACATACTCATGATTTCTTTAACCACCTCAAAGATTTCCCAGATCAAAATTCTTTTTCCTGGCCATCACTGCTGTTCCTGTTGCCTCTCCTTATGAGAATATAAGCTCCTTGAGGGAAGGGCCTGGCTCCATTTTATATTTTTATCCACATAGCTCAGTTCCAGTTCCTGGCATATTGTCCTTAGTAAACACTTTTATTCACTTAACCTCTTAGTGCTCCCAGAAATTCTCCAAGATAATTAAGATTAACAAGTTGTTGATTTGTAATATGATGGGAGTTTCCAATCCAGGAAGTTTCCTGAACTATTGAAATCACAGACCCAGAGCCAAAAAAGACAAACAAACAAAAAAGGGGATGGAACATAATCTTCTGAACCTTTTGCTGTCAGAAGGGGCCATAAAAATGTTCTTATGTTGTAAATCTTCAAATATACCTCTATTTGGGATGGGTCATCAGAGCTAAAACTGGGGCAAAACCCATTATTTTAGCAGAGAGGGAGGAACATGCAGGGCAGGATCATAGAGGACAATCTAGCCATAACTACACAGAAAAGGAGAAGTTAGACCTTTCTCTCATTGAACAGTGATTCAGATGATATTATACTCCCAGGGGAAAAAATAAAAGCACTTACCCCATGTTAGCATCCAGAGAATAAACCCTATTTATTCTGTGATAATTGCAATTTTGATGTCCAACTAGGGTTATTATTACCTTGAGTTGAGCTGATTTGGGGATGGTAAGCAAAATCCATCTTATCTTTCCTTATCCTAGAAACTCGTTATCAACTTGACAACTATTACAAATGCAGGGTCTCTATTTTCTCAACAATCTCTATCACAGGGGAGGCTAAAGCATTTAGTGCAGTTTGTATGTCCATTGCTCTGTGGAGAGAATATTGCCTAGTTTTAATATCTGTGAATTTTAAGAACTAAATGACCAAATTTGGGAAGTAGATTTTTTGTGCATTTTCTTTTCCATGAAAAGGACTTAGGCTTATTTAAAAATTTTAATAGTAAGGGGAAGAGACAACAAAGAGTCCTTTATTCTGATGAAGTTATACAGATCTATCTATCTACCCACCTATTTGTCATCTATCACCTATCTATCTGTCTCCATAGATCTATTTATCTATAGCTTTATGTATGTATGTATGTATGTATGTATGTATGTATGTATGTGTCTTTGTGCACTTAAACAAGGTACATGAGCTATGAGTCAAGAGAATCTGGAGTTCCAATCCCATGTCTGTCACTATTCAAGTCAATTCACTTCTCTGAACCTCATTTTCCCCAAGTAGGCCTCCCACCCCCAATCTGGGCTATCTACTTGCAAACTATGACTGGATTCTCAGTGGGTGGTTATTACCTCAGATTCAAGGTATTCTGTGGGTTCATACTTCTAAAAGTATAATTCACAAGTCCCTACCAGTGATTTTACCTTTAATAGTTAGAAGACAAAATTAGACGTTTTTAAAGATGATATAGTAAAAACAGTAGTTACAATACATTCTCCTTACAAATCTGGAGTACATTCTCTCATAAATACACTTAGTATTATTTGGAAGAGTAGGCTATACATACATAGAATACATTGACAGTGAGGGGATGTATTTAGGTCTTAATAAATCCCTTTTGACTACATCCCCAGGTCCAAGCATTTGGACCTGTGTTTTATCAATGAAAGAAACTTTCTCCTTCTCTTGACAAGTGCCTTTCCCTCTTAAAAGTCACTTTGCATTTATTTAGAATAAAACTGTATATCTTTTTGTGTATGCATTATTTACCCATATTGATTATAAGTTCCTTGGGGACAGGGAAATTTCATTATTGTTTTTGAATTTCCAGTGCCTAGCATATATAGGTACTTATTAAGTTCTTCCTGAAGGAATGATTAATCAATGAAGTCCAACTAATATATAGTCTTAGAGAGAAGATCCACTGGATATAATGATGGCTGACACTTGCTCATAATCACACACCTAGAAGCATATTCAAAAGTAGGACTCAAACTCAGGTTTTCTTGATTTCTAAGACAGTCCTCTATCTACATTGAAAATTGACTCTCATAATTGCTGCCTTGCACATAGTAGGCACTTTAAAATAGTTGAAGGGAATTTAATAAATGTAAAACTTTTGTGCTAATGTTACATAAAGTTCCCTGAGGTGGATAGAAATGGAGGGATATTGTTTCATAATTAATAGAGATTCCACTGAGGCTACTGATAGGGAGGCTACCTCTGGGAGGAAGAAGCAGGGTAGGATCAGGTCTTGTTGGAAAGGAGTTCACCTAGAGAGGGGAAGGAAGTGCATTATCTAAGTTTCCTTTTTAACTGCTCTTGTAAGCTAGGCATTAAACTTAGTTGTGCTTACCTGCCAAGAGAGCAGAAGTACTGTCATTCTCCTCTAAATTTTGGTACCCTGGGTCAAAGTCTTGATTCTCCCACTTTTGATTTGTTTCTAGGTATTATCCGGTGCCCTTCAAGCATCCTCCAAGCATTTTCATCCTTGATGAATCCCATACAATTACACTTTGAGACTAATCAAAACTTCACCATGCTGTTCATCAGAACTTAGGTTCCCTTCTCCAGAACATTAAATAGAGGAAGAGAGGAAGCATCAATTGCTTCCTGGGTCTGGGTACTACTGTACCTTCACTTCAAGGTCTTCTTCACTGGATTGAAGCCATCATTCCCCTTGTTCCCATTTCTATCAGTTTTGTATGGGTCTCCCAGCCTTCTTTTTCCCTCAACTTCAACAGAGGTTGGACTCTACAGGATTGGTCAAATTCTCCTTGGTACAACTGTACCTGTTGTCACTGTCCTCTGAATTGTTACCTCCCTCACCCATCCTTGCTTTTTTCACAATATCCCAGTAAAGTAGTAGTGAAAATATTATTGTTTTAAAGATGACAGACTCAAAAAATATTTAATGTGATCACAAAACTGGTGGGTACTGGAACAGGGTTTCAAGTTTAAATCACATGACCCCAAGAATAAAATGCATATCTTCAATAAAAATTACAATTTTTCCATTCTACATCTACCTTTTCAAATGCTATTAGTGTGGTCTTTACTCTTGTAGTCGTCCCTCTTCCCCATTTATCTTTGTCTCTGCCTCTCTATTTCCATCTCTCTTCCTGTCTCTCTGTCCTTATCTCTCTCACCCTTCATTGAGATAGTCTCTTTGTTAGAAAAAACTATCTCTAAGGTTTGATACATTATTTCTTCATTGATCTGGAAAATAAGAGCAAAGTGATTGTTGGATCTTTCTTTAATTTATTTTCAAGATATCTCTCTTCATACCCCAAATATGAGAAAAATGATATGGTTCTTCATGGATAATAGGCACTTCTAACAATTCTTCAAGCATCCAATGTAGAAATATGAACCAATTTATTTCCAAGAATCCTTCAAGCCTTCTGGCAGATGATATTTCCTCATATTATGAGTAGTCCTGGCCGGTCTGTTACCTCCCAGTTTGAAAGTTGGATAAACCCCAACTGCAGCTACTAGGTATTTTTCCCTACTTGAGACCTGGGATGCAATTTTCTGATTTTCTTCTACCCACATTGCTTTTGTTTATCTAGAACAGAATCATGGTTCCATTTTGTAATTTGACAATAGGTATTTGTGGATTTACCTTGCTCTGTACCTCTTAGTGGACCAGATTACTTAAATTAGCCAAGATTATAACAAATGAGAATAACCTTCTGACAGTTGGTGTTATTCAAGTTTTTTTTTTTTACAAATTCTTCTTCTGATGTGTCACCCTAAATGACTAAACAAATTATAGTATGTGAATGAAATAAAATTTTATTGTGCCATAAGACATAATTAAGTAGATAGTTTCAGGAAATTGGGAAGACCTCCAACAACTGGTGCAGAAGGAAGTGAGCAGAACTAGGAGAATGATTTATACAGTAACAATGTTATAAAGAAAAGATGTTTTGAAAGAATTCATAATTCTGATCAATGAAATGACAAAAGACAAGATGAATGTAGGACTTTGCTGCTTTTCTATTATCATTATATATGTAATGTATATAATATAATGCATTTATTACATCAGATTATGTTAGACATAATACAACATATAATATGTATTAACTATAATGTTATATTCACCCTAACATAGGGTAAATTTAAAAAAAAAAACCCTTACTTTTCATCTTGGAATCAATAATAGGCAGAAGAGTAGTAAGGGCTAGGCAATGGAGATTAAGTGACTTGCCCAAAGTGACACAGCTAGGAAGTGTTTGAGACTAGATTTGAACCCAAGACCTCCTGTCTCTGGGCTTGGCTCTCCATCTACTGAGCCACCTAGCTGCCCACTATGGTCAGTTTTTATAAAAGTAATATGTATCACTGAGGAAAAAGGTTTATTTCTTTTTATTCTCATTCACTTCTCTCCAGATAGCTAACATATCTAGCTTTTCTATGATTCTATTCATCAATATGACTTCTTTCTTATTTATTTTTTGGTTAGATTTACATAATTATGGGAAGGGAAGGTTGAAATCCCCCACAGGTATAGTTTTGCTATCTTTCCCCACCTGTATTAGTTTTTCCTTTAAAGTTTTAGATGTGCTAACATTTGGTGCATACATGCTTAGTATTGATACTGCTTCATTATCTATGCTATCTTTTAACATACCTTAGTTTCTCTGCTTATTATTTAATTAAATCTATTTTAGTTTTAGCTTTGTTTGAGATCATGATTGCTACTTCTGCTTTTTTTTTTTTGCATCAGCTAAAGCATAATGTATTCTACTCCAGAGCTTTATTTTTTACTCTATGTTTTTCTCTCATTTTCAGGGTGTTTTTTTTAAACAATATATTGTTAAGTCTTGGGTTTTGTTCTATTCTGCTATCCATTTCTGTTTTATGGATCCCTCCCATTTCCATTCAAAGTTATAATTACTAGTTCTGTATTTTCTTCCAATCTATTTTTCCTCATTGTTTATCCTTCTCTACCCTCTTTTTACCCTATCCCCTCCTCAGAAGCCTAGTTTTCTTCTGACTACAACCTTCCTAATTCTCACTCCTTCTGGGAGTCCCTTCCCTTTTCTTTTCCACTGGCTCTTCTAGTTCTAAATCAATTCACCCTTCTAAGAGTCCTTCCCTTGTGCCCTCTTTCCCCCACTCTAGTTCTTAAACTGTCCATCCTTCTAAGAGTCCTCTTATGTCATCCCCTTTCCCACTTTTCTCTTAATCTGTACACCCTTTTGAAAGTCTCTTCCTTATCCTATCTCCTCACCTTTCTAGTTCTATGTAAGTTAGTATTTTACTCTCCTAAATGTATGTGTTATTCCACCTTTGACTCAGATCTGATGAGCATAAAGTTCTATTAGTATTCCTCCTCTCCCTCTGTCTCCCTCTCACTGTAACTCTTCTTCCATTCATGTCTTCTTTGTATGAGATAATTGTTCCATTTTTACCTCTCTCTTCCCAATTTTATTTTTTGGCTCATTTTATTATATTTAACTCAGTCTCAAGCCTTCTACTGATATATGTTCTTTCAAACTAGCCAAGAAATGATATCATTCTTAAGGATTATAAATAACATTTTCTCATATAAGAATCAAACAGTCTGACCTTTATTGAATCCTTTATAATTGGTCTTTCCTAATTTTTCTTCAATCTCTTTCATTAAAAAAAAAAACAAAACTTTCCTTCCATCTTAGAATCAATACTGTGTATTAGCTCCAAGACAGAAGAACAGTCACGGTTAGGCCTCTAGATAGAGCCCAGAATATCATTGGTTCTTCCAATTTTTATAATCTAGTGTCAAATGACATTTCCTGCTTCCTGGCTCACATTCTAGTCTGTGAATGACCTCAGGTCCTCCTTTCTACCTCTAAACTGTGACCAGGACAAAGCTGCCCCAGCAACACTGGCACAGCAGACTATAAGTTTGATCCTCTGCCCTGGAACTGCAACCAGGGACTCTGCTCTCCTGGGAGTGACTGTAGCCAACAGAGACCTCATCTTTCGGCAACGTTTCTCACCTGAGTCTGCTTATTCTTCATTCCTCCTGACCTGCAGACATAGTCTGGCACTGGGTCTGGTTAGAGTGTCTGGACCCCAGCAGTCTTCCCCTTATGAGTGACTCAACCCCAACACTGTCAGTTCCAGTTGTGGCCACCATCTTTTCAGCTGCTCCAGGGTTTGTTGTTTGGTGATTTGGCAGTATCTGCCTCTGCATTTAAATCAAGTCAGACGACCACCCTGGGAGGTCAGAGCCTTTCCATCCTTTCCAAATTGTCGCATGAATTGTTTGACCATGACTCTTAACTATTTCTGCTACTTTAAAGTTCACTTTGAGGCATTTAAAAACATTTTTAAAATTTAGAATAAATAAAAACTATCTTGCCTTCCATTTTAGAATCAATATTGTGTTGGTCCCAAAGCAGAACAGTAGTAATGGGTAGTCAATGGGGATAAAGTGATTTGCCCAAGAATACACAAATCTGAGACCAGATTTGAACCCAGGGTCTCCTCTTTTTAGACCTAGCTCTCAAACGATTGAGCAACCTAGCTGCCCCCCACCCTCCTCAAGACATTATTTTAAATTATTAATGGAGTTTAGAGAGTGAGGTAATAATCTCTGCCCTAGTCTTCCATTTCCTACACTCATCAGATAATTATTATTTAATTGTTTCTGTTGTGACTTATTCTGTGACCCCATTTGGAGTTTTCTTTGCAAAGATACTAGAGTGGTTTGCCATTTTCTTCTCCAGATCATTCGACAGATGAGAAAACTGAGGCAAACAGGGTTAAGTGACTTGCCCAGGGTTTCTCAGCTAGTTAAGTCTCTGAAGCCAGATTTGAGCTCAGAAAGATGAGTCTTCTTAACTTTGGGTCCAACATTCTATCCATTGCAGTACCTAACTGCCTTTTAGTGAGGCATAAAGAATTATGTAGTGGAATAAAGATGCATGGTGAGCATAGTCTTCCCATTGTTTTCATTCTACTCTTGGCTCTGTTCCTGATTTTCTGGACTCTAAAATTATGCTTTCACTATTTCTAGCTCATACTTGCTTGCCTTGGAACAGCTTACTACCCTAGTGGTCTACTCTGTAAGTTGCCCCCTTTGTCCCATTATTTATTTTCTCTTGGAGCTTCCGTTTTGTTTGAAGGTTCAAGCTGACCTGTCTTCATTGTCTTCTGGGCCTGTTCCTGGCTTTCTGAACTTTAAAAACATGTTCTTGCTCAAGGTACTTTCCTTCTCCCCACCCTGCTTGAGACCTTTTCAGCTCTCTTTTGTGTGCTGTTTTTTAATACCTGATCTTATAAAAAAAAAGTAAACTCCTCGAGAACAGAGGCTGCCTTCCTTTTTGCTTGTTTTGTATCCCCAAACCTTAGCATGGTTCTCAGCACATCATAAACCTTTTCTTTCTCCTCCTCCACCTCTTTCTCCCTCCTTGCCTCCTTCCTTCTCTTCCTCTGTCCTTCCTTCTTTCCTTCCTTCCTTCCTTCCTTCCTTCCTTCCTTCCTTTCCACCAAGCACTTGAGTTCTTAGATCCCAGAAAAATGCATGACATTTCAAGGAAGCCTGCGAAGATACCTACAATCTCCTCCACATGGGAAAAATAATTTTAGGAATCATAGGAAAAAAGCCAAACATATGGCTAGGTATCCAAAATATTCTTGGATTTCCTAAATATGGAACAAAATAATGAAGTTGCTACCATCTCACCCTATAACCAAATCTGAGTTGTAAAATGAATAAGCTACCTATCTAAATATGTTCTTGTGATCAGATTTGTGTTTGTGAACCACTGGGCAATGGAATAGAACAAACCCTTTCTCTGAAAGGGGGGAAAAAAGAACATTTCCTTGAAGTTGTGTTCTCATAATTGTGTAATGAGGGTTATTTAACATAAAGTTCTTTTCTATGTAGTCATTATTGTTTTTTAGCAGTACTGCCAATGTGCCAATGTCTTCAGTTTGGATGGGAATTTCCCTGCTTTTCCAGCCTTCTGCATCCTGGAAAAGTATGCCTCAGGAAGAAAGAATATGCTTGATCATCTTGTTTGTAATTTAAAAAAAACCCTCAATTTTTTTATAAAGCAAGACACAACTTCTCTGGAGTTCATTTTCATAATCTATAAAATGGGAAGTTTGAAGATGATGTCTAAGGTCCTTTCCATTTCCTCTATAATCCTATGATCTATGGAAATACTTGGATTTTGGGTCACTGAATCAAAGATCTGAAGATAGAAGGGAAAAGAGAAATCAACTAGTCTAACCCCATCATTTTAGACATGAGGAAAATGAATCCCCAAGGAGGTTAAGTAGCTTATTCTAGGATATCTACATAATAAAGTCAGAGATGAACTTGGAACTCAGGTTTGATAACTCCAAAGCCTATGCTTCTTCCACAAAAGTGAGTAAAAATAGTAAAAAGCACAATAAGACCCTGTTCTCTAGGAGTTTACTCCCTTGGTGTAGTTGAATTGTGTAACTATTATAATTGATGGAAACTTACAAATTAATTATTCTAACCCTCTCATTTTATTGATAAAAGAATTGAGACCCAGAGAGTTAAGGAATGTGATCCCAATAAATTCAAGTGGTTCTCTAGTACTTCTAAGAAAAATAGAAATTCTTAATATTTGAATAATTAAACCCCTTCACAACCTAACCTGTGTTAAAATTGTATCCTGTTCCTGTCCTGCTGACCACTCCTTTCCCCACCGGCATAATAAGTTTATAAATACCCAGGAGAAAGTAACAATAATAGCAAAGACTGTAAAGGGGAACCTAGAAGACACAGACCATGCCAAAGATCAAAAGAGCATAACTGCTAACCCAAAATGACATCCATTATTTTGCACCATATTTAAGACACCCACGAATATTTTGGGTCACTGAGTCAAATGGTTTGCTTGTTTCCACTGGTTCCTGAAATCTATTCTTCCCAATGTGGAGGAGCCTGAAGGCACTTTCTTAGGCTTCTGATGTCAAAGCAAAAATGAGCTAAATCAGAAGAGATCATTTAAGCCTTGTAGTCAAAGCCTTTTGGTCCTGATATGTAAATCTCAGCTAAGTTCATTTGCAGAAAGACCAGCAGAATACCAGTTTGCGATGATGTAGACATGTTAACTTTAAAGTTTTACTGACTACTTTGAGATTTATTAATGAATTTGGATATGCTAATGAACTAACCCCAAGGTGGTGTAGATAAATAAGATTGTTACCCACAGAAACCCTATAAAAGGGAGACCTCAAGTTCTTGTGTCACCCCCTATTCCCCCAGTCCTCTTTCATCTCCATCTGAGTCCATGTTTCTGGGTGCTTTCAACTTTAATCTATGATTGAATGATTTTCTGTGATATTCTCTCCACACCATCTCCATCTCCATCTCCATGTCCATGTCCATCTCCCTCTTCACGCCCTCTACTTCTGTATACCCTCTTCCTATTTTTTATTGTTTATCTCTATTTTTTCTTTGCTGTTTGCTCCGCCTGCCTGTGCCTTATTAAAGTGTGATATTAGACTCACTTCCCACTGCTATCATGGTCTTTCTTGGTGAGTAACTAAAGAACTAAGTGTGCATGCTCCATTTCACAATTTCATTAACTTAATTACCAATTCATGACCCCAACATACTTTTTCCAATCTTAGATATAACTTGCCTTCATATGTATTGTGGTTGAACTAAGTTGGATTTCTTACAGTTCTTCATACTCTGCATTCTTTCTTCTATCTCTATGTCTTTGCATAGGTTGCCCCCATATCTAGAATATATTGTCTCTTCACCTCCATCTCCTATAATCCCCATTTCCTTCAAAATTCAATTCAAATGCTGCCTTTCCCAGAGCTGCTAATGCCTTCTTCTTCTGCCCCTTTCCCTCCCCATATCATCATCATCTTGAATCTCCTATGTTTAACTTATTTAGCCCTTCCCACAAAAATGATGGATACTATTATTGAATGTATTTTCCTTGGATTCACTTCTTTAAAAAAGTTAATTCTAATAGATATCTTTTATTTTTTACATAGTCCAAATTTCCCTGTTTCCCTCCTCCTTATACCTCCCAGAGAATTTTCCCATATAATAGATTTTTTTAAAGGAAAAGAGTAAGAGAGAAGAAAATCAGTAAACTCAATCTCTAGGCTTTTATCACTTTGTATTTCTAGAATTTCTTTTACTTAACTGGAATTTTAATATTTTGTTCCCCTTTCTCTTATAGCAAGAATCTCTCTAGCTTTATTCTATCAGAACAAGGCTGCTACACTTAACTAAGCCTTAGGGTCCTAGGCATATTACTGAGGAGCTTGGATATTTTTTCCAATACCCTCAGCTCAAGTCTCAGACTGTTTTGTGCCTCCATCAATATAAGCTTTGGTTCTTTCCCTCAGTGTTTCTTTTCTTTTAGGAGAAGGAAGTTGTAGGACATAACTTTATGAGTTTGGAAAGGTCAGAAGAGCCAGCCATCTGCAAGTCCAGAAGTCTGAGAACTGAGTCCATTCTGGGTTTTGCAGCCAGTCTAGCAATGATGCCCCCAAGAAAAGTAGACTACAACAAATATTAGAAAGTATATACACCATAAACAGATCAGATTTATATTAGGAATGCAGAGTTTGTTCAACATTAGAAGGACAATAAATACAATAATTCATGTTAATAATATAAATAATAAAACCATATGATCACATTGGTAGATGTGAAAAAGGCTTATAATTAATGCCAATACTCATTTCTCCTAAAAACTCTATAAATAATAATAATAATAAACGGATCTTTTCTTAAGATAGTAAACATAATTTATACATATCCAAGAAGAAACATTATTTGTAATGGAGAAAAGTTAGTAGTCTTTCCGATAAGATCAGGGAAATAATATCAGTCAAATATGCTCATTATAAATACTACTATACCTTTCCCTGTTATTTAACATATTGCAAGAAATACTAAACATAACAATAAGGTAAGAAAGAGAAATGAAGGGAATAATAATAGGTAAAGAGATAAAGTGATTGCTTTTGTAGATGATGTAATGTTATACTTAGAAAACCTTAACGAGTCAACTAAAAATCAATTAAAATAATAACTAAGGCAACATTGCAATATACAAAATAATTCTATGTAAATTATCAACATTCCTATATATAACCAACAAAACACATCATAAAAAGTTAGAAAGAGAAATTCCTTTCAAAATAGGTACAGTTATTATAAAATATTCTGAGGTATATCTTCTAAGATTCACTATATGGGCTATGTGAATCTAAGTATAAATTTTTTTCCCAGAAATTAAGAAAGACAAATAATTGGAGAAACATTAGTTGCATGTAGGAAATTTGAACCAATATAAAACAAATATTGCTTAAATTATTTTACTTATTTAGTGCTTTACCAATCAGTAGCATTTAGTGCAGTACTAAACCATGGGGAAAACAGTAGCAATCATATTGTGGAACAAAATGTCAAGAAACTCGAGTAACAATGGAAAAAAGGGGGGAAGGTTGATGGTCTATCAGTACCAAATCCCAAATTATACTATAAAGTAGTTATCATTAAAATGCTTTGGCACTGGTGGAGAGAGAGAGGAGAGGGAGGTGGAGAAGGAGAGAGAGAGATCAGTAGAATAAGTTATATATATACATATATATATGTATATATATATATATAACATATAAAAGCAAACAAACAAAAAAAACTAGCATAGTATTCATTAAACACTAAAACATCAGTTTCTGGGGGAAGGACTCATGATTAAACAAAATCTTTTGGAAAGCTGGATGGCAGTTTGGAAGAAATTAGGTTTAGACCAACATCTCATACAAGGTAAGCTCCAAATGAATGCATGACCTACATATAAAAGGTCAGATCCTAAACAAATTAAAGGAACAAGGAAGCAAGTTGACATGAGGAATATGATTTGAGTAACATTTAAAATTTTTCAGCGTCTAGATCAATTGAAAGCAAAATTAATGACTAAATAATTGGTGAGAAGGATTAAACAAGGTAAAATGTACAATTTTGATCATATAAACTTTAAAAGGTTTTATACAAACAAGTCTAATATGGTAAAAATTAGAAGAATAAGTGGATTGGAGAAAATTTTTTTGCAACAAATTGTTCTGATAAAGTTTCCATATCTAGGATACATAAGGAAATGATTGAAATGATTAAGAGCCATTGATAGATACATGAATAAAGGATATGAACAGGTAGTTTTCAATGGAAAAAAAAATAAAAAATTTACATATTCCTAGATAACTTCTGTTCTAAATCTAACAATACGAAGGTGTATTTATTTAATGTGATTGACTGCTATTAATAAAAGTATAATAATTGCAAATTATATTGGAGACAAATCACAAACTTTTTGATGGCAGAGACTTTTTCAGTTTCACATTTATATTTCCAAAGTCTAACACCCTGTCTGACATATAGTAGGTGTTTAACAAATGTTTACTGAACTAACTATTGGACATCTTAGTCTGTGAGCTCATTGTGTAGAATGTTTTATGCCTATATATTACATTTTTTTCATAGGTTAAAATAATATGTCTTAACATAACTAATAATAGCTTAACCTTAACATAAAGCTTAATAACTTAAATCACTTTGAGTGGTTTAGTGGCTTCTGTATTGGTTTGGACCTTCGGTTTCCAGAATGAATGAAGTGTTTTGGTTTGGGTATGGAAGGAGGCCCCATGTCCTCTACTTTAGAATTTATCAATCAATTTTTTCTTTCTTAGGCTTTATTAAATGTTGTAACATAATCAATTTTTGTGTATAGAAAACACTATTTTAGAGAAGCACAGGATTTCTAAATGCATTGAAAAATTGTTAATGAGGAGTTAAATGAAGCATACCACATAAAATTTTAATTATGACTAGTTTTAAGTAATTTAATTTTTCAGGTATGTTATTGAACTTGGTATGACCAACTGTGAAGTAGGAATACCTGTTCTATTTACTTTTACTATAACTTCTATATAACATTGACACAGCTAATGTTTTGTAACCTTGAAATAATTAGTTTTACATCTGTTGGGTAGATTTTTGTCATAATTCCTAAACATTTTGGATATTAATTTTTTACTTTTATAAAGCAATTTGACATGAGGAATATGATTTGAGAAACATTTAAAAATTTTCAGCTTTGAAATGAATGATTAATTTGACTTTATTATGAAGTTTAGTTAATATTTAGGGCAATTATTTTGGTCCATCACATTATTGCTCAGAAAATTTATAAACATTCTGCTGACACTGTCTAATAATCAAATAATTGTATTATAGTTATTAAGCATGGTCAGTTACTGAATTTAGATCAATAAGACACCTACTTTTCTGCCACGTGACATTTTTTGTCCTAATCATACATTTTCTCTGCATTTTCCTGGTATGCACATTGTTAACTAAAGCCAGAGAGAACTAAAGGTTCCAAAGGCTTGCTATGGGTCCAGAGGTTTTGTTGATACAAAGAATTGATAAATAAGGAGATAGAGAGAAAACACTGAGCTGCCCCTGATGAATTAATGTCATTTAGCCTAAATGAGCTGTATCCTTGGACACTCAAGAACTGGCACATTGTTGATTGTTCAAGCACTAAAAGTGATACTTGGAAGATCGTGGAAGATGGGACAGAAATCATAATTCTGACTTAAAAAATTTAAATATAGCTTATCTAGATTTTAGGAAAGATTTTATTTTAACATTTACTTTCTATCTAAGAAATGATACTAAGTATTGGTTCCCAGGAAGAAGAGAAGTAAGGGCTAGGCAACTGGGGTTAAGTCACTTTTCCAAGGTCACATAGCTAGGTAGTGTCTGAGACCAGATTTCAGTCTGGTACCTCTTGTCTCTTGGCCTGTCTCTTTATATACTGACCCACCTAGCTGTCCCTTTAGGAAAGATTTTAATAAAGTATATCATGCTATTCTTGTGGAGAAAATGAAGAAATATGGATTACTCATTCTACCTCTCTCTTCCCTTTTCTCTCAGTACAATCCTCTTTTTCACTCCTTGATTTTTTTTGTGTGTGCTTCTCTTAAGGATTGTATTTGAACTTCAAATTTTCTGTTTAGGTCCAGTCTCTATTTTATTTTTTTTTAACATTATCTGTATTTTATTGTATTTTTATTTACTATTTCCCAACTATATTTTAATCTATTTTGGGTCACATTCGGAAGTGCTATGGGTCTTATTGGCCATACATTTATTTATTTACTTACTTTTAATTTTTATTTTGAATATTTTCTCCTAGTTACATATTTCATGCTCTTTCCCATTCCCCGAAACCCCCCTATCCTCCCTTAGCCGACGCACAATTCCACTGGGTTTTACATGTATCATTGATCAAGACCTAATTCCATGTTATTGATAGTTGGACTAGAGTTATCGTTTAGTGTCTACATCCCCAATAATATCCCCAACAGCCCATGTGTTCAAGCATGGGCTTCTGTGTTTCTCCTCCCACAGTTCTTCCTCTGAATGTGGCTAGTTTTCTTTTAATGGTCTACTTAAAAAATTCTAGAGAATCAGCTAAAAAGTTAGTGGAAATAATCAACAATTTTAGCAAAGTTGCAGGATACAAAATAAACGTACATAAATCATCAGCATTTCTATATATTTCCAACACATCGCAGCAGGAAGAGTTAGAAAGAAAAATTCCATTTACAATCACCCTAGACAATATAAAATACTTAGGAGTCTATCTGAGAAGACAAAAACAGGAATTATATGAACACAACCACGAAACCCTTTCCACCCAATTAAAACTAGATTTAAACAATTGGAGAAACATTGAGTGCTCATGGGTAGGATGACCTAACATAATAAAAATGACCATTCTACTCAAATTAATTTACCTATTTAGTGCTATACCTACAAACTACCAAAAAACTTTTTTACTGAGTTAGAAAAAACTATAGCAAAGTTCATTTGGAAGAACAAAAGACCAAGAATATCAAGGGAAATAATGAAAAAAAAAAAAAAAAAAAAAAAAAAAGGAAGGTGGTTTACCAGTATCAGATCTTAAACTTTACTACAAAGCTGTAGTCATCAAAACAATATGATACTGGCAAAGAGACAGAGAGGAGGATCAGTGGAATAGACTAGGGGTAAGCGATCTCAGCAAGACAGTTTTTGATAAACCCAAAGAACCCAGCTTTTGGGACAAAAACCCTCTACTTAATAAAAACTGCTGGGAAAATTGGAAAATAATATGGGAGAGATTGGGCCTAGATTAACATCTCACACCCTACACCAAGATAAACTCAGAATGGGTGAATGACTTGAATATAAAGAAGGAAACTATAGGTAAATTGGGTATGCACAGAATTATATACTTGTTAGATCTATGGGAAAGGGAAGATTTTTTTTAATTTTTTAAACATTTATTAATAATCATTTTTAACATGGTTACATGTCTCATGCCCCTACTTTCCCCTTCACCCCCCGCACCCTCTCACCCATGGCCGACGCACATTTCCACTGGTTTTATCATGTGTCCTTGATCAAGACCTATTTCCAAATTGTTGATAGTTGCATTGGTGTGGTAGTTTCGAGTCCACACCCTCAATCATGTCCACCCCAACCCATGCGTTCAAGCAGTTGTTTTTCTTATATGTTTCCTCTCTTGCAGTCCTTCCTCTGAATGTGGGTAGCTTTCTTTACCATAAATCCCTCAGAACTGTCCTGTGTCATTGCTTTCTGCTGGTACAGAAGTCCATTACATCATATTTGTACGAAAATATTTATAGCTGCGCTTTTTGTGGTGGCAAAAAACTGGAAAAGGAGGGGATGTCCTTCAATTGGGGAATGGCTGAACAAACTGTGGTATATGCTGGTGATGGAATACTATTGTGCTAAAAGGAATAATGAACTGGAGGAATTCCATGTGAACTGGAAAGACCTTCAGGAACTGATGCAGAGTGAAAGGAGCAGAGCCAGAAGAACATTAAACACAGAGACTGATATACTATGGTAAAATCGAATGTAATGGACTTCTGTACCAGCAGCAATGCAATGACCCAGGACAATTCTGAGGGATTTATGGTAAAGAACGTTACCCACATTCAGAGGAAGAACTGCAGGAGAGGAAACATAGAAGATAAACAATTGCTTGAATGCATGGGCTGAGGAGGACATGATTGAGGATGTAGACTCGAAACTACCACACCAATGCAACTATCAACAATATGGAAATAGGCCCTGAACAAGGACACATGTTACAACCAGTGGAAATGTGCATCGGCCATGGGTGGGGGGAGAGCATGGGGTGAAGGGGAAAGTAGGGGCATGAAGCATGTAAACAGGTTAAAAATGAATATTAGTAAATGTTTAAATTAAAAAAAAATGGGCCTTAGGAGGAAATAGATAGTAAAATTATTTGACTGGGGAGTCTCAACTGCCCCCTATCAGAACTAGATACATCTAACCAAAAAAAAAAAAATAAATAAACAAGAAAAAAGCAAAAGAAGCAAATGAAATTTTAGAAAATTTAAATTTAATAGATCTCTGGAGAAAATTGAATGGAGGAAAAAAGAATATATCTTCTTTTTAGAAGTAAATGAGCGGGTAGCTAGGTAGCTCAGTGGATTGAGAGCCAGGCCTAGAGACAGGAGGTCCTAGGTTCAAATCTGACCTCAGATACTTCCCAACCGTGTGACCCTGGGCAAGTCACTTGACCCCCATTGCCTACCCTTAACACTCTTCTGCCTTGGAGCCAATACACAGTATTGACTCCAAGATGGAAGGTAAGGGTTTAAAAAAAAAAGAAGTAAATGATACATACACAAAAATTGACTATGTACTAGGGTATAAAAACATCACGACCAAATGCACAAAAGCAGAAATAATAAATGTATCATTTTTAGTTCACAATGCAATAAAAATTATAATTTTAAAGGCCTAACAAAAGATAAATAAAAAATTAATTGGAACCTAAATAATCTAATTCTAAAAAAGGGGCAGGTCAAAGAACAACTTATAGAAACAAATAATTTCATCAAAGAGAATGAAAATAAGGAGACAACATTTCAAAATTTATGAGATGCAATCAGAGCAGTACTTAGAGGAAAACTTATGTCAATAAAATAAAGGAAAAAAAAGATAAATAAATTGGCCATGCAACTGAAAAAAAACAGAAAAAGAACAAATTAAAAATCCCCAATTAAAAACTAAATTGGAAATCTTGAAAAGGAGAAATCAATAAAATGGAAAGTAAGAGAACTATTGAACTAATAAATAAGATTAGGAGTTGGTTTTATGAAAAAAACACACAAATAAAATAGATAGAGCATTGGTTAATTCAATTGAAAAAAAAAAAGGAAAGAAGAAAAACTGAATTACCAGTATCAAAACTGAAAAGAATGAATTCACCACCAAAGAAGAAGAAATTAAAGCAATCATTAGAAGCTATTTTGTCCAACAATAAAACTGGATATCTAAGTTAAATGGATGAATATTTACAAAAATGTAAATTCCCCAGATGCACAAAAGAAGAAATAAAATCCTTAAATAATCCTGGAATCTCAAAAAAAAAAAAAAAAAAAAAAAAAAGAAAGAAAGAAGGAAAGAAAGAAAATGAGCAAGCCATCAAGGAATTCCCTAAGAAAAAATTCTCAGGGCCAGATAGATTCACAAGTGTATTCTATTAGACATTTAAAGAACAATTAATCCTAGTGCTCTAAAAACTATTTGGTGAAATAGGTAAAGAAAGTTCTATCAAATTCTTTTGATGACATAAATATGGTGCTGATAACCTAAGCTAGGAATTGCAAAAACAGAGAAAATTACAGATCAATTTCCTTAATGAATATCAAGTAAAAATCTTAAATAAAATACTAGCACAGAGTCTGATTTATGGAATGAAAGGACTAGTTTAATATTAGCAAAACTATTGGCATAATTGACCATATCAATAATAAAACTAATAGAAATCATATGATTATTTCAATAGGTGCAGAAAAATATTTCAACAAAATACAAAACTCATTTCTTTAAAAACACTAGAAAGAATAGGAATAAAGGGACCTTTCCTTAAAATAATAAGTAATATCTATCCAAAATTATCAGCAAGTATCATCTGCAATGGGGATAAGGTAGAAGCCTTCCCAATAAGATCAAGGGTAAAGCAAGGATGCCATTATCACCACTACTTTTTAGTATTGTTCTAGAAATGCTAGCTTTAGCAATAACAGAAGAAAAAGAAATTGAAGAAGATAACTAAGCTCTTAAAAGAGCAACCTGGGTGGATAAGGACCTTTAATCTGTGTCATATGAGGAACTATTAAAGGACCTGGCCATGTTTAGGCTGGAGAAGAGAATCTCCAGTGAGGACATGTTGGCTGTCTTCAAGTATTCAAAGGGCTGTGTTGTGGAGGAGAGATTAGACTTGTTCTATTTGGCCCCCAAGAACAGAACCAAGAACAATGGGTAGAAGATATCCAGAAATCAAATTTAAGCTTGATTGCAAGATAAACACCTTAGTAACTAGCACTAAGAGTAGAATGACTTTTCTTGAGAAGTGGTAGTTTTCCTGTCCTTGAAGATCTTCAAGCAAGTGGCTCTATGTTGTTGTTTAGTCCTTTTAGTCATGTGTGACTTTTTTTGTGACTCCATTTGGGGTTTTCTTGGCAAAGATACTGGAATGGTCTGCCATTTCCTTCTCTGGCTCATTTTACAGGTGAGGAAACTCAGGGAAATGGTTAAGAGGCTTGCCCAGGTTTGCACAACTAGAAAGTATCTGAGGTTCTATCAACACTTGTTAAATATGTCATAGAGGAGATTCCTTTTGAGTTTGCATTGGACTAGATGTCTACTGAGGTTCTTTTCATCTTTCAAATTCTGTGGTTATATGGGTTCATGTTTACCATTATGGTTTTTTCTTCCTGGGACCTCCGGAATTGCATAAGTTTAGGGCTTTGCAGAACACGGAGAAACATTGATTACAATGGGCTTTGACAAACCACTTTCAGTTCCCAAGAGAGTGAAGTACTAGGCTTTGTTGAGCTTCCTGAAGTTGTGGCACTTGAATATTTATACAATGTGTTCTCCAACTTCAGAAGAGATAGATTAATATGAAATTTGGATGTCAGTGAAAAAAAAAGGTGAATGAAAGCAAAGCAAGAAGAGGTGAAGCCTTGATTTTTTTCTTTCCAAGGATTATTAGAGTAGAAAGATAATATTTTAAATTGGATTTGGACAATCTGCACAATATTTTAAATATTTAATCAAGAGATCATGTGGTATGGTAGAGAACTAGTTGTAGAGCCATAAAGACTTACGTACAGGTACTAACTCCTGGCACACACTGTCTGACCTTGAATTAATTGCATAAACTCTCTGTGTCCCAAGCAATTCTTGAAGACTATAAGTTTCAGAATATTTGAAAATGTACTTTGGTAGAGGAACTTTCCTCACTGGGAGTTCACACTAGTCCAGATCAGAATTACAGGCTGTCCTAACTTTTGTCTTGTCACTGAACTTGGATGACTGGAAAAGAGAGTGAGGCTGATAATGTTGTATAACTTTGCCTCACTTAAATGCAATTCATGCATTATACAGAAAAGATGTAAGCAATAAGTAGAATTAGGCTAAGAAAATGTAGCTTTGCGAAGGTGTTTAGGGAATGTGATTTAATAAATAGGTAAGCAGTTTGTATTTAGCATATCAGGTTGATAAGATAGCATCTTATGTGTCAGGAACATTGGATTTGGAGTCAAAAGGATTTAGATTTGTTGTTGGGATTTGCTACTTTCTCATGTCCATGGGCAAGTCATTTAACTTAACCTTTATGGTTTCAGTTTATTCATCTGTAAATTGAGAATTGGGCTAAAAAGATTTGAGGTCCCATCCACCTTTAAATTATTTGAAAAAATGTAAAAGCTGTTTTTAAATTTCAATAATGGTGTTTCTAAACCTGTGATGTTTTGGTCCTCTTAAAAAATGAAAGATGAACAACAGCAGAATGACTACTGGGGTTTTTTCAGAGTTACCTACCCTTCCACATCTTCTTCAGCAAATGACTTTTTTTTTGTCTTCTTTGCCAATCTGATGAATGTTGTTTAAATTGGCATCCTTATTTTTAGATATTTTGAGCATTTTTATATTGTTGTCAATAGCTTGCATTTCTTTTTCTTTTTCTTTTTAAAACTCTTATCTTCCGTCTTGGAGTCAATACTATGTATTGGCTCCAAGGCAGAAGAGTAGTAAGGGTAGGCAATGGGGGTCAAGTGACTTGCCCAGGGTCACACAGGTGAGAAGTGGCTGAGGCCAGATTTAAACCTAGGACCTCCCGTCTCTAGGCCTGGCTCTCATTCCACTGAGCTACCCAGCTGCCCCCTGCATTTCTTTTTTAAGTAATTGTGCGTTCATATTAATCATATATCTCTTGGGTGGAGGTTCTTATTCTTATATATTTAAATCACTTCCTTATATATCTTGGCTTTCAAATCTGCTGAAAAGGATTTTTTCCAATGAATTATTTCTTTCTCTTAGTTTAAGTTGCTTTAATTTTGTTTGTTCAGATGCTTATCAATTTTTTATAAACAAAATTGTTCATTTTGCCTCCCATGATGGTCTCTATTCCTTATTTGGTTAAGACATGTTCTGCTATTCGTAGTTGTGAAATGTATTTCTTTCCCTGTTCTTTAATTTATTTATTATGTAAACTTTGATATCTAGATAAAGTATTTATTGGGAGATTATTGTGCTATCTGCCATGTGAGGTTGTTCTAAACTTAATTTCTACCAGACTACTTTCCAGCTTTCACAACATTTTTGTTGAACAATGAATTTTTATCCTTAGAGTCGCATAGAATTACTGTATGATTCATTATGTTCATTTGCTTCTGGGTTTTGTATTCCTAATCTCTTGTAGGGATCAACATAAATATTTTTAACCAATTGCAAAAAAGTTTTGAGTATTACTGTTTTGTAGCATATTCTGTCATATGGTATTACTAGGCCCCCTTCCTTCCCTTTTTCCCACCTCTTACTTCTTTTGAGATTCTTGACCTTTTGTTCCTCTAGATAAATTTTGTTATGATTTTTTCTTCCTCTATAAAGTTGTCCTTTGGCCATCTAATTGTTATGGAATTTAATAAGCAAATTAATTTATGTAGTATTACCATTTTTATTATATTGTTATGTCCCACTTTGAGCAATTAATATTTCTTCAGTTGAATTAATATAATTCCTATGTGTTTTAGTAGATGGACTCCTAAATATTTTATATATTCTGTAATTTTTAAAAATAGATTTTCTCTTTTACTTCTTTCTGAGTTTTGTTGGTAATATTTTGTTGTTGCTACTCAGTTGTGTCCAACTCTTTGTGCCACACCAGGTCCCTTCTGTCATGTACTGTCTCCTGAAGTCTGTCCAAGCTCATGCTTATAGCTTCCATGGCACGTTATTCATTCCTCCTCTGCCATTCCCTTCTCTTTTTTCCCTTCAATATTTCCCAAGGTCAGGGTCTTTTCCAATGAGTCCCATCTTTTCATTATGTTGCTAAAAGGTTTAAGATTTGGCTTCAGTATTTGTCTTTTCAATGAACAATCTGAGTTAATTTTTTAAAGTATTGGCTGATTGGATCTCCTTGCTGTCCAAGGGAATCTCAAAAGTCTTCTCTAGAAGTATAATTAGAAATTAATTCTTTGGCACTCAATTTTCCTTAGTCCAACTCATAGCCATACATCACTATTGGAAAAAAACCATTGCTTTGACTATATGGACCTTTGCCAACAGCTCTTTTTACAGTGCTGTTCAGATTTTCCAGAATTTACCTTTCAAGGAGAAAGTATTTTTTAATTTCATGGCTGTAGTCACTTTCTGCAGTGATCTTAGAAATGTAAAAAGGTAGAGGGTTTGGGAATGGATTAAACTGGACTAATGTGATTAGGTTAACTGTGCGATAACAGACTCAGTCCAGGTAAAGCCTATCCTGAGTTAACAAATAATTATTTTATAAGACCAGATTTTATTTAAATTATTATGTAAGACCAGTTTTTATTTAAGTTATTATATAAGACCAGTATATATCAGGGATGGATGCTGGATTTATTAACTAGGAAAGGTGAAAAGGGAAATCTGGATAATCCTAATCTAATGCCAAATACATAAAACCCCAGATCTAAATATCTCTTCACAGAGATTTCTTCAGAGTGATTTTCCTCCTCTCCTCACTATGTAAAATCCCAATTCCTATTCTTGGCTAAACTAACACTAAACCCCCTTTGCTGACTTTAAGGAAAGGGTCTGTGCAAGCCTGATAGGGCCTAAATAAGGTCCAAGATCCAAAAGGATTAGGGCTGGTCTCACAATTAGATGCCAGATTGGTTCAGGATCACCAGGAACTCAGCAGATATCAGACAGCAGGGAAAGCAGGATAACAGAGCAGCAGGTAGGATGAGAAGATAAGGTAGAAAACAATCAAGGGAAAATAGCCAGTCCCTCCAGGTCAAAACCCCAGAGAAAGGACCCAGCTCAAGCTCCAACTGTGTCTTAGTAACAGCCTAGCTCTTCCCTCAGAATTCTAGAGTCTTTTACTCTGCTGCCCCTGCCTCTGCCTTCTGCAAACTTACACACTTTCCTTTTTAACTTAACTTTTCCTTATAACAGAATCCAAGAATATAAAATCTAATATTACTTCCATTTCTTCTCTATTTGCCAGGAAGTGATTGGACCAGTTGGCATGATCTTAGTTTTTTCTAATGTTAAGCTTTCATTTCAGCTTTTATACTCTTCTCTTTCACTCTCATTAAGATCTTTCTTAATTTTTCTTCACTTTCTGCCATCAAAATGATATTGTCTGCATATCTGAGATGGTTGATCTTTCTCCTGGCAACCTTAATTCTGGTTTTTGAATCATCTAGCCTAACATTTTGCATAATGTACTCTACATATAAGTTAAATAAGGTAATAATAGATAAACTTGTTTTACTTCTTTTCCAATTTATACAAAATACTTGGTCCATGCTTGGATCTAATTGTTGCTTCTTGACTCACATACAGGTTCCTTAGAAAATAAATCTCTTTGAGGACTTGGCACATTTTCTTTTGGTCCATATAGAGCTTTGCTGCAGTCAAGTTTTTTGGAATTCCATCTATATGAATTTTATCCAGCCTCAAGGCCAATTCAAGTCTGACCTACTCTCTGAAACAACCCCCAATAATTTCTCTTCTTATGATACTATCAGAGGCAGCATAATATCATGGATAGGGAGCTAACGTTGGAATCAGGAAGAATTGAGCTCTTAATATCTCTGTCACATTCTATCTATGACACATTCTATCCATCTGTCTATATACCTTGGGCAAGTCACTTAAACTCCCTAGGTAACTCAGACTATTAAGTAGGTGCTAATTTGTAGTGGTAGAGGGAGTTCCCTCACCTGGAGTTCCATATTCCACAGTTCCTGAAAAATCACAGTGGCTGAAAAAAAAACCACAAAAAAGATTTTGTTTGCCACTCTTTTGACATGCCTGTTCATGATTACTTCATTTTTTGAAAGTAATAATACTAACTCAATTATATAGTACTTTAAATTTTACAAGCTCTTTCCTCATAGTAACCTGAAAGAAAAGTAGCATATATTTTGTTTCCATTTTTAAAGATGAGGAAACTGAAACTCCAGAAAGGCTAACTGATTTTCCTAGTCACCCAGTGTCTGTCAGAACTGGATCTCAGACATATCTATTTGATGACAGAGGTGGACAACTGAAACAGTGAGGCAACTTGAACTCATGCCATAATGAGGATCAAATATTAACTGATTAAAAAAATAGTTTATGATTTTTATTTTTCAAGTAACAAGTTTTTATCAATTAATCCATCCTTCCCACTCTACCCTTTTCCCCATTGATCAAACTTAAAATAACAACAAATACTAATTGAAAAACAAATTTCCAAAGTAGTCATGTTTAAAAAAGTATGTCTCTTTCTGCATCTTAGGTTGTTAGAAAGTGTTAGAAAATGATTTCCTTTGTATTAGAAAATGACTATTCTTTTTGACTGGTGACATAAGTTTATTATTAGAGATCTAAGTTTTCTCAAAATTGTTTTTCCCCTATATAAATTGTTTCCCTAGTTCTGCTCTTTGACCCTGCATCAGTTCATAAAGGTCTTCCCATTTTCCTCTGAAATTATCCATTCCATCATTTCTTATGCTATAATACAATTCCATTACATCCATATACTACAGTTTGTTTAGCCATTTTCCAAAAGGAAAATACCCTCTTAGTTTCTAATTTTGGGCTAGCATAAAAAGAAAATTTATAAATATTTTTGTAGAATAGATCCTTTTCCTCTTTCTTTAATTTCTTTAAGGTATAGGCCCAGTAGTGGCAAAAGGATGTGTAACTCTTTGGTAATTTTCTAGGCATAGTTACTTCTAAATGGTTTTCCTCACTGACCAAAACAATTCACATTTCCACCAACAATGCTCTAGTGTACTTATGTTCCCACAGACCCTCCAACACTTGTCATTTTCCTCTTTTACCAACTGATAGGTGTGAGGTGGAATACCAACATTGCCTCAATTTTCATTTCTCTAATGATTTGTGTCTTAAATCAGTGATAGCAAATTCAAATAAAAACATAGGTCACTAAACCATATGCAAGGGTCCTTGTGGGTTGCATATTGACTGAGAAAATTAGAAAAATTTACATTTCTTTTTAAAAAAAGTGAACACATCAACATATTAGAATCAGATAAGAATTACATTTTAATATGGTTTGGGCTAAACTCGGGAGTGTTGCGTGTTGCTGCATTTTTGACTCTTTTGATTTAGATCCTTTAAAAAATATGATTAATGATTTTTCAGATTCCTTCATTTGAAAACAACCTTTTCATATTCTTTGATCTTTATCTATTGGGGAATGTGTCATTGTTTTATAAATTTGTATCATTTCCTTATGTATCTTGGAAACGAGACCTTTATCAGAGAAACTTATAAAGATTTTTGAGCATCAATTCATAAGTTGTATATAACTGAGAGTGTCCAGTCTATCTGGTATGATTCTATATAAAAATTAATGAAAGGAACTGAGTATATTTAGATTAAAGAAGACCAAATGGAAATATAATAACTATTTTAACACTTTTCAAGGGTTATCATTTAGAAGAGGGAACAGACTTTTCCTGGATGGCTCCAAAGGTGGGAAATTAGTCAAGTTTCATTTTTTTATACAAAAATAAAAACTTGTTAACAATTAGAGCAAAGGTTCTTAATTCCTTTGTATCTCTTATACTTCTTTTGGTGAAGACTATGAACCCCTTCTCAGGATAATGCTTTTAAATGCATAAAGTAAAATTCATAGGAATACAAAGGAAATAAATTATTCTGAAATGCAATTATCAAATTAAAAAAACAATTCATGGACCACATGTTAAGAACCCTTGATCGATCCTGAAATGGACCCAAAACTTCTCCCTGAAACAAAGGCCCATCTTTTAAACTCAGCATTCTTCTGGTGAGAAACAAGGTACCAAAGGCCATAAGAAATTAAAATTGCAGTCCAGCAAAGGCCAATGTAGAGGTATGTAGCTGATATGAATGAATTGCTGCAATGCTAGGAAGAATTTCACAGGACAAATGACATAAGGGATATCAACCAAGATGTATGAGTAAAAATAGGTGGGTTATTCTCACAATGAGGATAGCTTATATATTAAAGAGACCTAGAGAAAGGCCCCCAGTATGTTGGGAGATTCTCCTATGTAGCTTTATGAAAGGATATGGAAAAGAGTAAGGGTATTTATGTGGCACAGTGGATAGAGTGCCAGGCCTAGAATCAGGAAGATTCATCTTCCTGAGTTCAAATTTGGCCTCAAATATTTACTGTGTGACCCTGGGAAAGTCATTTAGCCCTGTTTGCCTCTGTTTCCTCATCTGTAAAATGAGCTAGAGAAGGAAATGGGAAACCACTCCAGTATCTTTGCCAAGAAAAACCCCAAATGGGGTCAACAAGAATTATACACAACTGAAATGACTGAACAACAACATCAACAACAACAACAAAATAGAAAAGATTCCCACAGGATGAGAAAGTGACTATGATCTGCATCACTGGAAATAGTACTCATAATAGCATTCTCACAGATCCATTGTTATATTTTTAATATGTCTTCCCACCTAACTTGGATGTTCCCCTAAGGAGGAATTTCCTACTTCTGTTTATACCCCTGTGTCTTGCAATTAGTAAATACAATAAATGTTTGTTGACTAATTACCATTTCTAAAATTCTATCTATGATCACTAGCTTTCACACAACATTACATTTACAAGTGTAGTAGAGATAGAGATACCTTTTGCACAATCCTCTCTCCTTATACCTCTTTGGAGCATGCTCAATCAGTATTCCTTGTAATGATATTGATAAGAAGGTTTCAATGGATATATTAAAGGGGAAATCTGCTCCTCAGATCACCCACTTTCTTCTTGTTTCAACATGTGAGGATGACTTTCTGAACTGTCCAGAGAGTGGGATAGAGTTGTTCTTCCTTCCATTTGGACAGATGCCATCATCAGACATCCTCTCTAGGCAAGGTGGTATCTGGGATGATGGGGACTCTTCTTTGTTACAGGGTCTGATAAGAGCTTAAATGCTTTAGAGGTCAGTGGTCACAGTGGCAATATCTTATGCTAGGAAGATGGAGACAAGGGTGTCCCCCAAAGTGGTAATGATTCAAGGCAGGGAAAACATCCACAATTTGGCCAATAGCTGAATAGAATGCTTAATTAGAAGCAGGGAGTTATTGCCAAGGGAAAAGTTGGTACTGGAAAGAAAGAACAAGGAGAGAAATCATTGAGGTTAACAATGGATTGGATTTCACTCAGTAGAAGTGAAATGTAAAGTGACTGATTAATAAAAAAACTTAAAAAAACTGTTTTGTGTCTTACTGAAGCTGGAATACTAGCCTCCAAACTGATGGTGCTTATAGTAATAAATTGTTTAATTCTCTTCTAATCATTCTGCAATACATGCTATGATTCTTTTATGCTTAGCATTTCCGTTTTCATGCGGAAATCAAGGATATTTTCCATATCTGGTTCATGCTTGTATGTTGAGTACCTTTTTTTAAAAATTTGTTTTAAACTTTCTCTTTTTAAGGCAATGACTATGGTGGGGAAAATCCTTAACTAAAGACAAAGGTAGAATTTTCCCTTGAGTAATTGGGGCTGGGGATGATTAACCAATGAAAGTGAGAATTAATCTTCTTTTTCTTTCAGAAGTAAAAATTTTCCTAGCAATTAAGCCAGGATATAACTATATGGCTGAGTACAGAGCAGGAAGGGTGGATTCCTTGAGTCCTTGCAAATCCTAGAAATGATTATCTTTAGCCACGTTAATAGACAAGTAAATTTCACTTCAACTTAAAAGCAAAAGTGTGAGGGAGCCTTTCTGAAATTTTTGCTTTCAGGTTCAAATCTCTATTTACATTATGAGGTATAGCTTCTTTTTAGTGGGAAGATTAGATACAAATAATTGTTTGAGGCTAGTTCTAGAAGCATTTCTGTGATACACTAGGAAGGCATTTATGATACTACATGGTCCCAGCCCTGAAAAATGGTTAGCAGGAAAAAAAAACCCCAACAACCCCCAGCAAAGTAACACTGATTAACAGTGACCCAGCAAGTTGGGAACCTCTACCAAATTCTTATAGCTGCCACTTTCTCTAATTTGTCTTAAGTTCTTATTTCTCTTTTCTACACCACCTCAACAATAGTATTCTAGTCTCTTAAGCATTCAAAAAGGGGAATTTGAAGTATATGAAGGGCTCTCAGGTGGAAAAGGTATTAAGTTTGTTCTCTGGCCCCATAAAGCAGACATAGATGGAGGTTGCAAAGAAGTAAATTTGGGCTCAATGTTATGAACAATTTCTTAAGAATTAGAGCTGTCAAAAAGTGGAATATGCTGCTAGAGAGGTGGGTGGGTACTTTATGTTAAAAGTCTTTAAAAATCCTTTCCTTTTATTATGGATTTTTATAAAATATTATTATTATTAAATTATTATTTAACAATCATCAAACAGAAATATTTTAATAAACAAAGAATAAGAGTATTAGATACAAAACCATGAACTTCTGACATATAAATTAGGATGTATGAAGTTGGCTTTATATATAATACACAGTTTGGGTTTTTTAAAGTGTTTTAAGCATTTTACAATGTAGTAACCTATCTGTGGCCCCTTTTGAACTACTTTTCATTTTCTTTGGTCTATTTTATTGATTCTCTTTCTTTTCTTTTTTTTTTTTTTTTGGTATGTATTTATATTACTATTCATCAACTCACTATTCTGACTCTCCTCCAAATAAAGCCCTTCACTGTGGCACATAGGTATAGTCAAACAAAAATCATTGGAAGCTTTTAAGTAAAAGGTTAGATAACCACTTGTCAGATATATTGCAGTAGGGACACCTTGTGTGGTATGGTTTGGACTAGATGACCATTGACTTCCATGCTAACTTTCAAAGCCCTGTGATACTGTTTTTCTCCTCCTTCCAACCTACCCCACCACCTATGGTTCAGTCATTCTCAGAATACTTCATCTTGACCCACTAACCAGTGACCCAGGAAAGTCCTTCTCCAACCTTGTCTGGTCTTCCAATTATCAGCAAGAAAGATTCCTGTAGGACCTAAGACTATATCAGCGCCTTCATGTTTGGGTCTTCTGACACTTAGTCCTTTTTCTAGGGCAGTGATGGGGAACCTTTTAGAGACTGAGTGCCCAAACTATAATCCTAACGTTGCGTGAGCCACCCCCTTACTCCAGATAGGAGAGGAAGGAAGTGCTCCCATCGGACTGCTGGACAGAGGGGCTGGTGATGGGAGAAATGTCCTCAGATGAGGGGGAGAAGGAGAGGGAAGCAGCCCCTGCCAGCATGCATGCTATAGGTTTGCCTACACAGTTCTAAGAAGTCTTCATGCTTTTGTCCCTCGAAGCAACTATTTTTCTTTGAGTTGGTTCTTTATGTTGGTTAGTTGACCTGAAGCAGATTTCAATAATCAGCTCTTTCTACATGGCAAAAGCCATGCTGGGGAAACTGAGCCTTTCATCTATGTCATTTTCATTTATTTGGGATATATTTACGTGTGTGCATGTTTCTGCCAATAAAATGTAGAGTCCTTGAGAACAAGGTCTATTTTATTTCTGTCTTTGCATCTCTAGTGCCTATCTGGCTACATGGCACTTATTTTTTAAATTTATTTTATTTAATTGATTAATTAAACAAAATTTTCCATGGTTACATGATTCGTGTTCTTTCTCTCCCTTCTTCCTACCCCTCTGCTGTAGCCAACGCACATTCCACTGGGTTTTACAAGTGTCATTGATCAGGACCTATTTCCATATTATTGATATTTGCATTAGGGTGATCGTTTAGAGTCTACATCCCCAATCATATCCCCATCGACCCATGTGATCAAGCAGTTGTTTTTCTTCTGTGTTTCTGCTCCCACAGTTCTTCCTCTGAATGTGGATAGCATTCTTTCTCATAAGTCCTTCAGAAATGTCTTGTATCATTGCATTGCTGCTAATTGGCTACATGGCACTTAGTAGGTGCTTAACAAATGTTTATTGATTGATTTTCATGCTTCTTTGAATATGTGTTTTTATCATTTTTGTAGAGTTGTGCTGGCTCTTTGAGGGCAAGGATTATGCCATTTTCTTATCTGTTTGTATAAAGTATTTAATCATTATTGTTTGGCTGTGAGAGTGATACCTTTTTAAAATGCTGCCAATACCAATCTTTCTGGAAAATCTCTCGGAGTCCTGACAACTCTGGGAGATAAAATTGGGTAGGGGTTCAGTTAAATTTAAGTCAACAAACATTTCTTAAGTTCCTACTGTGTGGGGTATTGCACTAAGTGATCAGAATAAAAAAAATAAAGAGGCCTTGCCTTAAGGAGCTTATAGTCTTCTGGGGCTAGGAATGTGTCAGGTATATAGATAAATTGAAACAAAAAAAATATGTATGTATGTGTATGTATATATATACACACACAGAGGTATATCTTCCACATTCTGGGGGTTAGGGGCACGGCAACCCCATGTTCCAGAAAATCCGCATAAAATGTTTTGGTCTTCCCTTTGTACCAGAGAAGTCTGAACTTTTTCTTTTAATGGCTATTTAGAGTGGCTTATATATGTTTATGAATTATTGAGCTTTTTAAGATATCTCTACATTTCTATCCTTTGGGTGTCATCTGCTGGCTTTTTATTTCTTTTTGCAAACTTTAACTTATTTTAATTTTTAAAAAGAAATTATCTGTATTTATGGTATTAAAAGATAAAACATGTTGATGTTATAAAATACGATGTATATATTTGAGTTTCTAAATTTTTTGTGTCATCAGCTGGCCTTTGCATGCTATCTCTAGCTTTTGCAAAATTCCCAAAAGATTCCCATTTAATTTCTTATGTTGACCTGTGATACACTGAAACCACAATGGAGAAAGTTGCAATGTGGGAAGGATTTTTGTCTTTCTCTGTCTCTATGTCTGTCTGTTTGTATCTCTCTCTCTATGGTAAATGGAAAATAATTTTAGGGAAGAATATGTTGACACTTGGGAAAGGAGGAGGTAACTCTTGAAATGAATCTTAAATGGATCTAGCAATTCAAAGTCGTAATTAGAAGGGAGAACATTCCAAGCATGGGGGGATAATGGCTTGTGAAGAGGCATAGCCATGGGACCCAGAATATTGTATACAGGGAACAGAAAGAAGAATATTTTGGAACAAAAAGTATAGTAAAAGGAACCGTATGAAATAATTCCATACATGGATTCAGAATGTGAAGGGCTTTAAATATCAAAGAGAGGAGATTCTATTTTCTCCTAATGTCAATCAAGAGCCACTGGAACTTCTTGGGTAGAGTAGTGACATGTTCACAGTAGTGCTTTAGGCAAATTATTTTAGAAGCTTTACAGAAGATGAATCAGGTGTGTGTGGGGGGAACTGTTGACAAAGAGGAAGGTTAGAGAAGACAAAAATCAAAGAGCTATTGCAGTCATTTGGGTAATAGATGATGAGAATCTGAATTAGAATAGTGACCATGTGGGGAGAAACAAGGAAATGTATGGGAGAAATAGAGAAATGGAATGAACTAATGCTGCCATACCTGTCTTTTGTAGACAGACCACATAGGCAAAAGGAGCTCAAAGGGTTTCAAGGTCACACGTTGAGCAAGGAGAAGGAAGAGGACACAAACCCGACCTCCTAACTCATGGCCAGTGTTTGGACTTTGTGGCTGTACCACCTGATGGATTTCTTGGACTCAGAGACCACAAAGGTTCCCAAGGGGAAAGAATGCTTTATTTTGCAAACATCAAGCTTGAAGTTGAAAACTCCTCTTGTCCAGGGTATCATCATATAGTTATGATATTGACTGTTTTCAGAGCACCGACTGCAAAAAATCTGGGCCAATGCTGTTGTAACTTCTTGAACTAAGACATTATTTCCCTTGTGACCACCCTGGATTTTAGGAAGAATTGCGGCCCCCCTGGACCCTGCCCAGTGCCATTTCATAACCTAGTCCTTTCTTGCATGTGAGGAAACCACAGATGCTTAGTAGGCCATTATTTCTCAAGGGTTCATGAGAAGCTCTGCTTCGTTCCCTGTCTGGGAAATAGTTAGGCAAGCTCCCATGTTGAAACATTCAGTGACTTTGGGAACAAAGTGGAGGTTTCCTGGGGTTTTATCCTAATGCACAACAAGCAGTTTTTTAAACACACAAATACATATCTATATTTATATTTACACACATTTACATGCACATGTTCACGTACATATGTCTACACACTATACACATATACATACCCACACGTATGTAGACATATATGCCAATAACATATACATGCACACATGCATGTAGTTGTTGATTATATATGCACATGTGTGCATGTATGCACATATACATAAATGTGTCTATTATATATACACATATACTCATGGAGATGGAAATTACTTTTATATATTTTGTATTTAGTATTCTACTTATATATGATATATAATTTTGATACTTTTCATTCCTGCCCCCCACCTGCCACCAATCAATAAAAACTAAGCTCTTTGAGGACATAATTTGTCTTTGGAGCCCTTAAACTTAGAACAGTGTTTAAAACTTATTTGGTACTTAGCAAATGATTATGAGTTGAGTGAGTAAATGAAAGAACCCTAGAGAACATCTAAACATTAAAAAACTGAGATCTAGGAAGAATGTAAGCTCCTTGAAGACAGGGATTGTTTCATTTTGTCTTTGTATCACTGCCATTTGTCAGGGTATCATCAGCAAATGTTAGTGATAGTGAAGTTTCACCTCATATAAGGTTAGCAAAAATGCAAAAAGTTAGAATTAGTCCATGTTGGAGGAATTGTGGCAAGATAGGTCTACTAATGCACTGCCAGAAGAGTCTTGAATTGGCCCAAGTACTCTGGAAAATAAGCTGGAACTCTGCCAGAAAAGTCATTAAGTTTACATACCGTTTGACTCATCCAAAACTCATTGTTATGCATACCTTTTAACTTGGTGATCCCACTACTAAACATATATTGTGACTAAGTCAAAGACGGGAAAAGTTCTCTCTCTGTCTCTCTGTCTCTGTCTCTGACTCTGTCTCTGTCTCTGTCTCTGTCTCTGTCTGTCTGTCTCTCTTTCTTTTCTTCTCCCTCCCCTGCCTCTGTCTTCCTACTCCTCTTTCTCTTTTCCCTCTTTTTCTACTCCTTACCTTCCATCTTGGAATCAATACTGAGTATTGGTTCCAAGGCAGAAGAGTGGTAAGGGCTAGGCAATGGGGGTCAAGTGACTTGCCCAGGGTCACACAGCTAGGAAGTGTCTGAGGCCAGATTTGAATCTAGGACCTCCTGTCTCTAGGCCTGGCTCTCAATACACTGAGCCACCCAGCTGCCCTACATATATATTATTAATAGTGGCATCATAAGGCAAAAACCTGGAAACAAAGTAGTGGCCCTAAATGATTGAGGATTGGTTTAGAAAATTATAGTATATGAATATAGAAGAATATTATTTTATAAGAAATGCAGACATGAAAAAAATCAGAAAAACTTGCATAACTGACTGCAGAGTAAAATAAAATGAACCAAGAGAGGAATTGATATAATGACCACAAGGGAAAAATTTATACAATGACCACAATAATAAAAGGAAAAAGGAAAATATAAGGCATCAAATCTGTGATCAATGCAGTGAATAACACTGACAGCTGAGAACTAATGATAAAACATTATCTCCCTTCTCTGAAGAGAGGTAGTGAATCTTAGGTGCTAAATGAGTTATACTTTAAAATATGGGCAGATGAGAACATTTTGTTCCAATAGCCTAGATGGCACTGAAGTAGGAACTGTGGAGCTCTTGAAGCTTGATCAAATATTGAAAATACCAGAGTCATTCACTGCATCCCAGGCCGTTACCAGTCTTCCTTACTTATTTTGCCATTGCATTTGGCTGACTGTGGGAGAAAGAATGAGGCTGAGAACTTTGTATAGCACTGCTTCACTTCAATCCAACTAAAGGGTAAGTCAAGGCATCATCCCATGATGCCATTGCCCCTCTTAAAAACAAAAGATGATAATAACAAGACCACTTAAAATATGACTAATATGTTCATTTGTTTTATTTAACTACACTCCTTAGGCCTTAGATTGTTTAGGCTCAGTATCCCTGGACTTATGTACATAGGCTGCAGTTTTCCTCAGTTCCTCAATGGGCATGGTCTCCCATTGTGGGTAATGCAACTTGAAGTAACATTGTATATGATTTGCACTACCCTTCACGAACTGTTGCCTGACATGCTGGATGTTATCTACTGCAGTCATGTCCCTGAAGCCCAAGATGGTTTCTCCTGCCTCTAAAAGCCTGTCTAAGTATAGGCTTGGGTGTTCTTCTCCTTGCCTAAGTTTCTCGAAGGACCCCCATGCATTGGAACGCCTTGCATGGCGCCTCATTGCCTCGGCCAAATCTTCTCTGCACCTTTTAAGATATGCCATGTTGGCATGGGAGAAGAGTCCTAGATCTTGAAGCTGCTCAGGCCAAGAGGCTAGGTTGGGGTTGCTCCTAGTCTCAGCAATGAATTTTGCCTTTTCACTAGGGGTATAAAGCTTGGATAGTAGCAATTCTACATCCTCAAAAGTGGGATTATACAACCTGATGGCCCTTTTGTATTCTTTGATTGATTTGTGAGGATTGGTGTAGAACTGGGGAAACCTCCTCTTTAAAATTTCTAAATCACCTCCTGTGAAAGGTTTGTAGCCCTTAACATGAATTATGCCTGAATCCAGTTTTTGCATCTAGATCTCTGCCTTCCGTAATCTTTTTGCTAATTTCTATGAGAGTCTTCATCTGTTCAATCAGTTATTCTAGAGCAGGGTTTGTCACCTCTACCTTCCCAAAAGTGAAAGCCAAAACTTTCCTTAATATCATAAGGGCCCCATAAAATGTCACTGTCATGGCCATTCCCAATGAAACATATGCCAGAGCTTCACCCAAGGATATTGTCAGTCACTGGTAAGAATCATAAATCTTAATTATATCCATACAAAACTGAGGGATAGTTACTAGCCACAGAGTTGCACATGCCCTCCATAACCCATATAACAGCACTCCAGAGCACCCTAGCATAACAATGGCTCTATTAACCAAGCTGGCAATGATGAAAGCTTCCCATTCAGGTTCAGAAAGAAATCCTAGGCTGGCTGGCCAAACTGTTATTTTTGGGAAGGTGGAAGATGCCAGTGGTCTGTAGCAATCAGGTCTCACCCACTAACAGGCTTGACTGAAGGGAGGGATAGGATCTTGCTGAGTGTTCCTTTGCTTTCCCCTCTCCCACTAGGCAGTTGGAAATCAGCTACTAAAAGATAATGGTGGACAGACTTGTTAAACACAGGGCCAGGTCAGTAACTTAGGAAAGGCTGAACTCCTAACTATGATAACTTTCTCTAAACTATTTCCCCACAGGATTGAATAGGAGAAAAGAGGAGAAGCTTGATGTCTTTGAAGCTTTAAGGCATAGAGGAAAGGTGTTGCTTTTGGGCTACAAGGTAGGAGGAACTCAGTTTGAAGAAGTTGTATTTCCCTAAAAATAACCAGGCACTGCTCCCAAATGATTAAAGATTTAATGATATGTGGGGAAGGGAAGGAAGGGAGGTCAAATAAGGATAGATAAGGTCTGGGAAGCCCTCAAACTGTTATGTCCAAGCAGCCCCTCCCCCAAAAGGGAAAGGTATCTTGATTTGCTAGTTAGCTCTCCAAACCTATAAATAATCTTCTCCTATATCTAAATAACTAAATAAAGATAACTGTGATGTTGATTGAAGGTCAAATCAAGGTGAAGCAGGTTGGCAGCTAGGAACTAAAATGGCTTTGTTCAGATTTGAGCCTCTAGCCCCTCAAAGAGCAACCAGCAACAGAATCTAGCAAACAGATTGACCTGCTTACTTCAAACCCAGGAACCAACTCTCCTTAACTGCCTTAAACTACCCCTTTTCCCAGAATTTTGGGGGGGCCCCCTGGAATTTTGAACTGTGGCTTGACCCCCTCTCTTGCAAAAGGAATTCCACTGTCATTTCAATCTCACATTTGTTACAGGGGAGAGTTCTTTTCTGTAGAGGAGGTAGAGGAGGTCATTGGAAAGTCACAGCAATGTTTTAATAATCATCAATAAAATATTTGTAAAGAAGTAAAAGATAGGAACAAATTAAAAAATAAATATGATTTACTCCAAGATCACATAGCTAATAATAATCAGAATCAAGCTTAGAACCCAAGTCTCTTGAGTTCTAGAGCTCTGTTCTTTTTACAACTTGCTAATGAAAGCAGATCACATTTTTGTATCACTTTAATATTTATGAATCATTTTATTTACAAAAATCCTGAGATAGGGAGTGCAAGAATTATTCTAGGAGGTAGCTAGGTGGCTCAGTGAATTGAGAGCCAGGCCTAGAAACAGGAGGTCTTGGGTTCAAATTTGATCTTAGACACTTCCTAGTTGGGTGACTCACTTAACCTCCATTGTCTAGCTCTTATTGCTCTTCTGCCCTGGAACAAATCAATACACAGTATTAATTTTAAGATAGAAGGTAACAGAGGCCCAAAGAATTTAAGAGACTTACTTGGTGGTGTGGTATGTAATTTCCAGGGATCCTGCCTAAATTCAGTTTCTTCCACATCATAGCCAAGCTTGTTCTTCATCTACAAGGTTTGTGATGACATAACCTATTCTAGATTATCTTCAGTATGGTTGTGTAAAGGGGGGATTTTAAAACATGGGTCTTATTCCCTATAATCACTCACATTACTAGACTTCTAAATCACTTTCTCTTATCACCCAGCTAGTTTGGCTTTAGAGAATGAAAGACACGTTAACATTCGACTAAATAAAATAGAACTAGCGAAGGAAATCTGCAGGGGTTTAGAGAATAGGACTAGGAGAAAGAGGAGCAAGAGTGAGAAAATGAGGAGAAAGGGAAACAAAACCATAATTTTCCAGAGCCTGATTTTTGGTTGTTGTTCAGTCATTTCAATCATATCTGACTCTTCATGATCTCATTTGGGGTTTTCTTGGCAAAGATACTGGAATGGTTTGCCAAGTCTTTCTCCTATTCATTTTACAGATGAAAAAATAGAAGCAAATAAGGTTAAGTGACTTGCCCAGTCTGAGCCTGGATTTGAACTCTGTTCTTCTTGACTCTGGCACTCTATCCATTACATTGCCTAACTGTTCAAAGTCTAATATGTGTTACATTAAATGGTCTGCACTTCTTTATTGCTGTAGTTAACTGAGTGCTGCCTGTAGTTTCCTGCAGAGGACCTAGAAGCAGAACTTGAGCTTGGAGCCATTTCATAAGGAAATCACTGCAGGAAAACAGGTGTCATTACTATGAAATGATGTGTGCTGAGCCCTAGGATCATGGTTTCTCTAAGAAACCTAGGCAACAGAATACCTGTGGTTCTAAAAGACTAGAGGATATCTTTCTGCCTAAGGTCCTAGCTCAAAGATTTGGGTGAATATAACATCTCCCAGTTTTGTCTTGCCTAATGTTTTCTATCAGAGAGTCAATGAACAGGAATTTTTCTACTGTTACAACTTTTATTTTCAAAAGTATGTTTAAATAATTCAGGATTCAATCTTAATTATATACCATACCTTTCCCCATTTCATGATCATATCCTCTTCTTGATTTTCATAAATATTATTAGACTCACAAAGACTAACAACCAATCAACAGATATTCAGGAAACATCCATTAGCACTGTGCTAAGTCTTGGGATATAAATACAGAAATAAGTTTCTACCCTCAATGAGCTGACATTCCATTATAAAGGAAATCACCAGGAAAAAGATCTTAGAAAATAGGTGAATTCTAATGGACATTTGGCCCTGTCATGAAGATTTTCAGTGTCCAACAATTGGGCCTGATGAGATGTTTGGTCGAATAGTGAAAATTCTCAGTGTTTAACTGACTTAAGGGGGTGATGGTGGTGATAAAGGTAATGGCAGGATGAAAGGATGTGTATTTAGCAAATAAATGGGGAACCACGGTGGTGTTGGGTGGGCTTATAACCATCTACTTATATACTAAATATATACTTCAGTATATACTTGTATGCATATATATACATATGTATATATGTATATTTATATATATTTATACCCATATACTTATATACTAAAGGGAGAATCTTGAATAATAACCTTTAATAATAATCTTTGTGGCACTGTATGGTTGGAAGGACTGCCAAGGGGAGAAAAGTCTTTTCCCTGGAATTTTGAATCCTGGCCAATCCACACTGGTTATAGCTCTGAATATTGCTTTAGTAATGTATGAGAAACTCAAAAGTCCCTAAAATGAGGTAACAGGGTCAGATAGAGAACATGGATCATATTAAACTCAGACGTTTTGATTCAGTAATCTTCAGAAAATGAAATGTCCTTGGTGTGGCTCTTACCCAATGTCCTACACCCATCTTTTAAAACAAAGGAGTACATTGCCTTAGGATGAATCTGATTGTAACCATCTGGTTTTGAAATGTTTCCCAAATTTTATAGTCTTTCTCGTAAAGAACTAAGTGAATCTTCTAGGAAGCCAATGGAGTCCAATGGGGCTACTACTGAAAATCTGTGTAGTGCTTCAAATATAGAGCATATCTTCAGGTTCCAACCCTTTTCTTCTTAGCCTTATAGCAGTGGTCTTTGAGTAAAACCATAATTTTCCCCACCAAAAATCCAATCTTTGCTTTTTCCACCCCTACCTTCTCACACCTTAGAGGATCATAGAGCTAGAGTTAGAAAGGACCTTGGAGGCCATCTAGTTTAATCCTCTCATTTTACAGATGAGGAAACTGAGATCCAGGGAAGTTGGGACTTATCCAAGATTACACTTATAATGAAGGTAGAAATGGAATTCAAACATGGAGCTTCTGAGTTTGGGGGTGATACTCTTTGCACCACTCTACATTGTCTCTCTCAATGCACTTTAACTTTGTCTTCTTTTTCTTGGATCTTTGTAAGGGAATTTGTTCATGGCAGATTTGTACAAGACTATAAAATCCTTAATACCAAGGATTCTTAAAAGCTATGAAAATTTGCTACATGGCTTCCTCTAGAAGCTCCTTTTTCACCCCTTTTCCCTCACGCCAAGGTTGAGTCTGAGACAGGTAAGTTATCATTGATAATTTGAACACTTTACTAACCCTTCAGGATAGCGTGAGCTGCAAAAATGCTGCTATAGCTGCAGGCTGGGGTGGAACTGCAGTTGTGTTTTTCTTTATCACTAATAGGGAATAAGGGGCTGCTGTCAAGGATTTTTACCCTAAGAGAGGAATTTAGCCTAACATGTCTGTTCAAGAGTAATTCAGCATTTTCCAATAATCCTCTGGGCAACCCTCTAAATCTTTAAGATCAACTAAAAGTGACTTCATGCCATAGCCCCTGGGGAACACAACTATGTTCTGCTTTTGAAGGAAACATGTTCTGATAAAAGTACTCCACACCCTACCTCAGTGGCTTTCTCTAATTTTGAAGTATCTTCAATGTCAGGAAATTTTTCTATGTAATCCATATTCTTCCTGACATGGGATAATGCCATTTATTCTCCAGTTAGTGGAGACTGAAAACCAAAGGCCACCATCTTTTAGCTAATAAGATCCAGTAATAATAATAATCTGTGGTTGTTGTTCAGTTGTTTCAGTTGTGACTTACTGTGACCCCATTTAGGTTTTTCTTGGCAAAGATACTGGAGTGGCTTGCCATTTCCCATTCTGGATCATTTTACAGTTGAGGAAACTGAGGCAAACAAGTTTAATTGACTTTCCCAGGGTTACAAAGATAATAAGTGTCTGAAACCAGATTTGACTTCAAAAAGATGAGTCTTCCTAACTTCAGACCTAGAACTCTATCCACTGTACCATCTTGCTTCCCAATAATACATGACATTTCTGGATAGCTAGATCTTCCCTCATTGTAATGAATTCCCTGAAATGGTTGCATTAACGGAATTCACACTATATATTTCCACTGGGCTGGAACCATCGACCATATTTTAAATAATTATAACTGACTGAATTGTATGATTGTTATTATATGGCATTAACAGGATCCTAGATATAGCACTTTAAGCTTCTTTATAGCAATGCTGTACTCCCAAGGAACACTCAAATGGTTTGCCATTTTCTCCAACTCATTTTACAGAGGGAGGTGCTCCAGGTATTATGATCTCTAGATGACAGATAAAGAAAATGAGGTTCAGATAGATTTAGCGAGTTTGTGTATGGTCACACTCCTAGTAACTGTCAGAGGTAGGATCTGGGACTCTCCTTGATGGGGCTCTCCTAATGCCAAATCTTTATTTTGGAAGGGTTTACTCCAAGCTTGAAGCAAAAGTAGGATGACAGCTATAAGCTACCTGGTTATAGGGACCACATTTTTTGCTTCTGGTGATTTTCCCAGTATCTACCCAGTGTTAACCATGTCACAGATACCCCTTAAGCCTTTGTTGAATGGGAGTCACAAAAGAATTCTAGGTGTGGCAATGAATAGAGTGTTGGACCTACAGTCAGGAAGCCTGAAGTTCAAATCTAGCACCAATTATTTATTAGCTGTCTGACCCTGGACAAATTTGTTGTTGTTTAGGTTTTTTTTTTCAGTCATGTATTACATTTTGTGACCTCTTTTGAGGGTTTCTTGGCAAAGATAATGGAGTGGCTTGTCGTTTCCTTCTCCAACTTGTTTTACAGATGAAGAAACTGAGGCCAACAGGGTTAAATAACTTGCTTAGAGTCACACAGGTGGTGTCTCAGACCAGATTTAACTCAGGAAGATGTCTTCCTTACTCCAAGCCCAGTGCTCTATCCACTGCTCCACCTAACTGCTTATGGGCAAGTTACTTAACCTCTTTCTGTCTTAATTTGTGCAGCACTTCCAAACCCCAAGGTACTACATAAATGCTAGCTATTATTATTATTATTTAGCTTATGGACCATGTTGGAAATTGAATGAAACATAGAGACCCTTTCCTACAGAAATGTTCTTAAGTGCATCAAATAAAATTACATAGGATTACAATGAAAGTTAATTGTATTGAATCTATATATCACAGTTATCAAATTTTTTTTTTAAAGAAAAGGTTCAAGCACCAATAGGTAAGAACCTCTTAAGGTAAAATCCTGGGGTTAACATATATTTTATCTGGGTTCAGAAGGGTGAATAGGAGACAGGAATGGACAATAGACTGGGACCAAATAAGTTAAGGAAATTGGGTTTGGCGGTTTGGGGAATGGCAGTTGACAGGAGTGACTGTTGGGTCTCAACTGTCACACTGATCCACCTAGCCAGGGAGTCTGTGACAACAAGGGACAGGGTAGTACAAGGACAAAAGAATTATAAACACGGGGTTTTAATAATAATTGAGGGTCAGTGATAATGGGGAAAGCACACTGAATCTAATCACTAGGGACCACACAGGGGCTGGGAGAATGGGTTAAAGCCTACATTGCACTAATCAGACTATTACAGACTAGAAGGGAAAATGGGTCTCTCACAGATTCGTGTCCACTTTAGCTCCTCTTGATGGTACAGGAAACGGGTCCACAAGAAGGTAAATCCAGGAAATTCTAATCAAGGAGCTTGTCTCAGACTGGGATGTCCACCACCCCAGCTAGATCTTCTTGCTCACTTGATCTTCCCTCGCAGGTCTTCCTTCTCAGTGCTAACTCCACGCTCCTTGGGCTCCTCACTGGGCAGGTAAAGGCATCCATACCCTCTCCCTTTCCCAGCTTGACCAGAGTCCTCAAGAGCAAACAGTTTTCTTTCCTTCATTCCATTTAGAATGTCCAGGGCTGACAGTCAAGGTTTTTCCTCTAGCCTGCTTGCAAAATCTGCTTCAGTCTATTTACCTATTACAAACCCCTGTTTTAGGGGGCAGCTAGGTGGCACAGAGGATAGAGCTCCAGACCTGGAGTTGGGAGGACCAAGGTTCAAATCTGACCCTATACTCTCGTTAGCTGTGTGACCGTGGACAAGTCATTTAACTCCATTTGCTAAACCGTTGCCCTTCTTTCTTGGAGTTGTTACTAAGACAGAAAGTAAGCATTTAAAAAAATAAAAGGACTTCTATTTTAGAAGCTGAGTGCTTTTCCCCTGGCTTGATTGGGCAGAATTCTAAGAAAATAATCTTTCTCTATTCTCTTCTGATTCAGATTTATCCCATGACAAAAAGATAATACTGCAGTTCTATCAACCCCTTCTTAAGAGCTAGGGTAAGGGAAGATGCCCCTATTTGAAAGTAATTTTAACCTGGTTTCAAGCCTGGGTCATTTGGCATAGTGCTGCTTGGGCAGGACTTCTAATTCAGAGGAGAGTGGATATAGAAATCTTAAATGGACAATATACACCCTAACATAAAGGATAAAAAAGATAAAGAAGTCCTGTATAGAGGTTGAATGGGCCCATCTAAGCACTGCTATTCCTTATATTTCTTCTCCCTTCAAACTACTGAGTAGATCTGAGGAAGGTTGGATTGGAGGTGAAGATGATGACTTTTTTTCTAAATTTAAGGGGTTTTGCTTGGGAGGTAGAAATAACTATGGAAGGTTTAACCTGGTAGGGGTGTGGAGACCCTGTAAAGGAGATGGTAAGAGTGGGGTGAGAGACCAGCCCACTAAACCTATCTCTAACATCAGTTAGCCAGCCTCTAATATACAAAGAAGGAAATTAGGTGCCAAACCAAAGCCATAATCCTTATGTAAGCTATTTTTCAAGAAAGTAAAACTATCTCAGTAACAATCTTCTTTCCCATAATCCTCTTCCTCCTACACCTTTCAACCCTCCAGCTATTAGTACATCAAATAACTTAGTCACTCGCAACGATCAAGGTTTTTTTTTCTTACTGTATTTTCAATCAGGCTCACTCAGTTATTCATATTTGTCTACTAGATCGTATACCCAGTATATTTTAAAAACAACTATAAGAATATTTAACATTTATATAATATTTTAAGATTTATAAAGTATTGTAAAAATATTATCTCATTTACTTTTCACAATTCTGTAAATTAGGTGGTATTATTATTCCCATTCTGCAGATGAGGAAATTAAGGCTGAGAAAGATGAAGAGACTTGCCATCGGTTCACACAGGAGGATTGAAATTCTGATTAGCTTGACTGGCTAAGTCTAGCAGCTATCTACTGTACCACCTCATGTAGCCAACTTTTACAATAAATTTAAGGTTTATAAAGTTTTATACTTCCCCCATACATACACCCATGTATGTATCTCTATATTCACATAATGCATATGTATGTGTTTATATATTATTTTGAATTATTTTGAATGTGACAAAATTCTTATTTTTAAATTTATTTTTATTTTTAATATTAATTCTAATGTAACATAAACAATAATATAATATCTATTTTTAATAAATATGTAATAGATATGCTTATCCAAGATAAAGAAATTCTCACATTAGTTATGTTCAAAAATCTGTGTCTCATTTTTCTCCCCTCCTTGACATCTCTTCCCTCTCCCCAAAAAGGCAAAATTCATATTGAACATTATTAAAGTAAAAACTATTTACAATAAAAGATATAGGATCATTTATTCAGAACCAGAGTGTAGAAATGTGACCAGAGCACAAGACTGGGAATTTGAGGACGTAAGTTTGAATCTTGGCTACTCTGATATAGCTTGGGGAAGTTTCTTAACTTCTCTGAGCCCTCTCTCATCCATCTGGGAAAAAAAAAAATGAGGGTTTTGGATTAGGTGATCTCTAAGATTTCTTCTAGTTCTGAATCCGAGGAAATTTCTTTCATTAAGTACCTTTCACTCTCTAGGTGTAGAATAGCCCTTAGTAGAATAGTATTGCATTTACCCTGGCTGCACTTGACAATGGTAGCAAAGTTATTCATTTCATGATAGAATGTGGTAACTTTGAATCTAAGTGGAAGGTGGTATTCTTGTACCTCAAATGATGAAATCTTAGTCATTCAAAAAAGCTGGCAAGAGACTTTCTAAAGAGTACATTAAGTTCTTTACTTAACTTTTTTGTTGCAACCTGCCAGGAAGTTGGGAGGAAAATTTCCTGTTTCTTAGAAACATTTACCATCTCTGGTGCTCTGCACCAAGTTCTCTTTCAAGGAAACAGGGGGGTAGACTTTGCTTTTATTAACACGGCTTGTGTAATAATTGGATTTAGATGTGTTAATGACTATTGAGATCATATACTATTGTTTTCAGATTCACAGAATTTGAGAATTGGAAGGGACCACAATAGCCATGCAGTCTACATCATTGTACCAAGTGCAGTGTAAATAGCACTGACTAGAATCAGAGATAGAGAGATATGATGGATAAAACATTGCACTTGAAGACAGGAAGACCTGGGTTCAAATCCAGACTTAGACACAGTAGTTGCCTTGGGGGGGGTTCATTTAACTTCTTGGGACCTTATTTTCCATATCTATAAATTGAGGAGGTTGGACTTGACCTCTAAGATCTCTTTTTGCTCTAAGTTTCTGAACTCAATGGCCTGACTTCAAATCTGATCTTTCTCTGATGCTACCACATGTGTATAAATAAATTTCCATAAAAGTCAATTTTGACTTGAGGTTATTCCTTAATTGGGGATTTTTCCCCTGGCAACAAACTTTTTAATATTTACCCAATCAAAACCCCTTTTTCCCTTACACTTCTCTGGATAACTCAGTTTAGGAAGTCTTCTCTTACCTTAACCCCAGTTTTACCTCTTTGCAGATTTCACCCATTCTGCCTTATTCTGTCTTGGGTGGAGGGGTGGAGGTTAGGGGTGGAGAATATGGGTGGGGAAGTAGAATGAGTCAAATCTCTCTTCTATGGATAATTTTAAATACCATCCTGTTTCCCCCTAAATCTTCTTTCCTCCAGGCTAAACAGCTCAGATTCCTCAAACCAACTTTTTACTCATAAAGAACAATATAAAACTGGCCCGCTAAGCTTTTGCTAACTACAATTTAAGCTATGCTTGTGTGGTCAACCTTGAATATTGCCTACATCTGATGGCCATGTATGTCAGCCCAAAGACCTTTGCTAGCTCATTGGAAAGATTTCAAGTTTGACCCAAAGCTCATTTATCTCAAATTCTATGTGAATTCTAAAGTGCTCCACTGAAGCTCCCTTATGGCATGACCATGACTTTGGGATCATCTTGGAAGCTAAATCAGTAGGGTTGTACCAAGCCGAAAAAGCTTTGTATATCCGTAGCTTGGTGGCATAGTGGATGTAGTGGTGTGCCTAGAGTCAGAAAAGACTTGAGCTCAAATCTAGCTGTATGACCCTGGGCAAGTCCCTTTACCTCTGTTTGCCCGGTTCCTTCAGCTCTCCGTGTTCCAACCAGAAGACCCCAAAGACCACCTCTAGCTCATTTCTCCACCCACTAACTCTCACACGTCACATCTCAGGAACCAATCATAGTTTCTTAATTTGCCTGCACCACCGGAGGGGCAGTGCCCGTGGAATCAGTTTCTTGTTTTGTTGGTTCCTTTAACTTCCTTTCTCTGAGAGTTTAGCTATACCTGAATTTACTCAGTAGTCTTTGACTTCCAAGTCACTGAGAAATGACATTAAAAAAACCCGACATAATGGAGATAGAAATTTGCTTCCAACAGGTTCAAATGGGATAATAACAGTAAAGCAATCAGCACAGTACTTATCACATAGTAAACTATCTTTTATTTATTTTAATTTATTTTATTATTTATTATTATTTATTATAGACCTTGAGACTTGCTATATGTCTGTCAGCAAAGGACCAGACTAGGTAAGTGAGGATGAGCTTCCTGGCAGGTTGATCTGATGGAAGTGAAATTTTCTCCTTAAGAGTTTTCAACAATCATCTGTCCAGCTGGAAAAGTTTTGTGAATGCCAGAGGGAGTACTCACATCAACAACACTAAAAAAATGTTTCATGCAGTGATATTAACTCATACTTACAAAGGACTTTCAAGTTGATATATGGCTTTCTTCATAACAACCTATAAAAAAAGTAATTGTTGTTTGGCCATGTCTGACTCCTCATGATTCCATTTGGCGTTTTCTTGCCAAAGATACTAGGATCGGTTTGTCATTCCCTTCTCCAGTTCATTTTATAGATGAAGAAACTGAGGCAAATAGGGCTAAATAACTCATCCAGGGTCATAAAGTTAGTAAATGTCTAAGATCAGATTTGAACTCAGGTTTTCCTGCCTCCAGGCCTGGCTGTCTATCTATTGTGCCAGCTAGCTGTCCAGGAAAAAAAAAGTAATAGTCTAGTATTATTTCTAACTGGTTGATAGATAAATGTTTTGCTCTGATAACATAGCTAATGTGTTAGAGTTGTGAAATGAATTTTTTTCTCTCTTTATGAATTTTATTTTCATTGCAGCTTTTAAAAAAAATCATTGTTTCTGAACACACCCCTCCCTTTCCACTTTCATGCCTTGCTAAAAAGATTTAAGAAGAGGAAAATAAAGCATTTTAGCAAAAGCAGCCAATGCTCTGTATCTGCAGCATAGGCAATAATCCAACCCTCAGCAAAGAACAGAACAAGATGTATTCATTCAAGTTTTTTCTGAGACTAAGCATGGTCATTACAATTACAGAGAGTTGTTTCTTTTGTTTTTCCCAGTGATATTGTTTGAGTCATTGGGTATATTGTTTTCCAGTTCTGCTCCACTCAATTTCAGTTGCTATAAAATTTTCTTAACCCTTACCTTCGGTTTTAGAATTGACACTAAAAATTGGTTCCAAGATAGAAGAGTAGAGCATTTTATGAAGAGCTTATTATGGGCTAGGCATTGTACTAAGTGCTTTAAATACAAACACAAGCAAGCAAAACAGTCCTTATCCTTAAGAGACTTAAAAATCTAATAAGAAAAGATAACATATAAAAGGGAACCATAAAGAGGTGGCACCTCCTTTGTGGCATGCCATGGAGTAGTCAGTACTGTCTGCAGGCCTGATCCTAGCAAGATAAGGCAAAAGCTGATCTATCATAGCAGCAGGATGCTAGAATTTAATCCGGGATGCTGGTGAAAAAGAGATGTGGCTCATAGTCCACTTAGAGGCAGCACGACATGGAACACTTCGGGAAGTCACAATGTAAGGAAACTTTTTCTCTGACTCTGAACTGCTTGGGATGTTTTAACTAATGATGGGATCTTTAGGTCAAAGGGTATGGAATTTTAGTTACTTCTTCATCTAATTCCAAATTACTTTACAGAATCTGACTTAATGGAAAGCTACATCAACCATAAACTAATAAGCTTACCTTTTTGGAACCCATCCAAGAATGACCATTTCCCTCTTTTGCCATTGTCAACCATTTGCTGGGTGTGAGGTGGAATCTCAGGGTTGCTCTGATTTGTAATCCTATTATTAGTGATTTAGAATCATCTTTCTATGGTTGTGGCTGTTAATAGTTTTCCTCTTTGGAAAACTATTCATATCATTTGACCATTGGTTTAATAACCATTTTGCATTGGTTGTGTTAATTTTCCTTATATCTTGATATCTGTTCCTTATCAGATATGTTTGATTCAAAGATTTGTTTTCCATTCTATGTTTCCCTTTGTTTCCTAGCTATAGTTATTTTATTTGTACAAAAGCTTTTCAATTTCATATCATCAAAATTAGTTCAATTTTTTTGCATAAGATTACTTTTATCCCTTGTTTAGTTTACCATTGTCCCCCTAGCCATAGCTATGAAAAGCAACTGATAGTATTATAATTTTTTTAATGGTATGATTTTTTTATATTCTCATGATAAATGCATTTTTTAGATTATTATAATATATCAGATAAGATGCTGATACAATAAAAAACTGAAAGACTTATATGAACTGACACAAATGAAGTGAGAAGAAGTGTTCTAAGACAAAAGATATCAATAGCCCTTGGACAGTGCTAAGCAAATTGGAAGACTGCACTTGGTTCCCATAAAGTGGAGGAAGGGACAAGAAGTGATGTGGGAAAAGAACTATAAAAAGTCCTGAACTTCCTGTCTGGGATCTTTTCCTTTGGGACTTTGTCTTGTGTCTTTGCCTTGATCTTCTTCTCCTTCAAATTTCTCCTTTGGATTTCACTTTTGGACTTCACCTTTTGGACTTGGTCTTTGGTCTTCTCTTTTAGAATTTGTCTTGGGAGACTTTGTGTCAGAGAGCTGGACTAAAGAAGGAGATTCTTTCCCTGGATCCTGTGTTGGCTTGCTGAGTAAGTAGCTGGCCTACCTTTCCTGGTTTCTGGAGAGATTGGTTCCAGAGAAGCCTTCCTTTCCTGGAGGAGGCTGTGTTGGTGGAACCCTTGCTAAAGACACCACTGGATCCTCTGGCTGAAGGTTATCAAGCCCTGCCAGGGCTGAGTCAGATATCAGAGCAGTACTTAGGGTGATAGGCTAGTCAATTCTCTACCTTTTTCTTACATATCTCCATTTTCACCCTTTCCACCTCTTTGTAAATAAAGCTACTAAAAGTCATTTTGTCTTATGCTATAATATTTTTAAAATCAGTGACCACAATATTACTTTAAAACTTTCATGTTAACAAAAACCTAAACTTTTAAATTCTTACAACTATTATCAGCAATGCAAGGATCCAACATAATCCTGAGGGACTTACGATGAAAAAATCGCTATCCATAGCCATAGAAGGAGAGGTCAGAGTCTGAATCAAATGCAAATCAAAGCATATACTTTTTCATTTTATTTCCTTCATGAACTTTTCTTGTATGTGTGATATGTGTCTTCTTTCATGACATAAGGGATATGAAAATAGGTATTGCATGCTAGCACTGATATAACCTATATTAAATTATTTACCATCTTGGGAGGGAAGGGGGAGGAGGAGGAAGAGATTAAAGGGTGGGAGAGAGAGAATCTAGATTGCAAAATGTCAGAAAACAATTGTTAATTGTTTCTATATGTAATAAAAAAATAAAATTGTTGAAAAATATCAAAGTAAATACTGTATAAAATAATTTTGGTGGGGCTAGGGAGAACCATGACAACTGGGAAATCAGAAAAGGCCTTATGTAAGAGCTAACCCCTGAGAGGAGCTAGATCTTCCAGGAGGTTGAGCTGAGAGGCAGAGCATGCTAGGCATGGGAGATGGTAAATGAAAATGTGCAGAGGTGGGAAATGGAATGTTGCCTATGAAGATCAGCAATAGGGCAATTTGGCTGGAATGTTAAATGTGTAAGAGGGAGTAATGTGAAGTCCATGTGGAATCAGTATGGTTAGAGGTAGTTACTGAAGAGTTTTGAATGCCAGAAGAGTTTGTATTTTAACTTAGAGGCAATAGAGAGCCAATGAAATGTTTCTAGCTTTAGTAATATCAATCTAGCACTTTTGTGAAAGATAGTTTAGAGAGGGGGAGAGATGGGATAAAAGGAAGCCAATCAGGAGGCTATTGAAATAGTGTTGTTGATATATGATGACAGTTTAAACCAGGAGATGATCAGGGTATTTGAAATGTATGGATAAGTACAAGAGAGCATTGTGGAAGTAAAATGACAAGAACTAACATCTAATTGAATATGAGGTAGGTTTTCATGAGGAATTTGAGAATGATTCCTGAATTGTGAATCTGGATGCCTGGATTGTGCCTTTGACAGATATAGAAAATTTGGAGATAGAATCAAATTAATGAGAAATATAAAGATCTGTTTATAGTTCATTTTAGATGCTAAGGATCAACCACATAGAAATATCAGCAGGCAATTGACATTGAAGGACTGGAGTTCAGGAGAGAGAGAGAGAGAGAGAGAGAGAGAGAGAGAGAGAGAGTGCTGAATGCTATAAATTTGAGAACCATTTTCATAGTTAGAGAATAATTGAACAGATAGAATCATATGAGACTAATTAGAAATCCCTACTAGCTATTGATATCTTTTGTCTTAGAACACTCTCTTCTCCCTCTTCAACTACATTAATCCCCATCAATTCTTGTTTTTAAGTTTTTAAAAAATTTCTTTCTAGATAATTTCTTTCTAGATATTTTCTAAATATATCTAGGCAATTAGATCTTTCTAGATATTATAGATAGATATTTCTAGATATCTAGATAGATAAATGTCTTATCTACCTAGATAGCTAGATGTTCTAGATATATTTCTAGATATCACTCCCATTCCTTTCGCTTCTCTTCTTTGCTCATACTACTGTAACTAAGAAAGAAAAAAACAACAAAGTGACTGAGTCTGATGACAGTGTAAGCAAAACTCCATACTCATTGTTTCGCACCTCTCAACTAAAAAAGCAGGAAGTAATTTTTGATACCTGTTCTCTGAGAACAAGATTAGTCATTACAGTTGCTCAAAGGTCAGTTTCCTTTACATTATTGCTATAGTGTACATTGTGCAATAATATTCCACCATATTCACATATAATTTGTTCAGCCATTCACCAAATGATGGGTACCCACTTTGTCTCCAGTTTTTCTGCTATCACATCTACTAAGTACATTTTCCTATAAATACAACCTTTCTTTGAATGTCTTTTGCCTCCTTGGGGACATATGCTAAATGATGAGATTACTAGATTGAAGAATTAGAATAGTTGAGTGACTTATGACAATTCCAAATTGTTTTCCATTGAGACAGATATACTTACATGGTTGCTTCTTCCCCACTTCCCCTTGACCCCCAGCTCCGTTAGTTTTCTGGTAAGAATACAAACCATTTGCAGATGAACCATATTTCTCTGGACATAGGGCTTCTTCCCTTGTTCATTTGCAAGCCTTTTTTTCCTTGAATGAATAAATGAATGAAGCATTTATTAACCACTTATTATGTGTGAATCACTGTACTAAGTGCTGGAGATACAAATAGAAAATTAAGAGGCATCTTGCTCTCAAGGAGTTTGCATTCTACTGGAGAAGACAACATATATGGAAGGTTTTAGTTACAAGCCATAATGGACAGTCTCATATGATATTCAAGGCGTAGCAGCAAAGCAAATGGTAATGCCTCCTCTTTAATGTCATTTTCACTGATAATATCATATCCATTTCAAAGCTGAGCCATTTGATGATGCCAAGGACTTTGATGGCAAGAACTTTCTTTTCTGGGTATTTATTATCTGTGGGGGCAGCACCTGCAGGAGTAGCTGCCATGCTGCATTTCCCTAGGTTGCTTCTCAGGATGATTGCAAGGCATTTGCCATTCCAAAAGCTCTTTGTTTCAGATATTTGTCCTAGGACAGTGATGGTGAACCTATGGCACGGGTGTCAAAGACGGCATGCAGAGCACTCTCTGTAGGCATGCAGCTGCCCTCCCCTCCCAACCTCCACTCCCAGAGTTCTTTAGAAAGGCAGTGGGACTTGGGCAGAGCTGCTCCCCTCCCCCTCTCCACTGCACTTGAGGTCATTTTTTCACATCCTCCATACCCCTGCCCAGTATCCCAATGGGAGCACACAGAGGGTAAAGGGAGAGGCTCACAGGTTGTAGAGTTGGAGGGGAGCAGAGCGCTCAGGCCAGTCCCCTTTGCCTCTCTATACTTGCTGAGGATATTCCTCACTTCACCCATCCCTCTGCCTAGCAGCCCAATGGGAGTGCTTTTTCCTCTCCTGTGTAGGTTAAAGGGAGGTGTATGGTCTCTGGAGAGAGTCTGGCATGGCACTCAGTCTGGGAGGTAGGGTGGGGGCAGGACTTGGCATTCCATCTTTAAAAGGTTCACCATCACTGTCCTAGGATGTGCCCATCAGCATCTCCAAGGAGATGGCAGTAAATGTGGTGGTGATGGTGATAACATAGTAACAAAATTCATTTAGGGAAAAATAAAGATTCAGAAAGGGAAGAATGAAAAAAAGGTAGAAAGGGAGAATAGGACAAGCAAACTATTTTATTATAAAGAACCAATCATCAAAACTATTTGGTATTGTTTAAAAAATAGGCAAGTAGATCAATGGAACAGATAAAGAGAGAACTAGAAATGATGGACCTCAATAACAGCAATAGGTAACCTGGAAAACATATGACAACCATATGTTTTGACCCTTGTCCCTGATAATTTGTCTTCAAGAATCTCCAAACTGACCCTTGTCCTGGTCTAAAAAGGCTGAATTTACTCTGAATAGTAATAAATTTTGTCTATTTCCTGGAATTTATACCTGCTCTGAGGTACTAAATTTGTAAGAGGGTACTTAAATTTTATGGACCTGTCTATCACTCCAGATAGGATTAGCTGAAATAATCAAATCACCCTAGATGGGATTATCTGATACAATCAAATCTCAGTACCCTTTTTGTGTCCACTTAATTTCTCTTCTATATATCTAGGCCTACCCCTGATACCCCAGCCTTGGAATACATCCTCTCTCCCAAGCCTTTATATAACTAGTAGGCTATCTTTCCTTTCCTATAACCCCCTACATTATATATAGAACCCTGAATTCTTCAGTTCAGTGGAAATTCCCAGTAATTAGGTTATCTTGTGTCTTTTCTGAGACAGTGGTCATATCAAGGGAGTTAGCTTTATGTGGTGGCTGTGATCATTGTCTTCCTTGTCCTGATTATCAAAGATTTGTTCTTAAAACTGTTCTGATAGTTTTGCTTATTTTTTCAGATTGATACATAACTTACTTAGGAAAGAACTCCCTATTTAATGAAAAACAAAACAAAACAAAAACTATTGGGAAAAATTAGAAAGCAATGTGACAGAAATTAGACCTAAACCAATATCTAATACCATATCCCACAATATATTCAAAATGGATTTACCTTAATATTAAAGATCATTCCTTTATACAATGGAAGAAAAGGAGGTCCTATATCTTTCATAATTATGGGTAGGAAACATTTTTAACTAAATGAGTGAGTAGCACTCACAAAGATAAAGTAAAAGAAAAAGATTACATGGAATTAAAAATCCTTAGCCTCAGGATGCAGTTACATGACTCAGTGAATGGGGAGCCAGCCTAGAGATGGGAAGTCCTGGGTTCAAATGTGACTTTATGTGACACAGGGCAAGTCACTAAAACCATATATACTGCTTTTCTGCCTTGGAACCAATACACAGTATTGATTCTAAGATGGAAAAAAAGGGTTTAAAAAAAAAGAGTGGCAAAGGCTAGGTAATTGGGGTTAAATGATTTGCCCATGGTCACACAGCTAGAAGTGTCTGAGGCCAGATTTGTACCCAGGTTTTCTTGACTTTTGATCTGATGTTCTATCTACTGTGCTACCTAGCTGGCCCAGATGTAGCATTAAAAAACCTACATATGTGTATAATTTTTTGAAGTGTCTTGTCATTTCGCTTTCTATGCGTATTGTCTCTCCTGTTAAGAGTGTAAGCTTCTTGAAAGATGGGGCCATTTTTCACTTTTATATCGGTTTCTTCACAACTTATGACAGTGCTTTGCCCATATATTGTAGTACTTCTATGCTTTCCTTTTCATTCATTGATTCATGGGAGAGATAGTATAGAAATATGACTTTGAAGAAAGCCAGGGACTTTGAAAGGTAGTGTGAGGATGGGGATATGGAGAGTTTACTTTATATCTGTGAGAGCCAGATATAGGTTGGGAGAGGTAATAAAAGCCGAAGTCCACACATGGGAGAGGGCAGGACAAGAATGATGAAGAGAAAGGGGTCTAATTTGGTTGTTATGTAAAATACTTGGCCTCATACTGCTCAAAAAATTTTTTTTAATTAGTATTTGTCTAAAGAGATATCCTACATACCAACTTTTGTAGAAGGCACAAAAGGTTAGCTAGCTTATTGGATTCTAAGAAATCTTGATATACTAGAACCCGTTCATTTGTAAGACTTTTTTTCTTGAATGAATGAAGTATTTATTAACCACTTATTATGTGTGAATCACTGTACTCAAATGAGGTAAAGTTCAGTGGAGATAATTATAAAGTCTCACTCTTGGGTTGAAGAAATCAATGCCACAAGTATAAGATGTGGAAGGTCCAACTGGATGACCGCTCATCTGAAAAGGCTTTGGGGTTTCTTTTAGTGTAAAGTGAGATCAATATCAGTCAGTCATGTAATGTGGCAGTCAAATATACTAATGAGATCCTGGACTGCACTTGTCCTGATTCCCGGTCAATTATATCTAGAATATGATATTAATTTCTAGTCTTTCAATTTGGGAGGGTCATTAGCAAAAAAGGTCAAGAATGTCTCAAGATGAGTAAACAGAATGCTGTAGGGCTTTGAGTCCAAATCATATGAAGACTGATTTAAGGAACTGGGGATGTTCAGTTTGGAGAAGAGAATACCTAGGGTTTGGGAAATGATTGCTTTCTTCAAGTATTTCAAAAATTGTCAGAGAAGAGGAATTAGACTTGTTCTACATGGTTTCATAGAGGAAACAAAAAAACAATGGGTACATTGCAAGGAGGCAAATTTAGACTCAGTGTTAGGAAAATCTAGCAATTAGAGAAGGAAATGGCAAACCACTCTAGTAGCTTGGCCATGAAAACTCTAAATGGGGTCACAAAGAGTTGGACTCAGCTGAAATGATTCAACAATAACAATAAAAATAAAATGAGTTGTTTTTGGAAATAATGGCTTCCCATTCCCAGCAGTAAATGTATCCCAGGGATCTCTGGATCTCTGGGGAAAAACAAACAAACAAATATATATATGTATATATATACATATATATGCATATATATTTATGTATTTCACACTTTTTAACTTAATCTGAACTATCAATATTTTATTCATTATGTTCTTGGTCTGAAAATCAACAAAATAATAAATCAAATACCAATTTGTAGTGTTTTCATATTTCAAATTTCTTATTTACTTATTCTGTAAATTTAACAATTTGTTCTTATGAGTTTTGCCTCAACTATTTTGGAGGTCTACAAGTAGAGACTGGACAACCATTTACTATATATGTTCTGGGAGGTTACATTTGGAGGGGGTGAGGTTCGGTTTGGATTACTGCATAGGCATCTAAGTGGCACCATGTATTGAGTGCTGGACTTGGAGTCAGGAAGAGTCAAGTTCAAATCCTGCCTTAGACACACACTAGCTGTTTGACTTTGGTTGAGCCATTTAACCTCTCTCAGACTCAGTTTCCTTATGTGTAAAATAGGTTACAACAATAGCATCTCCCTCAAGGAATTTTTGTGAGGGCTTGCCTAGGGTCACATAGCAAGTAAGTAGTTTGAATTCAAGTCTATCCTGAGTCCAAGTCAAATGCTCTAAGAATCGTGCCATCCAGATGATCTAGACTAAAAGATAATAGTACAATTACACTATCTCAGAGCCACCACTTAGAAAAAATCCTTACTTTTAGACAGAAATTTAGCTGTTAACTCTAATTAAAATTTATGCACATCTCTAGAAAACTCTTAATATTAGGATAACAGGAAACATTTAGGTAAAAGAAACAAGTAAAGTAAATTATAACGTCTGTTAGTAGACAGGTTTGAGGAGGTAAGAGTTGGTGGATAGAGCATTAGGTCAGGAAGACCTGAGCTCAATTCAGGTCTCAGATATTTATTAACCCTGTGACCCAGGGCAAGTCATTTATCCTTGTTTGCCTCAGTTTCCTCATTTGTAAAATGAGCTGGAGAAGGAAATGGGAAACTATGCCAGTATCTTTGCCAAGAAAACCCCAAATGGAGTCACAAAGAGTCAGATACCACTGAAAAAGATCTGAATGACAACTGAGTGAGGAGGTGAAGTTTGGGGAAAAGTAGACCTTTTGTGGGGTAACTTTTGTCAGTTTTTGAAGAGATATATAGAACTGATAGGCTCATTCCAAGTCCTCTGCTCTCAGATGTCTTCAAAAGCATATTCATTTCCTGCTGGATCTCTACTTTTCTTTTAGTTTCTCCTTTCATCTTTTGGTTTCTTTTATTGGTTGTTACCCTGTTCCAGCATTTTGACTCTTTACGTCTGAGTCAGACCTAAGGATGCTGGGTTTCTGTTCTTTCCTCTCAAAGAAAGAACCTGTCTAACTCAAAACTTATAATAGTTTCAGATAGCTTTCAGGGCTTTAAGAGAATGCCTGCCTCTGAACTTAAAACTCTTAGAATACAAGTCAGTTTTCAAACCCCTAGAATGAAACATTAATACAATATTTCTTTTTAAAAATCTTTACCTTCCACCTTGGATTCAATATTATGTATTGGTTCTAAGGCAGAAGAGCACTTAAGGGCTAGGCAATGGAGGTGAAGTGATCACACAGCTAGGAAGTGTCTGAGGCCACATTTGAACCCAGGACCTCTTATCTCTAGGCCTGTCTCTTCATCAACTGAGCCACCTAGCTGCCCCCTAATATAATATTTCTTAACTGCAATCTCACCTTGCAAGTCAGAAAAAAAGGCTATCACAAATCTGTGGAGAGAGTGTATCCTTGATCTTAGTTTTGTATGTTATAGATTGAGGAAAGACCGAATGATTGAGTTTTGCCTCTGGCTGCTGACTCCATCTTTCCTCTGGCAGCCTTAGTATTGTTTTCTTGGTCATCATAGCAGCTGTGAGAACAGTTGAGTTGAAGAGAGCTTCTCCCTGAGGACACTCTGGTTTGTGCCTGACTACCTTGGAAAGTTAGGGAGGTCACTAGGAAGTACTGGAAGCCAGAACCTTGAAATTCTGTAATATCCAACAAAATTAATAATGTCAGAAGTTCTGGGGGGACCTGAAAGGATAATTGATAAAGGGAACTTAAATTTTCTGCACCTCAGTGTCCTCACCTGTCCAAGGGAGATGATAACATTTGCCCTAGCAACCTCATAGGGTTGTTGTGAAGAAAGTGCTTTGCAAATATTAAAACAATCAATCACTAAGCTTTTGTTAAGTGCCTTCTATGGGCCAGGTACCATGTTTAGTGCCAAGGACTAAAAAATTAGGCAGTTTCTACCCTTAAGGAGTTTATAGCCTACTAATTGAATATCATACATTCAGCATTAGGTGTATACAGGATATTTTAAAAAATAAATACACAGGATTTGAGGGAGAGTGAAGTCACTAATAACTAGAGGAATAAGGAAAGATCCCTTTTTTTAAAATAATTTTTTATTTTGAGAAAAATTTTCCATGGTTAGATAATTCATGTTTTTTCTTTACCCTTCACCCCCTCACCCCCCCCCCCCAAACCCACCGTAGCTAACTCACATTTCCACTGGTTTTAACATGTGTGGTCAGTCAAGACTTATTTACATATTATTGATAGTTACATTGGTGTGCTCTTTTCGGGTCTACATCCCCAGTCATGTCTTTATCAACCCAAGTGTTCAAGCAGTTGTGTTTCTTCTGTGTTTCCACTCCTGTAGTTCTTCCTCTGAATGTGGGTAGTTTTCTTTTCCATATATCCCTCAGAATTGTCTTGGGTCATTGCATTGCTGCTAGTACAGACATCCATTACATTCGATTTTACCACAGTATATCAGTCTCTGTGTATAATGTTCTTCTGGCTCTGCTCCTTTCACTCTGCATCAATTGCTGGAGGTCTTTCCAGTTCTTCCTCCAGTTCATTATTCCTTTGAGCACAATAGTATTCCATCACCAGCATATACCACAATTTGTTCAGCCATTCCCCAATTGAAGGGCATACCCTTGTTTTCCAGTTTTTTGCCACCACAAAGAGCGCAGCTATAAATATTTTTCTGCAAGTCTGTTTATCTATGATCTCTTTGGGGGTACAATCCCAGCAATGGTATGGCTTGATGAAAGGGCAGGCATTCTTTTATAGCCCTTTGAGCATAGTTCCAAATTGCCATCCAGAATGGTTGGATCAGTTCACAACTCCATCAGCAGTGCATTAACGTCCCAATTTTGCCACATCCCCTCCAACATTCATTACTCTCCCCTGCTATCATTTTAGCCAATCTGCTAGGTGTGAGGTGGTACCTCAGAGTTGATTTCATTTGCATTTCTCTAATAATTAGAGATTTAGAATACTTTCTCATGTGCTTATTGATACTTTTGATTTCTTTATCTGAAAATTGCCAATTCATGTCCCTTGTCCATTAATGTATCAATTGGGGAATGGCTTGATTTTTCATACAATTGATTTAGCTCCTTGTATATTTGAGTAATTAGACCTCTGTCAGAATTTTTTGTTATAAAGATTTTTTTCCCAGTTTGATGTTTCCCTTCTGATTTTGGTTGCATTGTTTTTGTTTGTACAAAACCTTTTTAATTTAATATAATCAAAATTATTTATTTTACATTTTGTAATTTTTTCTAACTCTTGCTTGGTTTTAAAATCTTTCCTTTCCCAGAGATTTGACAAGTATACTATTCTGTGTTCACCTAATTTACTTACAGTTTCCTTCTTTATATTCAAGTCTTTCACCCATTCTGAACTTATCTTGGTGTAGGGTGTGAGATGTTGATCTAAACCTAATCTCTTCCATATTGTTTTCCAAATTTCCCAGCAGTTTTTGTCAAATAATGGATTTTTGTCCCCAAAATTGGACTCTTTTGGTTTATCATACACTGCTTTGCTGATGTCACTTACCCCAAGTCTGTTCCACTGATCCTCCTTTCTATCTCTTAGCCAGTACCATATTGTTTTAATGACTGCTGCTTTATAGTATAGCTTAATATCTGGTACTGCTAAGCCACCTCCCTTCACATTTTTTTTCATTATTTCCCTTGATATTCTTGATCTTTTATTATTCCAAATAAACTTTGTTATATTTTTTTCTAATGCAGTAAAGAAGTTTTTTGGTAGTTTGATAGGTATGGTGCTAAATAAGTAAATTAATTTGGGTAGAATGGCCATTTTTATTATGTTAGCTCATCCTACCCTTGAGCACTCAATGTTTTTCCAATTGTTTAGATCTAGTTTTACTTGTTTGGAAAGTGTTTTGTAGTTATGTTCGTATAATTCTTGTGTTTGTTTTGGTAGATAGATTCCCAAGTATTTTATATTGTCTAGGGTGATTTTAAATGGTGTTTCTCTTTCTACTTCTTACTGCTGTGATGTGTTGGAAATATATCGAAATGCTGATGATTTATGTGCATTTATTTTGTAACCTGCAACTTTGCTAAAGTTGTTGATTATTTCTACTAGCTTTTTAGTTGATTCTCTAGGATTTTTAAAGTATACCATCATATCATCTGCAAAGAGTGATAGCTTAGTCTCATCCTTGCCTATTTTAATACCTTCAATTTCTTTTTCTTCTCTAATTGCTACTGCTAGTGTTTCTAGTACAATGTTAAATAATAGAGGTGATAATGGGCATCCTTGTTTCACACCTGATCTTATTGGAAAGGCTTCTAATTTATCCCTATTGCATATTATGCTTGTTGATGGTTTAAGATATATACTGTTTATTATTTTTAGGAAAGGACCTTCTATTCCTATACTTCCTAGTGTTTTCAGTAGGAATGGGTATTGTATTTTGTCAAAGGCTTTTTCTGCATCTATTGAGATAATCATGTGGTTTTTGTTGGTTTGCTTGTTGATATGGTCAATTACATGGATGGTTTTCCTAATGTAGAACCATCCTTGCATTCCTGGCATAAATCCCACCTGATCATGATGAATAAACCTCTTGATCACTTGCTGGAGTCTTTTTGCTAGTATTCTATTTAAGATTTTTGCATCTATGTTCATTAAGGAGATTGGTCTGTAATTTTCTTTCTCTGTTTTTGATCTACCTGGCTTTGGAATCATTACCATATTAGTGTCATAAAAGGAGTTTGGTAAGATTCCTTCTTTCCTTATTATATCAAATAATTTGTGTAGTATTGGGATTAGTTGCTCTTTGAATGTTTGATAGAATTCACTTGTGAATCCATCAGGCCCTGGAGATTTTTTCTTAGGTAGTTCTTTAATGGCTTGTTCAATTTCTTTTTCTAATATTTGATTATTTAAGTATTCTATTTCTTCTGCTGTTAATCTAGGCAATTTATATTTTTGTAAATATTCATCCATATCACCTAGATTGCTAAATTTATTGCCATATAATTGGGCAAAATAGTTTTTAATGATTCCCTTAACTTCCTCTTCATTAGAGGTGAGGTCTCCCTTTTCATCTTTGATACTATTAATTTGGTTTTCTTCTTTCCTTTTTTAAATTAGATTAACCAGTACTTTGTGTATTTTATCTGTTTTTTCAAAATACCAGCTTCTAGTCTTATTTATTAATTCAATAGTTTTTTACTTTCAATTTTATTAATTTCTCCTTTGATTTTTAGCATTTCTAATTTAGTTTTCACCTGAGGATTTTTAATTTGTTCATTTTCTAGTTTTTTAAGTTGCATGCCCAATTCATTAACCTCTGCCCTCCCTAATTTGTTAATATATGCACTCAGTGATATAAATTTTCCCCTTAGAACTATTTTGCATCCCATAGGTTTGGGTAAGATGTCTCATCAATGTCATTGTCTTCAATGAAATTATTAATTGTTTCTGTGATTTGTTCTTTCACTAAATTATTTTGGAGAATCATATTATTTAATTTCCAATTAGTTTTTGGTTTGCCTCTCCATGTATTCTTACTAATAACTATTTTTATTGCATTAAGATCTGAGGAGGTTACAGTTATTATTTCTGCTTTTTTGCATTTGTTTGCCATGTTTCTGTGCCCTATACATGGCCTATCTTTTTGAATGTTCCATGTGCTGCTGAAAAGAAGGTGTATTCCTTTTTTGTCTCTATTTATTTTTCTCCATATATCTATTAACTGTAATTTTTCTAGGGCTTCATTCACCTCTCTTATCTCCTTCTTATTTATTTTTTAGTTTAATTTATCTATTTATCTAGATCTGATAGGGGAAGGTTGAGGTCCCCCACTAGTATGGTTTTGCTATCTATTTCCTCCTTGAGCTCCACTAGCTTCTCCTTTAGAAATTTGGAAGCTATACAGTTTGGTGCATACATACTGAGTACTGATATTTCTTCATTATTTATATTGTCTTTTATTAGGATGTAGTTACGTTTTCTATCTCTTTTAACCTTATCTATTTTTATTTTGGCTCTGTCAGAGATCATGATAGCCACCCCTACCTTCTTTTTCTCATTTGAAGCCCAAAAGATTTTGCTCCATCCTCTCATTTTCACTCTATGCATGTCTGTCTGTCTCATGTGTATTTCTTGTAGACAACATATGGTTGGGTTTTGGTTTCTAATCCACTCTGCTATTTGCTTCTGTTTTATGGGCAAGTTCATCCCATTCACATTCAGAGTTATAATTATCAACTGTGCATTCCCAGACATTTGATTCGCTCTCCTAGTCCTGTCCTTTCTTCTTTCACTGTTTCCTTCTATACCAGTGTTTTGTTTTTAATCAGTTCCTATAATCCCCTCCCTTGTTGTACTTCCCTTTCTCCCCCCCTCCCTTCTTATTCCCCTCTTATTGTTCTTTAAAGCCATATAGTGCTCCTCTTCCTCCCTAGTATTGCTTCCCTCCCCACCAGTCTGTTTGTTTCCCTTCTACTTCTCTATAGGGCGGGAATCAATTTTCTGCCCCTATGGATCTGATTGTTCTTCTCTAAGTTGATTTCAATGCACTTAAGTATTGAGTATTACCTCTCTCTAACCTCTTTACCCTTACAGTGTATTGTAACTTTTCCCTGTTGATCCCACACGCTTCTTTATGGAATATACATTTATTCCTTTTTGTTTGCTTTGCTATTTTTTTTATTATTATCTTCTTCCCCCCCCCCCCAGGTTTTGTATATATTTATACCTACATACATACATACATACATACATACATACACACATACATACATACATAAATACATATATTTATATATCTCGTGACATTTCATCCTATACAGTTTGTCCCTGTTCCCTCTATGTAAACTTCTTCTAGTTACCTTGTTGGTAATAATAATTTTTAATATTTGCCAATGCCTTCTTTTCTTCTTGGGATATAAATTGATTGAACTTGTTGTGTCCCTTAAAGAAAAGAATTTTTTTCTTCTCCTCCCATTCTCTTAATTACCTTATGTTGATTCTCTTGAGTTCTGGGTTTGGGCAGCAAACTCTCTGTTTAAGTCCAGTTTTTTCTTGATGAATGTTTGGAAGTACTCAATTTTATTGAATGACCATACTTTCCCAATAATATAGTTAATGTTGCTGGATAGTTGATTCTTGGTTGTAGACCCAGTTCTCTTTCTTTCTGAAATATTGTGTTCCATGCCCTGCAGTCCTTCAATGTAGATGCACAAGATCCTGTGTTATCCCAAATGTGATTCCCTGATATCTGAATGACTTTTTTTTAGCAGCTCGTACTATTTTTTCCTTGGTCTGGTAGTTTTTGAATTTGGCTATAATATTCCTGGAAGTTGTCGTTTGTGGATTAAATGTAGGAGGTGATCTGTGGATATTGTCGATTTCCACTTCTCCCTCTTGTTCAAGAATTTCTGGGCAATTTTCTCTGATAATTTCTTGTAAAATGCTATCTAAACTTTTTCTTTTATCATGATGTTCTGGTAAACCAATAATTCTTAAGTTGTCTCTTCTCCCTCTGTTCTCCAGATGTTTGGTTGAATCAATGAGGTGTTTCATATTCTCCTCAAATTTTTCATTTTTTTAAATTTTGTTTAATATATTCTTGCTGCCTTGTGAAGTCATTTGCTTCTAGTTGTTGAGTTCTGTTTTTTAAAGACTGAATTTTATCCCTGGATTTTTGGTCATCCTTCTCTTTTTGGTCTGATTTTCTTTGTAGATCATCTTTTGCCTTCTTTGCTTCATTTTCAAGCTGGCCAGTTCTGGCTTTTAATACTTTATTTTCTTGTTTTAGCTCATGTATTTCCTTTATCAAATTATCTTCAGCCTCTCTTGATTGCTTTTTGAGTTCCTGAAGTCCTTGAATTAATTGAGTTTTAAATTTTTAAGTTAATTGAATTTCGAGATCTTCCAAAGCCTCTGTCCAGTTTGCTGGAACTACTTCCTCTTCTTCTATTTCTGTTTCATTTGCTCTCTTTTCACTTCCTTGAAAGAAGCTGTCAATTGTAATTTCTTTTCTCTTTTTCTGTTGCTTACTCATGTTTTTTTTCCCTTCCTTATTCTGCTAGTTTGAGCAGATGTATTTAATGTTTTTTGATAAAAGATCCAGCTGGTAATGGAGGTTTGTAGTTACTTTCTCTGCCCTCTGAAGACTTCTTTCTGTTCAATTGCTGGGATTAATCCTCTATTGATTGGATTAATCTTACTCCTTTATCTGCCCTGAGGCTAAAACCTTGAGGGGAGGGAAAAACAAACAAACAGAAAAAACACCCCAAAAAAGTGGGGTGACAAGAAGGAGTGTTTTTGCTGCACTGAGCTCTCCAGTAGTGGCATCCCCCTACACTGTCTGCTGTGTTCTTGAAGCCCTGTGTTCTCTATCTCGGTATGAGGAAGCCAAGTTGTCTGCAGTCTGGGGTTTGGCTCTCTCTAAGCCACCATCTTCCGAGAGTTTTTTTTTAAAATTTAAACATCTATTAATATTCATTTTTAACCTGTTTACATGCTTCATGCCCCTACTTTCCCCTTCACCCACCGCTCTCCCCCCACCCATGGCCAATGCACATTTCCACTGGTTTTAACATGTGTCCTTGTTCAGGGCCTATTTCCATATTGTTGTTAGTTGCACTGGTGTGGTAGTTTCAAGTCCACATCCCCAATCATGTCCGCCTCAGCACCTGCAATCAAGCAATTAATTATCTTCTATGTTTCCTCTCCTGCAGTTCTTCCTCTGAATGTGGGTAGCGTTGTTTACCATAAATCCCTCAGAGCTGTCTTGTGTCATTGCATTGTTGCTGGTACAGAAGTCCATTACATTCGATTTTACCATAGTATATCCGTTTCTGTGTACAGTGTTCTTTTGGCTCTGCTCCTTTCACTCTGCATCAGTTCCTGTAGGTCTTTCCAGTTCACCTGGAACTCCTCCAAGTTTATTATTCCTTTTAGCACAATAATATTCCATCACCAGCATATACCACAGTTTGTTCAGCCATTCCCCAATTGAAGGACATACCCTCCTTTTCCAGTTCTTTGCCACTACAAAAAGCGCAGCTATAAATATTTTCACGCAAATCTGTTTATCTATGATCTCTTTAGGGTACAAACCCAGCAATGGTAAGGCTGGATCAAAGGGCAGGCATTCTTTTATAGCCCTTTGAGCATAGTTCCAAATTGCCATCCAGAATGGTTCACAACTCCACCAGCAATGTATTAATGTCCCAATTTTGCCACATCCCCTCCAGCATTCATTACTCTCCCCTTCTTTCATTTTAGCCAATCTGCTAGGTATGAGGTGATACCTCAGAGTTGTTTTGATTTGCATTTCTCTAATTATTAGAGATTTAGAACACTTTCTCATGTGCTTATTGATACTTTTGATTTCTTTATCTGAGAATTGCCTATTCATTTTTCAATTGGGGAATGACTTGATTTTTTTATACAATTGATTTAACTCCTTGTATATTTGAGTAATTAGACCCCTGTCAGAGTTTTTATTTATAAAGATTTTTTCCCAATTTGTTGTTTCCCTTCTGATTTTGACTACATTGTTTTGGTTTGTACAAAAGCTTTTTAGCTTAATATAATCAAAACCATTTAATTTGCATTTTGTAATTTTCTCTAACTCTTTTTTTTTTAAACCCTTGTACTTCGGTGTATTGTCTCATAGGTGGAAGATTGGTAAGGGTGGGCAATGGGGGTCAAGTTTTTTGCCCAGGGTCACACAGCTGGGAAGTGGCTGAGGCCGGGTTTGAACCTAGGACCTCCTGTCTCTAGGCCTGACTCTCACTCCACTGAGCTACCCAGCTGCCCCCTTTTCTCTAACTCTTGCTTGGTTTTAAAATCTTTCCTTTCCCAGAGATCTGACAGGTATACTATTTTGTGTTCACTTAACTTATTTATAGTTTCGCTCTTTATATTCAGGTCATTCACCCATTCCGAATTTATCTTGGTGTAGGGTGTGAGATGTTGATCTAAACCTAATCTCTCCCATATTGTTTTCCAGATTTCCCAGCAGTTTTTGTCAAATAGTGGATTCATGTCCCAAAAGTTGGGCTCTTTGGGTTTATCATACACTGTCTTGCTGACGTCATTAACCCCAAGTCTATTCCACTGATCCTCCCTTCTATCTCTTAGCCAGTACCATATTGTTTTGATGACTGCTGCTTTATAGTATAGTTTAATATCTGGTACTGCTAGGCCCCCTTCCTTCACATTTTTTTTCATTATTTCCCTTGATATTCTTGATCTTTTGTTATTCCAAATGAAATTTGTTATAGTTTTTCCTAATTCAGTAAAGAAGTTTTTTGGTAATTTGATAGGTATGGCGCTAAATAAGTAAATTAATTTGGGTAGAATGTTCATTTTTATTATGTTAGCTCATCCTACCCATGAACAATTAATGGCTTTCCAATTGTTGAGATCCAGTTTTATTTGTTTGGAAAGTGTTTTGTAGTTGTTTTCATATAATTGCTGTGTTTGTTTTGGTAGATAGATTCCCAAGTATTTGATATTGTCTAGGGTGATTTTAAATGGTGTTTCTCTTTCTACCTCTTGCTGCTCTAATGTCTTGGAAATATATAGAAATGCTGATGATTTATGTGCATTTATTTTGTATCTTGCAACTTTTTCCGAGCGTTTTTTGCTGTGTTTCTCTGGTTTTCTCCTCCAGTCACTTCTCCAGTGCCTGTGTTTGACTCCCTGAGTCTGATGCCAGCAAGGTCCTTTCTCCCAACTGGTGCACCCACCAGACCTGAGATTTCCTGGGCCGCTGGAGAGTCCACACAGCACATGGGGGAGGCGTCCTGGGATCCTGGGATTCCCCTTCTATGCCCTCAGACCCGACAGTTCAAGAATTGAAGCCTTTTTCTTGGTGTACTTCATTAGTTATGCTGCAGTAGGGTTCCTCCAGCTCTGTCCCATTATTAGATTTGGTCCTCTTTCTTCTTGAAGCACATTGTTTTCTGTCTCGGTGTGTAAGGGTGGAGGTTTTAAGATTCACTCTGTCTACACCACCATCTTTGAAAGATCCCTTTCTTATATGAAATAGTCTATAAAGCTAAAAACTATAAATTTAAATATTATGTAACTGCAGGTTATTAGGAACATAAATCTAGAGCTAAAAATGACCTTTTAGGCCATTTAGTCCAATCTCTTTAAATGTCTTATGCAAGGTCACATAGGGAGTAAGGATTTGATGTCAGGCCCTCAGACTCCATCATCAGTGCTCCTTGGGGTAGCTCTACATGGCATAGTGGATAGAGTACAAAGCCTGGAATCAGAAAGACTCATCTTCATGAGTTCAAATCTGACTTCACACATTTACTAGTTGTGTGACCCTAGGCAGGTCCCTTGATCATGGTGATCTCAGTTGCCTCATCTATAAAATGAGCTGGAGAAGGAAATGGCAAATCACTCTAGTATCTTTGCCAAGAAAACCCTAAAGGGGTCATGAAACCCTGACACCACTGAATAACAACATACTAGTTCCCTAATTCCCATTCTCCCTTCAATGTATATCTTAGAGCAATTTTCTCTGCCTTCCTGAATTCTCTGAGGCCTTTCTGCTGTCAATCTGTGACTCAAAATAAACAAATTAGAGGAGTTGCAGTCTATAAGTTGCATCAGAACAGCACAGGTAGTATTGTACCAGAGTGAACAACACTAGTTATAAAATAGGGATCTTTAGGCTACAACTACAAAGGAGAGGGGAAGAGGGGAGCACAGAACATGATAAATGAAATCATGAGTACAAAAACTGATTTGTTAGAGAGTTGAGGCACAGGGAGCAACATAATTGGTTAGAAATTTGGTAACTGGGGCTAGGGAAATACCTCTTCTTTTCCTATAGGATTAAGAAAAGTGCATTTGTTCAAGTGCAGATACCAGATAGCAGCCCAGACTTTTGGATGAAAAACACAGATATCCTGAAGGATAATTTGGTGGCTAAAGATAATAGATCCAACAGTTACCTTTCTCACACAATCCTTCTAGGTCAGCAAACATTCCTTGTTCAGGAAAAGATCTATGGTTAACAGGAGAGCTGGATTTTTAAATTCACCCTATTACAGACCAGCTGAATTCTGAACTAAGTACAGAAACACAGAGGTGTAACTTAAGCAATTATAGGAAGCAGGGAAAAGCAAGACATTGGTCCTCAGCTTGGGCCTGTGATGAATCAGTCACTCATGGAAGTTCTTTTATAAGTGTCAGAATTAAGTTCATTATCACTCTGCCCTCATTAGTGAACTTAATCATATTCTAACTTGCATTACACAATTAATTATGTTTTTGTTTTTTCTCTAATTCTTTTTAAGCTTCTACTCCTCCTCCTTCTTGTTCTTTTTCTCCTCTCTTCCCTTCCAGCTTAGAATCAATACTGTATATTGATTACAAGGCAGAAGAGCAGTAAGAGCTAGGCAATAGGGGTTAAGTGATATGCCCTGGATCATATGGCTAGGAAGAATCTGGGGCCAGATATGAACCAAGGACTTCCCATCTCTAGGCCTGGCTCTCAATCCATTGAGCCATCTAGCTGCCCCCTTCTTTCATAAGCCTCTTTAAGAGAGGATCATGTCTTGGTTGTAAACCCAGTTCCCTTGCCTTCCTGGAATATTATATTCCACACCTTCTGATCCTTCAGTGTGGAAGCTCCCAGATCCTGTGTAATCCTGACTGGGGTACCATGATTTTTGAATTGTTTCTTTCTGGCCATTTGCAGTATTTTTACCTTGGCCTGGGAGCTCTTGAACTTGACTATAACATTCCTGGGAGTTGTTATTTGGGGATTTATTGCAGGAGGTGGTTTGTGGATTCTTTCAAACAATTTTTAATACCCTCTCGTTCAAGAATATCAGGGCAATTCTTTGATAATTTCTTGTCATAAGATGCTAGGCTTTTTTTTTTATTCATGACTTTCATATAGTCTAACAATTCTTAGATTGTCTTTCTTGGATCTATTTTCCATGTCAATTGTTTTTTTTCAATGAAATATTTCATATTTTTTCATTCTTTTGATTTTTTTTTACTGTTTCTTCATATCTTTTGAAGACATTAGCTTCTATTTGCCCATTTCTAATTTTTAAAGAATGAATTTTTTCCATGATATTTTGATTCTCCTTTTCCATTTGGTCTATTCTACTTTTAATGGAACTCTTTTTGTTCTTTGGATTTTGTGCCTCTTTTTCCAGGTGACCAATTTTGCTTTTTAAACTGTTATTTTCTTTTTGCACTACTTTCATTTCTTTGCCTCATTTTTCTTCCCATTTTTCTTTGACCTGTCTTATTTGAATTTTGAATTCCTTTTTAAATTCTTCCAATGCTTGAGAAAAATTTTCATTTTCCTTTGAAGTTTTGCATGTGGTTGCTTGGATCTCATCACCCCCTGTTGACTCTGTGCTTTGCTCTGTCCCTATAGAAATTTTCTAGGGTTAGGATTTCTTTTGCTGTTTGCTCATTTTCCCAGCTTTATTATTATTATTTTTTTTTTTTGCCTGTGGACTGGGAACTCTGAAAGCTGCTGATTCTGTCTCCTCTGTTTATGGCTTGTAGGACTCAGCATACTAAGATATTTTTCCCTGGGTCTAGATCTTCACTGTTGTAGCTCAGCCTCAGGGCCAAGTGCTATGGACTTCCTGGCCTCACTGTGGGCTAGTGCCAGTACCTGGGACTTCACAGGGTGGGTCTGTGGTCTGAGGTGCTCTGTTGTTGGTGTAGACTGCATCCCAGGATCCTGAAGTTGGCCTATACCCAGGCTCAAAGAACCTGGTGCATTAGGTGGGGAAGCCAGCATTACTCTTTGTGCAGTTTTGCTTCTGGTTCCCCCTTATCCTGTGAAAATTGATTTTCTCTGACTACTTTTCAAGCTGTGTCCATCAGGAGAGCACTGTGGTTCCATCTTCCTGTTGATTTTTTACTCCTGTCCTTTTGAGGTGCTTTTTGAAGATTGGTCTGGAAGGATTGTCAGAGGTTTCAGCTTTAGATGTATTGTAAGGGATTTCTTAATTTCATTTTTGTTAGAAGCAGAAATTTTAGATCAGAGGAAATTTTAGTAATAGCACACTATCTCCTTTAAGAAATCAGAGCAAATAGCTCTCGCCCTCTGTCACTTTAGGAGGCCTATGATAAAAGAAAGATTGAGATGGAGTTCTGGGTCCAGTCTCTCTGACTTCCTTGGAAGTAGGTTGCTGGGTCATTCTCTCAGAGAAAGAAGATCTATTAATGACTTTTTAGACCATTATGTCGATAGTCTGAGATAAATAGACTAACCTGAGAAAGAGTGTTTTATTGAGAGCTTTCCTCCTCAGAACTTGAGGGGCAGCTAGAGAACTCTTTATGTCAACTGAGACAGGCAGTTGGATTTGAGTTGAGGGAGAAGAAGCAGTGAGAGGCCTTGTCTTCTCTGACTTTGGAGAGAGAGAAGATGCATCATTTTCTCTGTGAAGATTTTATATATTACTTTAGGAGTTCATAGCATAGGTTTAGTTAGATAGAAATATTATTTAAGATAGCCTATAATAATTTAAGAGTCTATAATAAAGCTTAATAAATCCTCATTGATACAATGGTATTGCTTTACAACTCATGTGCCATGATGGACTTCTATCTGAAAGGATAGTACTTCCTCAGAATGTTTTCACTATAGACTCCACAATGGAAAAATACATTAGAATACAGTGATAAATAAATTTCACCAAGAAGTAACTAAAAGGAAAATTCTAATTCAGTAATTATCCTTAGAATTGGTATTGTTCACTTCTATTATTTTTCTAAATAAGCTTTTGGCCTCTTCCCTCTAAGTTCTCTCATTTTATTTTTTCAAAAATTCCTTACCTTCCACCTTAGAGTCAATACTAGGTTTTGGTTCCAAGGCAGAAGACTAGTAAGGGTTAGACAATGGGAGTTAAGTGACTTGCCTATGGTCTAAGAATTCAAACACTAAGAAATGTTTGAGGTCAGACTTGAACCCAGGACCTCCTGTCTCCAGGACTGGCACTCTATCCATTGAGCAGTCTAGCTGCCCTCAGTTCCCCCATTTAAAAAGTTAGGATCTTTTCCCCACCAGTGTGGCAAACTCATTTTCAAGCCACCAAAATGTTTTATAATTTTATTTGTTAACTAACTTCATAAATTACCGAATGGCACGCAAGCAAATTTTTACCTTCCCTTCCAGGACATAAGCTGATGACTAAGTAGTGTGTCTGAATGGGAAAATTGAATAAAGCCACAATCTTTCATGGAAATCCAACCTTGGGGCTATGGTGACACACATGCTTCCTCATAAAGGTGGAGAAAATGGTGGAACAAATGAGAGTGTGGCTTGATTGAAACTTGATGTTGTGATCCTGACCTGATTACCCCTTTGTGAATTCTGATGTCATCTCTATTACAGAATTGCAGATTGTGTGAAAAGGAGAGACTTCACAGACTATTCGTCCTAATCCATACCTGAGCAAGATATTTATTTCTACAGCATGAATGAATGAATGAAAATGAACACAACTAATCAAGTACTTCCTATATGTCAGGCACTGTGATGAGTGCTAGAGATACAAATACAAATATTTGACAGCTCCTGCTCTCATAGAGCTTATAGTCTATTGAGGAGCGAGTGACAAGCCCTATAGGAGAAGATGTCTAAGCTTTGGCTGGGAAGTCACAGGAATGGTTAGCAGAACAATTAAGACAGTCACTTGTTATGTTCTCTTTCCCCTTAAACTTGTTCTTCTCAATCTCAAACCCTTTGATAGTATATATTCAATCCACATCAATGTTATTACTCATAAAATGTATTAGCAGTATAATAAGTAAACCAAAGACCCTATTTAACTATTTCAACAATGGTGAGAAAAGTCATAGCTGGTGTTACCTCTAATCATAGGCTACAATGGCCAACTCCTCCAAGGACCATAATCCAAAAACTCAGTTCTCTCAGAATGGCAGTTTGAGTCTTACAGGGAAAGTTCTTAAATGAAGCCTTTCACCATTTTAACCACCTTCCTCTGGATGATCTCCAATTTATCTATTTCCTTCCTCAATTGTGGCACAGTTACATGTTATAGTGTTTCAAATGTGGTTTGACCAGGGTAAACACTTAGAGTGGGGCTGTACAGGGGTGTGCTGGAGCCAGCTCTAAATGGCTTCCAAGGGATGATGGGTCAGTTTTCAGTGTGAAGATTTAGACTTCAGACATTAGCAATCACTAAACATTTGTTTGTTTTGTTTTGTTTTGAAAACCCTTACCTTCTGTCTTAGAATCAATTCTAAGTATTGATTCTGAGGCAGAGATTGGCAAGTGCTGGGCATTTGTGGTTAAGTGCCTTGTCTGGGGTCACGTAGCTAGGAAGTATTTGAGATCAGATTTGAATTGGCTTGATTTGTTGTTTTTTGATTGTGTACACTTAAGGAAATGCTGATAATGAAGATTAAGCCTAAGTGTGAGCATCTACATTTTTTTTTTCTGGAGAGCTCAGTTGTTAAGTGTTTACCAGCACAACTCTGTATCGACATTGCTTAAACTCAGAAAGCTCAGGGAATGGAGTCATCACTGGATTTGAGTCCTGGTGATTGTAACCTACCACCACTACCACTAACAGCATTACCACCACCCCCATTACCAGAACCATCAACAACAACAGCAACAGAAGCAACCACCACCACTACTACCACCACCACCACCATCACCACCACCATCACCACCACCATCACCACTACCACCACCACTACCACCATCACTACCACCACCACCACCACCACTACCACTACCATCAACAGCAACAGCAACAGAACCAACCACCACCACTACTACCACCACCATCACCACCATCACCACCACCACCACCACCACCAGCATTACCATCACCACCAGCAGCAGTCACAACAACAACTGGGATTTATATAGCTTTTTAAGATTTACAAAGTGTTCTGTATCTGCGATCTCATTTGATCTTGGCAACTCCCTTAGACTATTTTCTCTCTGGTTATAGACACTCTGCCATTCTTACAATACTACAAAGTTGTATTAATCTGAGGGCAGCTAGGTGGAATAGAGGACAGAGCACCAATTCTGGAGTCAGGAGGACTTAGATTCAAATCTGACCTCAGACACATTCTAGCTATGTCACTTAACCCCCATTGCCTAGCCCTTACTACTCTTCTGCTTTGGAACCAATACACATTGATTCTAAGATAGAAGGTAAGGATTAAAAAAGATTAATTTAAAAAATTGATACTTAATATTGATTCCAAGACAGAAGGTAAGGGTTTGATTAAAAAAAGTTATATTAACTTGTTCAGCCTGCCTCCTTTCTACTGTTTAATGCATATCTTGCAGTATCTGTTAATGTGAGACTTTAATTGAGAAAAAGGCTTTGTTGTACTCTTCTTACTGCTCTTTATAGCAGATGATGTATGATTAAATGTAAAGAATTGACATTAACTTCTTTTCAAAGAGTGGTAATATTCAAAATGAAGAAGTTTATGCAAGGAACTCTTAGTTAAATGCAGAGATTGACACTGAAAAAATTGATTTGAAACCCTTTTTAACTCTGGTGTCAGGGCTAATAATTACAATTTGTCATCTGAACTATTCTTAAGGGCCGTGGGTAGTGTAAAAAAAAGATAGATATGGGCACCAGGGATGTTACAATAAAATCTAAATGGTTGTGGGTACACACACTGGGTTGAAGGAGAGACAAGACCAGGATAGGGAGACCAGAGTACACAGCTAAGTTGCTAACTGACAAGAATGGCTGTTAGCCAACTGTCACCAACTCCCTACTAGGCCAGAGTCTTTGAAACTAGCAGGCAAGGTAAAAGGTTTTAACAGTTTTAATTATGTTTAACTAAAATAAAGGTGGGATAGGGAATTCTATACTTAAAACCTAAAGGGCAAATCACAGGGGCGAGGGGAGAACTTAACTTCTCTAATTCTAATTGTCCTAGGCCAGGCAGGGCCCAAAGGAGCAGTGGAGTCTCTGGGAGGCTGCTTCAAACCTGGTTCCAGCCAGATTTGACCAGCACAGCTAATGGGACTGAGGGTGGCTTTGGAGTTCTCACAGTAATCGACAGATGATCACAGGATGCCAAAAGCCAAGGTGGTCCAAGGTATCCAAGTAGAGAGAGTGTGCTTGAGATACTGTCCACCAGATCCCAAACTTCTCCTCCTCTTGGTGAAGCTCTGCAGGTCTTGTCCTCTTGCTGAAAAGCCACCACCACTCGGGATCCCAGGGAATCAGGAAGCAGGTCTGAGATCTCCCAGGGCTAACAACAGTTTATGCCAACCACTAATGGAGTCTCTCTCAGGGCACAAGCCACTTCCTGCTCCTTCATTCCATCTTGGAATGCTCCAGTCCTTCCTGCTAGGTTCAACCTTAATACTTAATTAATTACTAACTAATCTTCCTCACAACAGTAGTAGAGGAAATAGATGTGTTTGACTTGAACCTATAGTAGATATAAATGGAAGCAACAAGACAGGTAATGATGAGAACTTTCAGAAAAGTAACTTAGTTTTAGATTTTGGTCTAGACCCATGATTTTATCAATGGAGGAAACTTCTCTTGTACAAACCCTCTTCACTGAAGCAAATTGGCATCTTTGTGTATTTTAGTGTCTTAGAGGGTTGCCTGAATCACCAACTGGTATGTATGTCAAAAGTAGGACTTGAACTAAGTTCTTCCTGATCCCAAGGCCACCTCTCCCTGTTGTTGTCATTATTCAATCAGGTCCAACTCTTCATGACCCTATTTTGGGTTTTCTTGGTGAAGATATTGTAATTGTTTGTCATTTCCTTCTCCAGCTTATTTTCCAGATGAGGAAACTGAGGTAAACAGGGCTAAGAGACTTGTGAAGAGCCACATGGCTAGTAAGTATCTGAGATAAAATTTGAACTCAGAAAAATGAATCTTCCCATTTCCAAGTTCAGCACTTTCTACTGCCTCTTAAATAAACTAGAGATTAAGAAAGATCTCCATCCTTTTCATCAAACGGATTATAGTCTCCCCATCATTTATACAGCCTAAAAGAAAAAGGGAAGAAACTAGCAATTCTGACCCCTGCCTTCCCCAACTAGTAGATAAATCTTTAGATTTATCAAACACTATGGTACCATGTTTGTTGGGGTCTTGTTTACTAATCTGTACGATTGTTCAATTTTTTCTATTTTGTAACCATTATCAAATAGTATTAATAACTTTTACTTTGTAATATAGTTCAGTATCTTGTATCGGTAGGTCTCTCTCTCTCTCTCTCTCTTTCTCTCTCTCTCAACTGTTTTTCATTATTTTCCTAGTGATTCTTGACCTTTTGCTCCTCTACATGAAGTATGTTGTATTTTTGGCTAATTATATAAGGTAACCTTTTATTGCTTGGTGAATATGACCCTAACTATCAAATTAATTTAGATAATACTGTCATTTTTATTAGCCTGGTCTAATCATAAGTAATTGATTTCTTACTTTTTTTTTTTCATTTGTCTTCCTTGTTTTCCTTTATTTCTCTAAAATTGCAATAATGTTCATACAATTCCTGTGTTCATCTCTGTAGTTAGATTCCCTGATAATTTATCTATTCTATAGATATTTTGACTGAAATTCTTTTTCTCTGTCTCTTCCCATTGGACTGTGTTGATTCCAAAAATATTCTTATGATTTCATGGATTTATTACATATTCTTCATTGAAATTATCTAGTATTTCAATTAATTTAGTAAAATTCTTCATTGAAATTATCTAGTATTTCAATTAATTTAGTAAAATCTTTAAGTTTTGAGGAAAATAATATTCATTTGTGATATTTTTATGAAATAATTTTCCCTTTAGCTCCCCATTCCTCACCCCCCAAACACCAGGCATTCTTACTCGCTTGCTGAAGCTTGTTGGAAAATTCTAGACTTCCATTTTCTCCCTCAGGTTACGAAATGGTTTTGGAACCTTCCTTTTGTTAAACTAGAAGGATTAATGGCAGGGATGACCAGCCATGGTGAATCCTGATCTAGATGAAAGATTAAGAATGAATCGAGCAGCCATGTTGAACTTACTTAAAGTACAATTGCAGGGCCACTGTCATATGGCAGAATGTGCTGGCATCTTCTAGGTTTTAGCAAAGATCCAACACTCTTGTGATGAAGTAATGAGGGAGGAGTTAAGGCCCCTAAATTCATCTTCTCTTTTAAAATATTCACTAAGATAGAGCATTGGTTAAATTAATTAAAAAAGGGAAAGAAGAAAATCAAATTACCAATATTAAAAATGAAAAGGGTGATTTCAACTCCAAAGAAGAAGAAATTAAAGCAATCATTAGGAACTATTTTGCCTTGACATTATATGACAGTAAATTTGATTATTTAGGGGAAACGGATGAATATTTACAAAATATAAACTGCCTACATTAACAAAAGAGGAAATAGAATACTTAAATAATCCTATCTCAGAAAAAGAAGTTGAAAAAGGCATCAACGAATTCCCTAAGAAAAAATCCTGAGGGCCAGATGGACTCACAAGTGAATTCTACCAAACATTTAAAGAACAATAAATCCCAATACTATACAAATTATTTGGCAAAATAAGCAAAGAAGAAGTCCTACCAAATTCTTTTTATGACACAAATACGGTGCTGATACCTAAACCAGGAAGACCAAAATCAGAGAAAGAAAATTATAGACCAATTGCCTTAATGAACATTGATGCAAAAATCTTAAATGAAATACTAGGAAAGAGACTACAGCAATATATGACAAGGATTATATGACTAGGTGAGATTTATACAAGGAATACAGGGTTGGCTTAATATTAGGAGAACTATCAGCAAAATTGACCATATCAATAATCTAACAAAAATCACATAACTATCTCAAGAGATGTAGAAAAAGCCTTTGACAAAAAACAACACTCATTCCTCTTTAAAATGCTAGAAAGCATGGAAGTAAAAGGGTCTTTCCTTAAAATAATAAGTAGTATTTATTTAAAAACCATCAGCAAGGGTGGAGTTGTGAACTGATGCAACCATTCTGGATGGCAATTTGTAACTATGCTCAAAAGGCAATCTGCCTTTTGATTCAGCCATAGCACTGCTTGGATTATATCCCAAAGAGATAATAAGGAAAAAGAAAAATTGGAAAATGAGAGAATGTCCTTCTATTGGGTAATGGCTGAACAAATTGTGGTATCTGTTGGTGATGGAATGCTATTGTGCTCAAAGGAATAAAGAACTGGAGGAATTCCATGTGAACTGGAATGACCTCCAGGAATTGATTCCGAGTGAAAGGAGCAGAACCAGGAGAACATTGTTTACAGAGACTGATACACTGTGGTACAATCTAACATAATGGACATCTCTACTAGCAGCAATGCAAGGATCCAGAGCAAGGCTGAGGGACTTATGAGAAAGAAAACTAGCCACATTCAGAGGAAAAACTGAGAGAGGAGAAACACAGAAGAAAAACAACTGCTTGAACACATGGGCTGATGGGGATATTATTGGTGATGTAGACGCTAAATGATAACTGTAGTCCAACTATCAATAATATGGAATTAGGCCTTAATCAATGATGCATGTAAAACCCAGTGGAATTGTGCATCAGCTTAGGGGGGTTTGGGGGAGAGGGAAAGAACATGAAACATGCAATGATGGGAAAATATTCAAAATAAAAATTTAAAAAAAGAAGGTATCAAGCTACCAAAAAAAAAAAAAACCAACCCTAAAACCATCAGCAAGAATCATCTGCAAGAATTGGAAAGCTTTCCCAATAAGATAAGGAATGAAGCAGGGATGCTTATTATCATAACTAGTATTTAACATTGTACTAGAAATGCTAGCAATAACAATTAAAGAAGAAAAAAAGAAATTAAAGGAATTAGAGTAGCAATGAGGAAAGTAAACTATCACTCTTTGCAGATGATATGATGGTATTCTTAGAGAATCCTTGAAAATCAACTAAAAAACTAGTTGAAATAATTAATAATTTTAGCAAAGTTGCAGGATATAAAATAAACGCATATAAATCATCAGTATTTCTGTATATTTCCAAAAAACTCAGTAGTAAGATTTAGAAAGGGAAACTTCATTTAAAATCACTCTAGACAATATAAAATACTTGGGAGTCTATTTGCCAAGAAATACTCAGATATTATATAAACACAATTACAAAACATTCTTTACACAAATAAAGTTAAATTGAAACAATTTGAAAAACATTAAGTGCTTTTTTCCTTATTTAGAAAAATTTACTTATTCTAATGTTTTTTAAGGCTTTCTGTTTTTATTTTTAATTTTTCTTTTTAACACACAAATTGTTCTATTTTGTCAAAAGCCTTTTCTGAATCTATGGACATAATCATATAGTGGAATCAGACAGTGTCCAAAGTCACATCTGATGAAAGAATATACCTTTTGTCTAGAGACAGGGAGGGAAAAATAACTTGATAGCTTTGGTGAATAATCTCTGACAGAGATCCCATTTGGGTTCAACAAATTTAACCTGACTGCTGATTTTCTAATCCTCTCCATGACTAGTTTTTCCCTACGGGCAAATGAGTACTTTGGATGCTATTAGTATAAGAGAAAACCCTGCTAGAGTCTTTAAAGCTGGTGACAGAGAATTATCAAAATGGTATTTCCTTTCAATTGTACTTTCGGGTGTCATTAAAGATGACTGGGAATCCAACATATGTTAGGCAAGGTGAGTCAGAGTATCCTCACTGGTTTCTACTGTAGAGTCAGGGGTCCACAAAAAATTGTAGTCATGCAATTTTAGGGCGGGAAGAGACTGCAGAAATCATTTTGCCCAGCACTCTCATTTTGTAGAGGATACTGTTACTTTACAGATTCAGAAACCAAAGCCAAGAAATGTTAGGAGACTGACCCAAGAACAAATGGCAACTTAAACTGTATCATCAGTGTCTCCTTTGTGTGGATCTTCCTTGGTAGGTGTCTATGTGCTTCTCTAGTGAGCAACTTAATGCTACTATTATTTCCCCAAAAGGGACTTTCCGGAAACTATAAAGTCTTAGACTAGTTAAGCAGGTAAGAATTGACCTACATATTCCAATCCAAAGCTATGGTAAGGAAGCAGCCTCAAACATAAGCACTTTAGAACCATGTAGTAGAGATAGAGGCTAAAAACATTTCTTTTTTTTTTTTTTTAACAGGGCTACTTGGCTGGGCTAACATCATAGTTTCAGGCAGATAGGTGATCCAATGGGCTTGGAAAAATCTGAGTTCATATTTGGCCTCAGATACAAGCCCCTACCTTCCAAAATTGTTGTGATGATCAAATGAGATGATATTTGTCAAAAGCTCTTAGCATAGAGCCTGGCACATAGTAGGCATAGTATAATTATTATCATTGTTATTATTATCAGTTTACCTAAATTTTTAACATTTAGCAAATATAGATTGTTCTTTTAGATCTGAGTGACGACTTGTCTCTTTTTAGGGAAAGAAAATCCATTTTGGAAGAGGGAAGGAGGAAGAGCTCGGGACTCTCCTATTTTGGAAGTGTGTGGAAACCTTGGTAAGTATAAGTCCTATCACAATAATCATCAATTGGTTGATGTCATCTTGGAAAGAAACCAGTGACAGAGACCTGCCGTCTTCATTAAGAACCTGGATAAAGACACAGATTGCATGTGTACCACAGTTACAGAACACAAAACTTAGAGGAAGAGACAACCTGGGAAGAGGAATTCAGAATGCAAAAAGATCTTGGCAGAAAAGACTATTGGGCTGAATGTAATAAGAAGAAATCAAAAAGGCCTAAATGCAAACTCTTACATCTGAGTTCAAAACTCAATTTCACAATTATTAAACAAAGAAAGAAAATTAATGGAGAGTAGACTGATGCAGTGGATAGACCCCAGAATTTTGAGTCATAGGACCTGAGTTCAATTTCTGATCCTGCCGCTGGCTACTTAGGTGATGATAGGGAAGTCACTTTATAGGTATGAGGTTTTTTAATCTGTAAAATGAATAGCTTTTGTACTTATGGTGAGTCCTTTTCCCAAGTCTGTGTATAGATCAATTTGATGAATTCTTCCAATAACTTAACAAGATTATAGAAGTAGTTGGTGGGGAAGTGAATAGAGCACTGGGTCTGGAGGAAATCCAGTCTCAGATATTTACTAGCTATATGATTCTGGGCAAGTCATTTAACTTCTGTTTGCCTCATTTACTTCAACTGTCAAATGGGAATTAGAAATAATTAAAAATATTATATAGATATATAAAAGAATATAGTTATAAATAATGTAGAATATAGATTAAATGTTATGTATGTTTATATAAACACACACACATATACAAATTATAAATAAAATGGGAAAATACCAGCTAGGTGGTACAGTAGATATAATGCTGGGCCTGGGGTTAAGAAGACATTTTTCCTGAGTTCAAATCTGGCTTCAGAAACCTATTGGCTGTGGCACCTTGGGCAAGTCACTTAGGCTTTCCCCATCTGTAAAATGAGCTGTAGAAGAAATGGCAAATCACTTTAATATCTCTGTGAAGAAAACCTTAAATGGGGTCATAAAGAGTTGGACATAGCTAAAAAAATGCTTGAACAACAAAAATCTGCCTCAAAAGGTTATTGTGAGGATCGATTGAGATAAAATTTTCAAAATTATTTGACACATAATCAGCACTATATGAATGCTCCTCCACTCATCCCTAGGCACTATCTTTTGTTTGGCAGTATCTAAGTTGAGTGTGGGCATGTCCACTAGCATCTATTAGTGACTGGCATGGAGAACACCAGATGACTAGTTGACAAAGAACTCAGGTGGATGATTTCTAGTGACGTATAAAAAGCATGTTGACAAGAGCAGCTGCATTCTCTCTTTGGTTCTGATAAGACAGACCCTCAGGTAGCAGAGAGCATCTTCATTCTTTGGGTTGTCACTGAATCATTTCAGTCATGCTCCACTCTTCATGACCCCTTTTGTAATTTTCTTGGCAAACACACTTGGGTGGTTGGACAATTTCCTTCTTCAGCTCTTTTTACAGATGAAGAAACAAAGGCAAACAGGGTTAAGTGACTTGCCCAGGATTAGATTTAAACTCAAGTTTTGGCACTTTATCCACTACTCCATCTAGAGGGTGTGAGTTGGTCATTGGGGGTTGGTTGCTGGTGGTATGGGCTGGTGGTTGGGAGATATATATATTTTTCTTCTGCCTGGCAAGCTGAGCTGAAGGGTGATCAGCTGGATTTTTTCTAACTGCAATTATAGGTAGATATAGGCAGTTTTAGGTAGTAATTATACGTAGTTATAGGTATTATAGGATAACTAGTATAGACATTAGGAAATTTTCTTTCTCTACCTCTTTCCTATATTTCTCTCCTTTACTATATTCATTTTACTATATTCTTTTACTATCTCTATTTTAATTAAACTAAATTATTAATTGTTAAAAGCTGCTAGAAATTTTCTTTTCTCTGGCTTAAAGGGATAATATTAATTTACAACTCTACAATATTCTCATTAAAACTTAAATTATTAGAAGCTGCTCTCTTATTTTGTCAAAACTCCTAATTTAAACCTTACACCAGTTTACACTCAGTCAATGCAGGTCTAATGATTAAGAGATTGTTAAGCAGCCCCTCAAATTATTCCAATGTGAGGAAACGAAACCATAAAGTTGTACTATGAGTTTTTGGAGTTAGAGGAAGGTATTGCATTAGATCAGTGATGGGCAAACTATACCTTGCAGGCCAGATCCAGGCCATAGTTTGCCCATCTCTGCCTTAACCAATTCCCTAATCACTACATCTGGATGTGGGGGCGTAGTGATTAGTGATGGGAAAACTATGGCCTGCATCTGGCCCACAAGGAATAGTTTGCCCAACACTGCATTAGACTGTAGAACAGAGGCACAAGAGTTGATTGTTAAATTTTCAGTGTGAGCACTTACACTTCATAAATTGGCAAAAGTAATGGATTTGTTGTTATTGTGTTTGATTGCTGAGACTTAAGAAAGTGATGGAGAAAATGTTAATAATGCAAATTAAAGGGGGCAGCTGGGTGGCTCAGTGGATTGAGAGCCAGGCTTGGAGATGGGAAGTCCTAGGTTCAAATCTGACCTCAGACACTTTCTAGTTATGTAACCCTTGGCAAGTCACTTAACCCCCATTGCCCAACTCTTACTGCTTTTCTGCCTTAAAACCAATTTGCAGTAGTGATTCTAAGACAGAAGGTAAGGGTTTAAAAAAATAATGCAAAATAAAATTAAAAGTATGTCTAGTATGCAGTTTTATTCCAGAAATTAGCTATTAAATATCTACCAATACACCCTTAGAAAAGGATTAATTCACAAGAATATCACAAGTAAAGTTGTTTCTAATTGGGTTTATTTCCCTTCCCACAGAAGGGGATAGACTGGGTGTTTTATATAGTTTCTGTATTGAGTGTGTGTGTGTGTGTGTGTGTGTGTGTGTGTGTGTGTGTGTGTGTGTGTATGATATCTTTTGACTCTTGCAACTTCTGCATTTTCTTTGGAGTGAAATAATGACTGTCCTGTTGCTATTATGCATTTGACATCTGGAATGCTCATAGGGGATATGGGAATTCCTTTTATCCATATTCAGGGAGATCTGAATACAAATTCTATAATTTAAAGATACTACTGGAGCAATTCTGAGATGGAAACAAAAAGCCACAGTGGGAAAACAATTCTCTTAAGATGAGGTCCCTAATGAGAAATAAAGCAGAATGTAAAATGGATCATTTTGATTATATTAAATTAAAAAGTTCTTTGCACAAACAAAACCAATGCAACCAAGATTACAAGAAAAGGAGAAAGCTGGGGAAAAATTTTTTTACAGCAAGTATCTCCAATAAAGGCCTCATTTCTCAAATATATAGAGAATTGAATCTAATTTGTAGGAAAACAAATCATTCACTAAATGATAAATTGTCAAAGGATATGAATAAGCAGTTTTCAGATAAAAAATAAGGCTATATATAATCATATGAAAAAATGCTGTAAATCACTCGAATAGAGAAATGAAAATTAAAACAATTCTGAGGTACTGTCTCACACCTATCAGATTGGCCAATATGACAGAAAAGGAAAATAATAAATGCTAGAGGGGATGTGGGAAAATTGGAACACTAATGCACTGCTGGTACGGTTGTGAACTGATCCAAAAATTCTGGACAGTGATTTGCAACAATGCCCAAAGAGCTTTAAAAAAAAAAAAAGAGCATACCCTTTGATCCAGCAATACCACTAGGAAGTCTGTTTCCCAAAGGGATTCTTAAAAAAGGGAAAAGGACCTGTTTGTACAAAAATATTTATAGTAGCTCTTTCTGGGGTAGTAAAGAATTGGAAACTAAAGGAATGTCCTTCAATTGGGGAATGGCTGAGAAAGTTATGGTATATGATTGTAATGGAATAGTATTGTGCTATAAGAAATAATGAGGATGATTTGAGAAAAACCTGGAAAGACTTACATGAATTGATGCAAAGTGAAATGAGCAGAACCAGAAGAACATGGTACACAGTAATTGCAATATTATATAAGAACATTTATGAATGACTTAGCTGTTCTTGGCAATCCAGGAAAATACTCAAGAACTCATGGTGAAAAACACCATCTGCCTCCCAGGAAAGAAGCGATGGAGTCAGAATGAAGACCAAGATTTATTATATTTCATTTTCTTTTTTCACTTTCATTTGTTTGAGTTCCCTTCCACAGAATGACTAATATGGAAAGATGTTTTACTCTATTATACATGTAAAATCTATATCAAATTGCTTGCCATTCCAGGGAGAGTGAGAATTTGGTTCAAACTTTAAAAAAAATAAAGGTTAAAATGGTTTTTCTTGGGGGCAGTTGGGTGGCTCAGTGGATTGAGAGCCAGACCTAGAATGGAAAATTCTAGGTTCAAATCTGGTCTCAGACACTTCCTAGCTGGGTGAACCTGGGCAAGTCACTTAACCCCCATTGCCTACCTTTACTACTCTTCCGCTTTAAAAACAATACAGAGTATTGATTCTAAGATGGAAAGTGAGGGTTTAAAAAAATTGTTTTTCTCATGTAATTGAGGGAAAAAAAGATCAGGTGACCAGGCCTGGACCTAGTCTATAAGATCAGAGTTCTTGACAGAGGCATAAAGTGTGTCTTGGGCCATGGATTTTATGTTCAATGAGTGGGTCAGACTGGATATCCTTTAAATTTATGATCCTGTGATCCTATCAACTGGGCATGTTTAATCTAGAGGAAACAACATGTAGGTAGGGCATGAATTGTTGTTGTTCGGTCATGTAAAAATCTTCATGACCCCATTTGGGATTTTCTTGGCAGAGATAACTAGAATCGCTGCCATTTCCTTGTCTAGCTCATTTTTACAGATGAGGAAACTGAGGCCAGTAGGATTAAACGACTTGCCTAGGATCACACAGTAAGTGTCCAAGGCCTGATATGAACTAAAGAAGATGAGGCTGGTGCTCTATCTAGCTGCCCATAGGACATGATAGCTGTCTTTAAATATCTGAAGAGCTTCCTCATGGAATATGAATTGGGACTTGCCATTTCTAGCAAGAGGGAAGAACTGGGAAAAAGTGAACTGGGCTGCTTCAGGAAGAAAATAATAACTTTTCCTTCATTCCTTTCCTTTTTTAAAACTTTCAAAAATAATTCCTTACCTTCCATCTTAGAATCTGGTTCCAAGAAAGAAGAGTGATAAGGACTAGGCAATGGGGGTTAAACGACTTGCTTTACACACATAGAAAGTGTTTGAGACCAAATTGGAACCTAGGGGAACCACTAGTCTCTAGGTCTGGCTCTCTTAATCCACTGAGACACTTAACTGCCCCCCCATTCATTATTTTCAAGCAAAAAATAGCAAAACCACATGTTGATTATATTGTAGATATTATTTTCCATTTAGTGTTTGGATTAGACAGGCACTGAGATCTTTTCCAATTCTAATTGCATTTTATGATTCTATATCTTTTCTTTTTCTTTTTTTAAAGATTGAAACATAGTATTCTTCACTTTATTTCCTCCATGAATTTTTTTCAAATGTAAATAATATGTGTCTTATTTCACAGCATGATACTATATCTTATTACCTGCCCTCTTGGGGAGAAATGAGGATGGGAAGGAGGGAAAGAACATAGATCACAAAATGCCAGAAAACAATACTAAAAATTATAACAACTCTATATCTTTTCTTGATAGCTTCCTATAGTAGGAAATGTATGTATGGGGGAATGTATGGGGGGAACTCCTTGTGAGGAAAACTTATTTATGTAGAAGAGCTACTCAGCTATAATTTCCAGCCTGGCAGAGTTGTTTGGATGTTCTGAGAGGTTAAGTGACTTACCTTAATGGTCACACAGCAAATATGTGTCAGGGCTTGCCAGGTCTTTCTGACCCCCAAACCCGGACTTTTATGCGCTAGTCATGCTGCCTTCCTTATTAATCATTCATGTTCATCTGTTAATATAAATTAGGTTGCTCAGCTTTTGCTCCTTCTAACAATAACTGAGACCAGATGACTTAAGGAAATGAGATATTGATTAATGGAGTTTCTGGGAAGGAATAAAACTTAATTTTAGAGCATGATGATAGGAGAAGGGAGTTACCAGGAAGTAAGAGAGATAAAGACAAATTTGACCTGTTTTACGATTGCCATGAGACTTAACTAGTCCCACTGATTAATAATAATAATAATAGCTAGCATTATGTTGTACCTATTATGTGCCAGGAACTATGTCAATTAAGTTCCTTAAAAATAATATTTCATTTTTTCTTAACAAAAAGGAAATAGTTACAGCTATTTTAGTTTTATAAAAAAGAATTTGATATATAGCAGTCTTGCTCATTCATGAAGAATTGAAATGTAGGCACTGAGTGTTGTATTTAGAGTCTAAAGGCCTTAAGCAAAAAGGGGGAGTAGATGCAATTACTGTCCCCATTTTATAGCTGGGGAAACTAAGGCAATTAGAGGTTAAGTGACTTGCCCAAGGTCACACAACTAGTTAGTGTCTGAAGCCAGAATTGAACTCAGTTTTTTTCTGACTCAAAGACCCACACTCTATCCATAGTGCCACTTAGTTTCTAAAAATTTTTTAGTGCTCCACAGGTAGTCATAGTTGTAATGGTAGTAGTAGTAGTAATAGTAATAGTTGTAGTAGTAGTAGTAAAGATGGCAACAAATATTCTCTGGACAAAGCCATTGGTTCATTACTAAGCTTACCAACTTCTTTCACTATCAAATCTGTGGGTAGTATTGAGGAATTCCTCAACTCAGAGGTCCTAAGATCCCCTTGGAAACTAGTTCCTTCCATCTTGGTCCAATGACTGAAGATCAATAAATCAGGAGGCAAGACTAGAAGATAAAAAAGTTTGATTAGAATCAGTCCATGGACAGAGACCAAGAACAGAATTCCTGTATATCCACACATAAATAAAGCTTTATACAGAATTAGGTAACATTCCTCAATTAAAGACATCTGCTTTCCCTAAGGAGACATTGACTATTAGGGACAGGATGTCTGGTGATTGTGGGGAGACTATGTCAGTTAACCTGGGGGTTGGAGGTGTTCATCTTGAGACGTCAAGAGATGTCAAAGATCCGATGATTTGTTTCAGTGGGAATGTTTTCTCAGAAGTTTATCTTATCAGAATATCCCCATGGGGGCAGATAATTAAGATAGTGGGGGACTCCTTCAAGAAAGAAACCCAGTAAGTCTCATCTTGTCTTTGCCAGTCTGAAGATCTCTATTTACCCAAATTTCCCGGTTTTTTTTTATTTTAAGGTTAATTTTTTCTTGAGAAGAAATGTCTTCCTCAAACTCAGTCTACTTCCTCTTCAACAGTAACTACTTTCTCTAAAACTAATCCTTCCTTGAGCTCCTATTTTATGATATTTTCCTTTTCTATCATTTTTTAAGAGGTGGTTGGTTACAGCTTCTTTAGTTCCACAAAAGAGATCCATTTTGATATATAACAGCATTAGCAAAAAATGGAATAGCTGAGTGAACATCTTTCAGACTGGGTCAGGAAGAACAGGAACTTAGCACTGAGAATCAGATGTAGCATCTGAAGGCCTGAGTTCAAAACCTGAATCTGAAATTTATGATATGGGACAGATCATTTAACCTCCTTGAGTGACAATTTCATCATCTATTAAACAGGGATCATAACATTAATTTATAGAAATTAAAATATTTAAATACATATTTGTCATATATTTAAATATAAAAATTAAGATAGATTTATATGTTTACATGTAAATACTTACTATAAAATTTATATGAATAAATAAACATACACCTCTCAGGATTGCTATGAAAACAGCTTTAATGCACTCTGGAAATTTGTCCTATAGCTTTTTGGAGGACTGACACATTCCACTGATGATACATGATTAAACATTTCCTCAGGAGTAAATCATTTGTATAGATAAAATGGATAATACATACAGCCTATACCTGTGATTCTAAATTCCCAGGTGAGAAAACTCTCTTTATCCTACCAGCTGAGCACCTTTTGTGCAAACTCAGTCTTAGAGAGTATCCTGGAATGTTGAGGTTAAATGGCTTGTCCAGGCACACACAGTCAGTATATAACAGAAGTAAGGCTGAAATTAGATCTTCCTACTTTCATTGGATAGTTTTCTATCTACTATGGCACATTGCTCTCAAACCCACCCTATTTGGAGATTGGAATGAGATCTGACCCAAAGTTACCTTCAGTAGGATTCCTTTGTACATATTGCAGAAGTCATAGACTTTTTGGTAGCCTGGCAACCTACACTAGTGGAAAGAACATTGAATTTAGAGTCAGAGAATCTGGGTTTGAATCATGATCTCTGTGACCTTGGGCAAGTCATTTACCTTCTCTGGGCTTTGGTTTTCAGTTTTGCCCAAAGTCACATAGCTAAGAAATATCTGAGGCCAGATTTGAACTGAGGATCTTCCATCTCTAGATGTGGCTCTCTGTATATTGAGCCATCTAGCTGCCCCACCCCTTTCCTTTTATTTTAATTTATTGCTCTTTCCATTATATTAAGCTACCTCCTTAAAAATTATTTTTGTTCTAAACAATTCCTCTCTTTTGTGATCTCATATATAGTGATATGACCATAGTTCAGAGCTATATCTGGAGTAGGCAGATCAGGGCTCTGTCCTAGGGTGTGGACACAAAAGGGAAGAATACTTGTGAGAAGGTACATTTTCTCTCTTTAAAAAATATTTTTAGTTAAAAAAAAGCCCTTACTTTCCATCTTAGTATCAATTCTAAAGGAGAGGCGTAGATAGGGCTAGGCAGTTGAGTTTAAGTGACTGTCCAGAGAAACATAGCCAGGAAGTGTCCAAGGTCATATTTGAACTCTGGTCCTCCTGACTCTGGGCTGGCCCTTTATCCACTGAACTACCTGACTGTCTTCTCATTTTCTCTTTAATATGATTTGAAGTCCATATTTTTCTTGTGGTCTTTGCTAGACTATGCCACGTGGAGAGACCTCATTCCCTTGTTTAGCCTAAGTCTACTAGTCCCAGGGGGTCTATTACCATGATGCCTCTCTCCATGGGACAGACTCTAGGGTACTCCTCATCCTGTTTTGACTGTCCACATAATTAGACTGGCTTCTGAAGTGTCCCTCCTTCCAACTATTTTTCCAACTAAAGAAAGGAATTCCTCATAATGCCATTGATGATTTCATTTGTTCCTTCCCCATTCTTCCTGTCTCCAACTTGGGCTTCATTTTTAACTAGATTCATCTTTCAACCCTTTGCCCCCCAGTAAAAGAAAAAGGGAAAGGAACCTTTGCTTGCTTCTTTTCACTGATTCCTGATGCATACATCTCTAAAGTCCCTTTAGATTCCCCTAACCTTGAAAAACGAAGCATCACCTTTCCAGTCCTTGCACTAATCATCTTATATGGTTTCTCCTGGAATATCAGAGAAATTCCAGCCGGTCTTTTATATTTTGTAGGTCATCCCTTTCCCATCGCGTCATTGGGGGGAAATCCCACCAAGCTGCTGTGATTAATAATAAAAAGGGACAGTAAGAGTGCCTTGTATGACTCAGAGCTGGGAGCCAGAAGAGGTGGGGCAACTATTAGGAAGACAAAAGAAAATTTACGTTTCGTTTTAGAGGATTTTATGCCAGGTGCAATGTTTGAGAGCCTGACTTCTGGCTGACTTGATTCTGAAGCTCTACTTCCTAAAAAGACTGAGTAAGCTCTTCTCTTGTGACTGCCTGATTTCCTTTAGCCACAAAAGGAACAGACTTCTTTTTATAGATCATGAAATTCCAAGCTGTGGCTGTGCAAGGGGACATCCCTTGTAGACCAAAACATGGCTTAAGTATCAGATAGAGCAATCTAGATCTACAAGCACCTTGGACTAAGAGAAAAATGTTTCTCCTGATTGCAGAGAGGTTGATTTGCTGGGAGTTCTCTTTATCCTGGGATAGACTGATTGCCCTAAGTGAAATTTTCTGGAATGAATTCATACTTACATCACACACCTGACTAGGTACAAAGCTTCTATGCCTCATTCTTCATCCTGAGTTTTTATTTCTTCCTTCTGTCTTTAAATATGACTGTGTGCTACTGTGCTTATTGCTAAAGAGGATATACTTTCTGCCCTTGGAACTTGCAGTCTAGTAGGCAGGGCATATAAATATACACACAAATAAATAGGTGTTTTCTTTTCTTTTGAAACCCTTACCTTCCATTTCAGAATCAATACTGTGTATTGGTTGTAAGGAAGAAGAACAACAAGGGCTAGGCAATGGGGGTTGAGTGACTTGCCCAGGATCACACAGCTAGGAAGTGTCTGATGTCAAATCTGAACCCAGGACCTCCCATCTCTGCTATTGAACCACCTAACTGCCTCCAGGTATTTTATTATTGTAAGAGAAAGAGAAATAGAATGAGAGAGAAGATGGGAGAGTTGTAAGGGTTAAATGTAGTGGTTAGACTTAAATTATGTGAAATAATATGGTTGCCAGAGTTATTATATCTCAAGTCAGAAGTTTATTTACAAAATAGAGTGGGAAACAATAAGGTAGAGAAATGTGAGAAAGGTTAGAGAAAATACCTATACTAGTCCTCAGTTCAATAAAAAGGTAGACAAAGGAGAGCTAATCTTGTCCTCACAATCTATTGTCAAAATTTCAACTCCAACTAGGCAAAGAGAACAAAGGATTCTCTTCTCAGAAGTGTGAACTCAAAGAGAACCAAGAATTCCCTTTCGCAGAGTACAAGAGAGAGAAAAATTCACCGTACCTCAAAAACATACTCAACAATTAGCCCTGGAAATAAAAATATGAAAACTATTAGGGGGTGAAGGGAAGGTAGATAGGAAGGTAGGAGGAAGGATGGATGGGAGAAAGGAGAGATGAAGGTAGAGGAAGGGAAAGGAAGGTGGAGGAAGGGAAAGGAAGGTGGAGGAAGGGAAAGAATGGTAGCATCCTCAGCCCCAGCAGGGGAAAATTGACCAGAGCCCTTCGGGGCTCAAATAAAAGATCTAAGAGAAACTTAAGAGTTTAGAATAGCTAGGTTTTATTTAAATTAGAAAAGGGAAGGTCTAGAGGAAAGTAGGAGTTAGATAGAAGGGGAAAAAAGGCACCAAGAGAGGCTCCAGATCCCAGAGCCTCCAAGCTAGAGAGCAAAAAGGCGCCAAACTTTCTCTTTTATACTTTCTCCACACCTCCCACAAAGGAAGTGGGAGGTGTCGAGGGAAGTTGTAGTAGGGAGTCCTGGGAGTTGTAGTCTCCCAGGGCTTACAATAATTTTAAATGACACAAAAACGTAAGCTTAAAAATTAATATACACTATCTCCAAGTATTATATTTAATAAGATTTATTAATAATAACTTGAAGTAAAGGAAAATAAAAAGCTAGAGTAAAGAGGGAGCTAAACCAGCTGCAGCTACCAGAGAAGAGAGTAAAAAGTCAGGGTTACAGCCAACTTATAAACAAAGCCTGAGGACAAAACGTGGGGTTGAAAGAAAAAGGAATTTTGGGAAAAGAAAAAGAATTCTGGGAGATGGAGTCTTTAGGTACAACATTCTAATTACACAAAAACAAGTAAAATAATTTTGTGTGGCTCAACAAATATTATGGATCTTGATAAAGTTATTAATTACCAAGCTAATTAAACCAAACATTAAATTGTCTGTTTTATATCCTAATATTGCAATAGACTTCTGGTTGGTCTCTTTTCCTCATGTCTCTCCCAATTCCAGGCCATTCTTCACTAATCTATCAAACTGAATTCCTTATTATATACAAATCTCATTATATCATTCCCAAACCCATTCTACATTTAACAAACTCCAGGGGCTCCTTGTTCCTTCTAGAATCAAATATAAATTCTTCTGACTTTTTTTTTTTAACTCTTCATAACCTGGTCTCTTCTTACATTTCCAGGATTCTTCTAACTCTTTATTCCTCTCCATATGCTCTATGATATGGTCCAGTGACTCTGGACCTCTTGCTTCTCCTCAAGAATAAGATTCTCTTTCTCCTGACTCTGCATTTTCACTGGCTATCCTCCACCCTGGAATATTCTCCCTCCTCACCTCTGTCTCTCAGCTTCTCTAGTTTCCTTCAAATCTCACCTAAAATCCCACCTTCTACTCAAATCCTTTCCTTAATCTTAGTGCCTTCCTTTTGGATTATCTCCAGTTTACCCCATACACATCATGTATTGTGAATAGTTGTTAAAATGTTATTTCCCTCATTAAAGTATTTGTTCCCTGATGACAGGGACTGTTTTTGCATTTTATTAAATCCCTAGCACGTAGCATAGGGCATGACAGAAAGCTGTACTTAATACTTGTTGACTGACTAAACAGGGTGCCTCAATTTCCTCATCTATAGAATAAGGTGGTTGGTCTAGAGAATATCTGAGGTACTTTCTTGCTTTAATACTCTTCTATATTTCTAAGATTCTTCTCCTTGTATGATACCTTATTTGATTGGAACTGAATCCTGGAAATGACCATCTTCTCTAGGTGGTAAAGGAATGAGGCATAGAGGAATTGTCTTCTTTTTGCCTCAGGATGTGGAATTCATGGTGTCATAACATCATACATTTAGAGTTGGAACAGAACTTTGAACCCTTCGAGTTCAGCATCCTTATTTTATAGATGAAGAAATCTAGACTCAGAGAAGGGAAGTTTTTATTCAAGTAGAACTGTTTGGTTCCATTAAATTTGCAAGAATTAGCCAGGAATCCATTAAGCTCCTTTCCCCTTCCCTTTTTGCAAATAACATTTGCTCAATAAATACATCCTGGCATTTGTTACAAAGTTAGTTAGTGTCTGAGGTTCCCTGATTCTAGTCCTAGTTCTCTGCTGACTGAACCACCTAGCTGCCCATGCTATCCAGTCCCTCCCCACAATCCCCACCTCACTTTTTTACAGAGAGGAAAACTGAGATGCTTAAGTCTTTGGTCCAAGGTCATGAATGCAGTAAGAGGCAAAAATGAGATTTGAACCCAGGCCCTCCAACTCAAGAGTTATTGTGCTTTCCCTTGTATTACAGTACTCCGAATACTATTATCAGTTTTAGATTAGTTTTATCTTTAAATTTAGCAGCATTCAGTTTTGATTGCTTTGTTGTTTCCATTTATATGGCCTTTCTCATTCTCTTCATTTCTATGCTGGATCTGAATTAACCAGTGTTTCTTGTGAGCCTTGAATGACACAACAGTGTTTTGCAAGCATACAAGGGCTTTAGAAATATTAGGTATTGGGGGCAAGATGAGAATATAGAAAGAATAAGGGACTGCAAATAGGGCAGCTAAGTAGCACAATGGATAGAGCACTGGGCATGGAATCAGGAAGACTCATTCATGAGTTAAAATTAAGGCTCGGACACTAACTAGCTATGTGATGCTGGGCAAGTCACTTAACCTTGTTTACCTCAATTCCTTATCTGTAAAATGAGCTGGAGAAGGCAACAGGAAACCACTCTGATATCTTTGCAAGGAAAAATCCATATGATGTCATTAAAAGTCAGATATCACTGAAAATGACTGATCAACAAAACAAGGGGGTGGGAATAAGGATCTTGATTTGAATCCCACTTCAGACCCTTACTGACTCTATCATCCAAGTAAGGCACTTTATCTTCTCAGAGCCTCATTTTCCTAATCTGTAAAGTGGAGAATTCTCTACTTAATTCACAGGGGGGTCATTGTGAGAAAAGTCGTGAATTAACATTATTACTGCTGGTCAGTGTAGACCATCCATCATCTCAGTATCTTACCCTTCCTTTTCTTTGACACTATTTCTAGTTCCTTAGAGAAAATAAAGAATAAGGAAGCTGGGGAGGGGAGGGGGGAGGGAATGTGTGAGAGAACCACTTCATTACCTCATCCAGGATCAGGCACCAGGGCAGAGATTCTGAAGTTAATTAATTTCCTTTTGGGGGAGAATGGCCTGGGACATCTAATCTGATATTCAGTTTGGGGGCTAGTTCCAGCACACTCAATTAAAGAAATCCTAATAAAAGTCTAAAAAATTCCAAAAAAAGAGTAAACAGCCTGTTATTAGAGTTCCTGAACAAAATAAACCCATTATAACCTTTTGGTAAAATGGTACATCCACTTGGAGACCTAATGTTCTGGTTACTAAACATTCCATCCATCATGATAATTTGGGTTTTCCTGAAATACTACCTCTATCATCTGGAACTGCGTAGTGTGTAGTTCATCACACACACACACACACACACACACACAAATAAGGGAAACTTAAGCAGAAGTTGCCGGTCACTTCCCTGTCTGGGAGGGCAGAAAGCCAAGACATCCAATAGGGCTGGTGCCCTGGAGAGGTGCTCTTTTGGGGAGGAGGAAAAAAGGTGTGTCAGCACAGTCAGTTTTGGGACTGACACAAACCTGATTGGGAAATCGAGGAGTGTGTGTGTGTGTATGTTGGGGGGGTGGAGTAGAAACTATAAATCTTCTTCCACAAGAGCTGAACCCTTGAGCTGAAGGGAAAAACCTTGCCTGAAGCCTCCTGTTCACAAGCAAGGACAAAGTGAAAGAATGCAGAACCACAGGTAAGGAGCTTTGAAGGTAGAAGTAGAGGAGATGGTGGGAAAATAGATGCTGTTCCCATTGAGAGGACAATAATCTCTAGGGACAGGGCAAGAGGAAGTGAATGGCTAAGCATATTAGGATCATTATTTCTCTTATCTTTTCTTAGAGAACCTGCTTTTAAAGAGTTCAAGGAATTTTCTAAATGTAGGGGGGTCTCTTTATTTTTAAAAATTACCTGCCTTTTCCTGAGCAAGATTGAGGGGTAGTTGAAGTTTGCTGAGGGGTTTTCCATCTCTACTTTTGGGTGACCCTTTTACCTTTTTACCTGTTTTTGTGTTTTCTCCTCTTCTTCCAGAATGTGCCCTTTCTAGTACCCAGTGATGGGTGGCATAATGGCAATATATTGGAGCAGGAGCCAAATGATCTGGGTTCAACAGTCCCCTTTCTGTCACTAAAAATACAATCTTGAGGAAACTGGCTAACTTTCTTAAGCCCTACTTTGTTGTTGCTGTTCAGGCATTTTTAGTCACAGCTAATTCTTCATGACTCCATGTGGGGTTTTCTTGGCAAAGATGCTGAAGTGGTTCTCCATTTCCTTCTCTTGCTCATTTGACAGATGAGGAAAACTAAGGCAAATAGGGTTAGGTAACTTGCTTAGAGTTACTTTTCTTATTTTCTTTCGTTTTTAAACCCTTACCTTCTGTTATGGAATCAAGATGTGTATTGGTTCCAAGGCAGAAGAGCAGTAAGGGCTTGCCAATGGGGGTTAAGTGGCTTGCTCAGGGTCACACAGCTGGGAAGTGTCTGAGGTCAGATTTGAACCCAGGAAGTCCTATCTCTGTGCCTGGTTCTCAATCCCCTGAACCATCTAGCTGGCCCACTTTCCTTATCTTTAAAACAGAGATGCTCACCTTAGCTATACCTAACCATACATGGGTTGTTGTGAAGGTCAAATGAAACGATGTCTATCAAATAACAGTTTTTTATGACTTTGCGTTAATATATGTCCTATGCTGTTATAATATATTACATGATGTATTATTATAGTAAAGCTTCATAGATATTATATAATAATTATAATAAGATAGTTTTATAATAAACATAAGAATATTATACTATAATATTATCATAATGCTCTCACCCTCCTCTACCCCCAAACCCCACAGCTGTACCCACCTAGCTAGAAGAAAGAACACTGGAATTGGCATCAGAAGCTTTAAGTGTGAGTTCTGGATCTATCATTAACTCTGATCAAGTGTCATCAGTTCAGTGGTCTCAGTTTCCTCTTCAGTGAAAAGAGGAGGTTGAACTAGATGACCTCCGAGGACTCTGCCAATTTTAACATTTTATGATTTTTTTCCTAGTATTGGCTGCATAATTTCCTTGATTCTTCATCTCAGTTTACCCTTTTATTCTTCTTTCTCTATTCTTCTTACTGTTGTCCACCAGCTAGCTAATCTATGCAAATCAGTGGATTAATTGTCCCAGGTACCCTGACTGGGATGTTTGGAGTTTAATCCTTAATCAAAAAGAATAGGGATTTCATACTGTGGGATCTTATCATCCTCTTCCAATCATACACACCATGTAGATGATTCCCTACTTTGTTTGCCATTAGGACCAAACTGACTTCACCATTGGTTGTTTTTCTGCAGGGTTATTACTTTTCTTCTTTGTAACTGGAGAAATGAATAGGAAATAGAAAAATTGGTCTACCTAACAAACATGGAACTTGAAATCAGTTTTTAAACTCCCTGAAGTAGAGTTTTAGAGTTTCAGAGGTAGTTTTCTATATTTTTCTTGCTTCTTGGTTATTTAGTAAGATATAAACATAGGAAGGAAGAATTAACCAGAGGAGAACATACCAGTGACCATGTATATTTAGGGAGAGAGGACCTGTGTTTAGTTTATATGATTGCTAAGCACATTAACCATTTTGGATAAGTTCCTTGTGTGGTTCATTAATTTATTTTAAAAGGAGTAAGAGAACATAATGAAATGATGTTCTAAGGTCAGCGCCGAATGTAAGGAAATTATTAAGTGGATAGTTTATCTTATGCTCAAATAGGTTGTTCCATCAGCCTCCTCCTCTCCTCTTAGCTGTTTTTCAGTGTCCTCAGGCTCTTTCCTCCTTTCTGGTTCTCAAAATCTGGAAATGACTGATAATATCTTGAAAGAAATGAATCATAGAAGAGCAATCTAGATCATGGAACAGATCATTGGATAATAAGATTCAGGGCTGGAGGACCTCAGCAGACATTTAAGTCGACCCTCTCATTGAGGTTCAGAGAGGTTGTATGCTTCTTGCAAAGTCACACAAAGTCATACAAGGCAGCAGAGCATGTTTTGGAACTCAGGTCTCCTGGCTCCAATTCCAGTATTCCACTGTAACACACATTGAATTTCAGAACTTAGAAAGATGAAGAGACATAAAATCATAGGTTATTCAAGCTGGCAGACTCTTTAACCTCTCCCTTATTTTTTTTTCACAGATGAGGTAGTTGAGGCCCAAAGAATTTAAACAATTTTTTCAAGGTTACACAGCCAGTTAATGAAAAAGCCAATACCTGAACATAGATTTTCAGCCTCTAGGGCCTTCTCTTGGTTACACACCATTCTTTTATTACTAACACATTTGTCTGAATTGAAATCATTAGGATTTAATGGAGTGCTTCATATGTGTGACCATTGTACTACCTACAACATCATTTATAATTTTTGTTTTTTAGTTGTTTCAATTGTGATGGGCTCTTTGTGACCCCTTTTTTGGGGTTTTCTTGACAAAGGTACCGAAATGGTTTGGCATTTCTTTCTCCAGCTCATTTTACAAAAAAAGAAACCGAGGCAAATAGGGTTATTGACTTGCCCGGAGTCACCGAGCTAGGACAAGTGTCTGAGGCCAGATTTGGACTCATCTCTTCCTGATTCCAGGTCCAGCTGGAACAACCCAACTGCTTATGTATAATTACATTTGTGAATCTATGTGTAATTACTATTAGCCATATTATTTGCCCTTCCAGCTCTAAATCTTTCAACTTATGAACCTTTGCCCTTTCCCTTACTGCCCTTCAGTTTTGTGAAAGGGGGGCAATTTATTCAAGATCTCTAAGACCCTTTCCAGGGCTAGCAATCTGTAATTCTTGGGGGATTCTTGGTGAGGTGTGGTCCAGAGAAAGGAAACTTAAAGGGACATACTAGATTGAGTCTGCTTTCTGAGGATCCTAGCTAAAAGACAGAGACCCACCATGCAAATCACAGTCGGGGGCCTCATAGTGGCACGGAGGTGACTGAGTTCTTAAAGGTGTGACAGGAAAGACTTTAAATGGGATCCCAACAAAAGTTCATGCATTTCTGAAGATCAGACCTAGCCCAAGCATGGAGGACTATGACACGCTCCTAGGGAGGTCAAGGTTTGTAGATCTTGAGCCAGGGAATTCTGAGTTGTAGAAGACCAAAAGCTAGGTGTCCACACTTGGTTAATACAATATAATGAGCCCCTGGGAACAGGAGGCAGATGGGATGAAGCGGGTTGGACAAGTCGTCCAAGAAGGGACAAACTGAGCCAGGTGGGAAACTGATCAGGTCAAGCCTTCCATGCACCGGCATGTGGATTCACCAGTGGATTCTGGTGCATGAGTGGTTGCTGATTTTCTGTGGTTATTGGAAGACCCAGTCTCAAAAACAAACAAACACACAAAAAAGCCAGGCCTGCTAAGTATGGAGAAATTCATCGACAATATTCTGGCTAGCTGGTAAATTTTTTGGCCATGGCAACCTGGGAAACAAAGTAAAATAATGAATGGTCCTTATTCCTCTGTGGACTCCTTTTTTCCTCTTACACAGTAATGGTGACAGAGTAGCAGAAAAGAGACTCATGGAAGGAAGGAAGGAAATACACATGTATTAAGTGCCTACTCTGTGCCAGGCCCTAAGTCAAGCTCTTTACAATTATTATCTCATTTGATCTTCACAGCAACCCTGGGAGGTAGGTGCTATTATAATTCTAATTTCATAGTTGAGGGAACAAAGGCAGACAATGATTAAGTGATAGTGCCTGGCATATAATAGGTGCTTAATAGATGTTTATTGATTGATCCGACTTGCCCAGCATCACACAGCTAGTAAATGGATGAGGCTGAATTGGAACTCAGGTCTTTCTGACTCTGGGCTTGGGGGTTCTATCCAAGGTGCCAGCCAGTTGTGCAAAGATATGCTGCTATAGGTTCTGAATTAACCTTGGCATGTCACTATAAATAAAATAAGTAGAAGGAAGGAAGCTATGGCTAAGGATGTAAGGAAGAAAGAAGGATAACTTGCATCATGGAAAGATGGCTCAGAGGTAGAAGTAACTAAAGAAGCTCACAGAGTTGGCTTGTTTGTCTGCCCCAAGGCAACAAGAAAGAGAGATGAAACTATTTTAGGGGCTGGTATGTAGAAAATCAAGTAGGCTTATTTTGTATTGTGTTGTTGTTGAGTTGTTTTTCAGTCATGTCTGACTCTTCATGACCGTGGTTGTGGTTTTCTTGGCAAGAATACTGGAATGATTTGTCATTTCCTTCTCCAGCTCATTTTACAGATGAAGACACAGGGTTAAATGACTTGTTCAGGGTCACAAAGCTAGTTTCTGAGGTCAGCTTTGAGCCCAGGAAGAGGAGTCTCCTGACTGGTGCTCTATCTACTGAGCCATCTAGCTGATGTAGACAATTAAACTGGGACAAATGGGTATAAATTATAGGAAAGCTGACCAGAAAAAAAGAAGTAGGAAAGAGATTTGGACTCCCCTCTTCCCTGGCTGGAGCTTGTCACCATTTTCTAGAACCTTCCCTTCCTAATCTTATATCTTCAAGCTTTCTGGTCTCTTTCCTTAGGATTACTCAGATCTTGTCCCTGCCTCAGGATCCACCTTTCTCCCCAAATCAAAACTTAACCTTGGTATCCTTATCACCTTCACCCAAGTCCTCTTCCAGTGTTTTCCAAGATGACAGTTAAGTAGATATTTAAATTTATGAGTGAATGAGTTAAAGAATGAATGAAAAAGCCCATGTTAAACAATTACTGTGTGCAATGCATTGGAGATACAAGCAAGAAAAGTCAGTTAATCAAGGAGCTCACATCCTGTTGGGGAAGGTAGCATATATAAAAGGTTTCAGCTGCAAGTCAGATAGAAGAGGTCTATGGTCTTTAGGATGCTGCAGCAAGGCGGATGGCAACACGTCTTCTTTAATCTCATTTCCTCTAATTAAATAAAATATTTCTGACATTAAACTGTTTGACGATACTAAGGACTTTGATGGAGAGAACATTCTTTCCTGGAATTTTAACAGGTATTATGACTGAGGTGATAGAGATTCTAGGACTCATCTATGCTAATGAAAAAAAGGGAGAGAGACAGAGAGATAGACAGAGACAGACTGAGAGAGAGACATAGAGAAACAGAGACAGAGACACAGAGAGACACAGAGACAGAGACACAGAGAGACACAGAGAAGAGAAGAAAGACAGAGAGAAAAGAACAGAAGACAGAAAGAAGAGGGGAGAGTGGGGGAGGGAGAGAGAGAGGGAGAGAAAGAGGAAAGGGAAGAGAGGCAGAGACAAAGAGATACAGAGAAGAGAAGAGAGAAAGGATAAAAGGGAGAGAGAGGGAGAAAGAGGGAGGGGGAGAGGGAAAGGAAAGAAGGAGAGGTAAAGGGAGAGACAGAGACAGAGAGAGAAGAGAAGAAAGAGAGAAAAGAGAGGAGAGAGAGGGAAAAGAGAGACAGAGAGATAGATTGAGGGAGAGGGAGGTAGAGGAGAGTGATGTAGGGAAGTCATAGCTGCCTTTAGAAGGAAAAAATTGGATTTCTAAACACAATACTTCCAACTTCATCTTGTAACCCAGATTGCAGAAGTAAGTTTCAGACTAGGTACAATGGAATAATAAAAGAGGCATCTAGGTGGTCCTTTTGATAATTTCCAATTTATCCTTCATGTAGCTTCTTTACACAGAGTTTTTTGCCTGCTGTCTCTTCCATTAGACTGTGAGTTCCTAGAACCCAAGGACTATATTTTGCCTTTCTTTGTATATCTTTAGTTCTTGGCACAGTGCCAGGTATATAGTAGGCATAATACATGTTTCTTGACTAACTGGATAGAGCACAGGAAGATCTGAATTCAAACCCAGCTTCAGACATTTATCAGCTATGTGATCCTGGGGAATTCATTTATTCTCTGGATGCCTCAGTTTCCTCATTTTTAAAATGGGGATAATAATACACCTAATTCCTGGGATAGTTGTGAGAACTAAATGAGAATATTTATAAAGTGTTTTGTAAACCATAAAGCACTACATAAATGCTTGTTATAATTAGGCACATTTTTTTTGGATTTCATTTAATTTAACTGTTTTTCTTCAATATTCAAATCCTATCTGAGACACTGACTTGCTGCACGATTAGACAAATCATTTAAGTGCTCTACGCTTCAATTTCCTCTTCATTAAAATGAGGAAGTTAAACTCAAATGGCCTCTAAGGTACCTTTCAGCTTTAAATTTCCAAACTTTTCCCTCTGCTGATGAACATCTCTGATGGTGTTCTAGAAGGCCTGCCCATAGCTTAGGTTGCCATGAAAGATAAATGATGATCAGAAACATGGAGGAGGAGAAGGAAGAAGACTATGAAAGTAGAAGGAGAGGCTCTGTCCTCTTATTTACTGGAGACTCTCAGTCTTTGGTTCCAGTACTCTAAAAGTGGTAGCCAAAGGGCTTGATATAAGAGCTAATTTTTAAGAAGTGCGATTCCATGGAGGCAGGAAGTAGACCTCAAAGCAAACAAGAAGTAAAGCAGAGTTTGCATGACTTCTGACCAAGATATTAGTGATTTAAGAGGAATGAGGTTTTGAATTGTAGCATAAACATTTCCCAACTCCTCTACTAGTCACACATGTTAGAGGAAGCTGCATTCCTGCTATATATAGGAGTAGGAAAGCTTCCCTTTTCCTCCATTGGGTTCTGTGGGGATTGGGGAACCTGATAATACATTGGGGAAGGATTTGAACTGGGTCTTCCTGTCTCTACAGCATAGTGAGGGACAGGGACCCTGGATCTCTGGGTCATTCCACCCCACATCTAACACCATGCATTTGGAGAATCACCAACTCTGCTCTCAGAACAGCTATCATAGGACCTTCCTACATGTGTAGGCAGCTAGATGGTCCAATAAATGGCATGTAAACCTGGAATCAGGAAGACATGAGTTCAAACCTAGCCTCAGACACTTCCTAGCTCTGTCACTCTGGATCAAGTCATTTAACCCTGTTTGCCTCATTTTCCTCATCTATAAAATAAGTGAGAGAAGGAAATGCCAAACTACTCCAGGATCTTTGCCAGGAAAACTCCAAATGGGAGCAGTCAGATGCAACTGAAACAAATGAACAACAGATATATGTAAAACACTGGGACAAAGGGATTAGAAACTGTGAAACAGGCATTTAATGCTTCAAGGCGTGTACTTTAATACTTCATGTGTGGAGTTTGTTTGTATCTATCTTGTTTGTGTTCTTCCAAAGGATAAAACAAAGGACAGTCACGGGATTACAGAACTTGCACTGCATTCCTAGGAAACCATTGGAATCTTGGCTGGGAGTTCCCACAAACTGGTTCCCTAGCCCCGATTAGCTCTGATGCCTACGCCTACCACCTACACAGAAAAAAAAAATGCTGGATAGAAATTATAAGGAGGCCAGTTTTAGGTTCAGCTTAAAAAATAAACCAACTATGGAATCATGAATGATCATTGGATTGATCATAATATAGTTTTTTTTTATAGCTTTCAAAATTGTTTATTTTTTTTACCTTTTTGTTGTTTAAATTATTTTCCTGATCCTGTCCATTTCATTCTTCTTCAGTTTATAAAAATAAAATATTAATTTTAATAATGAATTTTATTTTAAATAATTTAAATATCTAAATTAATTTTTAATATATAATTTTTATTAATATTGATTAATTTAAAAATATCTATGCCATTGAAAGAAAGAGAATAGAGAAAGGGGAAAAGATTCTTTAGGTGCAAAAATGTTCATAGTGGCTCCTTTTTATGGGAATGAGAAAATAGAAACTAAGGGGATGCCCATCAATTAAGGAACAACTGAATAAATTGTGGTCTATGCATGGGATGGAGTGCTATCATGCTATAAGAAATGAGGAAATAAATAATTTCAAAGACACATTGAAAGGCCAAAGAATTGACGCAGAGGAAACTGAACCACAAGGAAAATCCATAACATTAGCTGTATATCCTGAAATAAATCACTTTTCCCTTCCATTTCCTCATCAGTAACATGAGGGGATTAGACTAGGTGGTTTTTAAGCTCAGATATTCTGTGATCTGGTTCCCTTCTGGGATGGACACATAGTCATCCCTGCCTCAGAGCTGCATCTTGCTATGGTTACCAAAGAGCAGCTGCCCTTAGGTCCAAGTGGCCCTGACTCACTTTCCATCCATATTTATCCTAGAGAACGTTCTGGGTACATGTTAGCCTGTAGTAAACAATCCAGGCAATGGATTGTATCGTACAGAGAATGTTGGTGACACTGTAATGTGGAATTCAATGTGATAATAAAAGTATACAGGGAGAGTTTTCGGTTTATATATATATATATTTTTTCTGAGACTGAACCAGCTGAGTGTCTGGACAGAATTCACTTTTTTGTAAAGAAATAAAAATAATTTTTCAAAATTTCTTTGGAAGCTCCCCCAATTCAATCTGGTCATCCAAACCTGCCTTGTACTTCCATGGAGTGAATTGTAGGTATTCTCTTAAGGCACCTGGGAAGTGAACTTAGGCAACAGCCACCTTGGCTAAGCACCGGGAATACAAAAAGAGTCAAAATAATAACGGATGGAGTGCTGGAAGTAAAACCAGGAAGACCTGAAATCAAATCTGACCTGAAACACTTACTTGCTGTGTGGCCCTGGACAAGTTACTTAACTTCTGTCAGCCTCAATTTCTTCATCTTTGAAATGGGATAGGACCCAACTTCCATGGCTGCGAGGATCAAATGAGACAATATTTCTAAAATATATCAGATTTAGCACACATACCAGGTACCTAAATGCTTATTCCCTTTTGTCATCTCATGGTACTTTCAAATTCTGCCGAGTTTTCTGAAAATTCATTTCAAAATATCTTTTTAAAAAATTTAAAATTATATTTTTAATCATCAGGCAGTCATTTTCCCCTTCCTACCTCTCCATAAACACTGAAAAGAAAGAGGAAAAAAACCCACAAAACAGAAGGCCTGACCACAGAAGCATGTTGTTGTTCAGTTATTTTAGTTGCGTCTGGTTCTTCATGACCCTATTTGGGGTTTTCTTGACAAAGATCCCAGAGTGGTCTGCCATTTTCTTCTGCAGTTCATTTTATTTTTTATTTATATTTTGAATATTTTCCCATAGTTACATGTTTCATGTTCTTTCCCTCTCCCCAAATCCCCCTAACCTCCCTTGGCCGACGCACAATTCTACAGCTCATTTTAGAGAAGAAGAAATTATGGTTTCCTTAACGAGCTTAAGTGACTTGTCTAGGATCACACAGCTAGGGTTTAAGGCTGGCCTTGAGCCGAGGTCTGGTGATTTATCCACTGTGCCATCTAGCTGCCCTTTCCACATGAGTATAGACGTTTATATATTTCTACACTGGTCATGTTTACATATTAGTCCAAAATACATTTCACATTATTTCAACTTTGGCTTTTGAGAAAATTTCAGAGTTTATGTTTGGAATATTTTTAAAAAATTGAATACTGAAGGGTTTTCTATGTATAAATGAAACAATAAGCCTGGATTTGGAATAATTTATTCTAGAACCTGCAGGGGATGCCTATATCACTAGAAAGAGACAATAGGGAATAGATGATAGACTTGGAGTCAGAATTTTCAGATCCTAGTTGTGTGTCCCTAAGCAGATCACTCATCCTCTCCAAACCTCAATTCCTTCAACTATAAAATGGGGATGATAATAACATCTTTTTTCAAAAGGTTGTCATGAACATCAAATGAGATAATGCCATGTAGAGTATTATATAAGGGCAGGTAGGTGGCACAGTGTACAGAGGGCTGGACCTGAAGCCAGGAATATTCCTCTTCATGAGTTCAAATCTGGCCTCAGACACTTCAAAGCTTGGTGACTCTGGGTAAGTCACTTCACCCTGTTTGCCTCAGTTTCCTCATCTGTCAAATGAGCTAGAGAAGGAAATGGCAAACCACTCCAGTATCTTTGCCAAGAAAACCCCAAATGGAGTCATGGAGCATTGAATACCACTGGAATGGCTCAACAACAGCATATAAATGTGAGCTACTATCATTCGTAGGTATTAGCTCCTAAAATTTATCTTAAAGTTTTATCTATTTACTTAATTTTTTTCTTTGGAAAATTGGGCTACTTAAGAGTCATTGTTTTGTCTAATTTAAGTTTTTGTGGTTATACTTTAAACAATAAAAATACATGAATGTTTTTTTAAATTCAAGTTTATTATAATTCTCTTGGGTTACTTTTGGCCCCATGACTTATTCCATGGCTTGGAACATCTTTTTCAAATAACATTATATTACTACCAGCAGTAAGTATAGATAGAAGCCAAGGGAAAGAGGAAGGACAAAAGTGTGAGAAAGGGATTAAGGGCAGCTAAAAACTGGCAAAGATTCTCTGGGCTCAAGTCTCAGGCATGCTATAAGATTGAAAATCTCACTTTCCAGTGAATGGAATGCTTCCATGCCATTCATTGTACACTCAAGCCCCCTTTACTTCAATTTACTCACATTTTACCTGGCCTATCCTGCTACTTGGGCAATTGGTGGCTTGATAGATAGCTGGGTGAATAGCTTGCTGGATCTGGAGTCCAGAAGATCTGAGTTCAAAACCAGACTCATATACTTACTGGCTGTGTGACCCTGGATAAGTCATTTCATCTTGTTTCTCGCAGTTTTCTCATCTGTAAAATTAGCTGGAGAAGGAAATGACAAACCAATCCAATATCTTTGGCAAAAAAAGAAAAGAAAAGAAAAGAAAAAAACAAAAACCCAAATGGGGTCACAAACAATCAGACACCACTGAACAAGAACAAAATTTCTGCTATTCTCCAGTTATTTCTATTACTCTATTGCTAAGTGTCTCCTTTCTCTCGTTTTTTCCCTTCCCCATTAGATTCCAGAAGAGTAAGTAAATCCACATTACCATTCTTGGTGATGATGTGTAAGACCTCAGCTCTGACTTTGACTGCCATTTTCTCTGTCTTCTCTACCCAAAACACTCATCCCTGGCCTTTGCTCCCCTAGGTGTATTCTTTCTCTATTAATATTTCTTGAGAGGAGGGACTACTAGTTAATAAATCAACAAACTAGTATTTGTATCAGCAGGGTTTAACATAAATGCTTAAACAATACTTTATTAATTCACTCATCTATTCATTTTCTCTTTTTTCTTCATCTTTATCTTCCTCTCCTTTTTCTCCCTCTTTTTCTTGCTTCTTCTTTTTCTTACTTCTTTTTTTCTTTATTTCCTTCCCTCTGCCCTCTTTCTCCTCTAAATTCAAAGAAAGGGAACTCCAATAACTCACCAACCTTCCCTCCATTACTCTCTTTCAGTGTCAGCTCAGTTTTAAAATTTGTGTTGGATAAATGCCCTTTAATTTCTTATGTTGGGGAAAAAATGTTTTAGAATGAATTTGCATAATTCTAATTCCTTTTCCCCCTACGATTGTAGAGACTCACCATTTCCCAAAGACCCTAAAAAAGTGCTTTTTCTGTGGTTTTGACTAATGAAATCATTACTATCATGCTTTTGTGGTTCATTCATCTGAAGCCACTTCCTGGAAAGTTCATAATAGGGTAAACATTTCTCTAGAACAGATGGTAACAAAACCAATAGTATTCCTCTCCTGAGAGCCAATTAAAGAATGAAAAAAAATGTTTAAAAATCCTCCTTTCCAAGATTTTAGATTTCTTTTTTCTTTCTTTCTCTTAGAACACAGTTCTTCTTCCTAGACTATCTTCTTCATTCTTTGGGAAAATTTTCCACTTCTTGACTAGGAACTATATCCATAAGGATGCAACTTAATTTATATTCTCTAAAGTATTTTTTTGGTGGGGAGGGTGGTGTAGCCTACTCTGTTCATTTTCTAGATCAGGAAACTGAGAATGTTTAAGTGATTTATTTAAAAAGTTAAAGGATTTAATCAAGGCCATAAAAGATTAGGAGTACCTAGATGGTACAGTGGATAGGATCTGGAATAGGGAAGACCTGAGTTCAAATCCTTCCTCAAATATTCCCTTAACTGTAAGATTTTGAGCAAGTCAATGAACCTCTCTCAACTTCAGTTTCTCCTCTATGAAATAGGTTTAATAATAGCATTTAACCTCACAGGATTATTAAGGATTAAGCATAAAAACATATGTGAAACATTTTTCACACTTTAAGATACTATATGAATATTATTACCACTAATATTATTATGATAAAAGTTATTAATTAATTGTTGATTAATGATGGAGCACACTATTATATCATCAATATTATCAGTTATTAATCAATTATTTATTATGTATTAATGGAGAATATTATTATTGTTGCTGCTGCTATTATATAACCAATATTATTGTTATCAGATTCAGGATTAGAACCAGGGTTTCCTGTTGTCCATCCCAGCACTTTTCACACTGTGGCACGAGCCCACGACACCTCTAAGTCATCTCATCATCAGATACATGCATTGAGGCTCTTTAAGCACTATCCATACCATTAGGTTCCTATTTATATCTAAGAATGGCTATCTGAGCTCTGACTATTTAAAAATTTTTATTTTCTACAGATTACATGTCAATGCAATTTTTAATATTCATTTCCTGATATTTTGTAATCCATGTTCTCTCTTTCTCTCCCAGCCCTCCCAGGTAATAGGACATAGGCTGTACATATGTTGTCATACCATAGCTATGTTCATGTTTGTCATGTTGTGAAACAAGACACATATTGCTTACAGTAGATAAAATGGAAGCAGCAATTGTCTGGATTTTTCCTAACATTATGGCCACACATTTATTTTTCTTTCCTTCCACCAGATTACAAATTCTTTGTTAGCATGATTCTTCATTCATGTCGAAATCTTTGTTCCCCATTTGGAATTTTTTTGGCAAAGATCCTAGAGTTGTTTGTCAATTCTTTCTCCAGCTCATTTTACAGATGAGGAAACTGAGGCAAACAAGGTTAAGTGACTTACCCAGCATTATGTAACTAGTGACTGAGGCCAGATTTAAATTCAGGAAAACGAATCTTTGTGACTCCAGGCTCTCTGCTCTTTGGTGGCAGGTCTGCACATTATTTTATCTTTTTACTCCTAAATCCTAGAATAGTTGTTTTACACTTAGCATCATAGGATCATAGATTTAGAGAAGGAAGGGATCTCCAAGTCTAACCTCCCTATTATATAGATGTGGAAACTGAGTTCCAGAAAGTTTAAGTCATGCAAGTAGTAAATCTCAGGGGCAGATTTTGAACTCAGACCCTCTTTCTCCAGAGCTATTGATCTTTCCAGTGTGTTACTTCATAAATATTGGCCATATTAGCTGCATTCTTTTTATATGTGGGCCATTTTTTAACCTTTACCTTCTGTTTTAGAGTTGATGAAAACAGTGGCAAGTCAGAAGAGCAGTAAGGGCTAGGCAACTGAGGTTAAGTGACTTGCCCAGGTCATAAAGCTAGGAAGTATCTGAGGCCAGATTTGAACCCAGGACCTCTCATCTCCAGGCCTGGCTCTCTATCCACTGAGCCAACCAGCCATACTCCCTGCCCCCTTCAGTTTTAAATCTATAACCCAAGGAGAATAATGTTATGACTTAGGGTGATACAGGACTCCAGAGATCCCATGGTCTACCTTTCATGTGTTGTTTGGCCATTTTAGTTGTGTCCAATTCTCTGTGACCCCTTTTGAGGTTTTCTTGGCCAAGATACTGGACTGGTTTGCCATTTCCTTCCCAGCTCATTTTACAGATGAGGAAACTGAGACAAATAGGATGAAGTGATTTGCCCAGGTTCACACAAGTAGGAAGTGTCTGAGGCCAGATTTGAACTCAGAAAGATGAGTCTTCTTGACTCCAGCCTGGGCATTCTATCCACTGGGCCATCTAGCTACCCTGGTGGCACGTTAGGCAAAGGGGCAGAAGAATGGAGTTGTAAGATGATACCATCATAAATAGGATGCTGCCCCTTTTCATCTTAGAAAGTTGCCTAGTGTAGAGGAGCCCAATTTGGCTAGAATTTAGATCATATGAAGGAAAACACTTTGAGATAAGATTGGAAAGAGAAGAAGGTTCCAGGTGGCAGAGGGCAATGAATGCCAGGCTGAGTGTGCATTTATTCAGTAGGCAACAAGAATCCCATAAAGGATTTTGAATGAAAGGGGGAAAAAATTTGAACCGAGCCTCCTCATATTCAAATATTTCCATGGCTTTGTTGTAGTGGATAGAGTACCACACCTGGAGTTAAAAAGATCTGAGTTTGAATCCAGCTTCAGACCCTTACTAGCTGTGTGACCTTCACAAATCTCCTAGTATCTTTGAGCTTCAGGTTCCTTATTTGTAAAATCAGAATGAAGGCAGTGAACAGAGCACTGGGCTTGGAATCAGGAAGGCTCATCTTCATGAGTTTAATTCTGGTCTCAGACACTTACTCTCTACGTGGCCCTCAGCAAGTCACTTAACCCTGTTTGCTTCAGTTTCCTCATCTGTAAAATGAGCTGAAAAAGAAATGGCGAACCACTACCTGGATGACCCTAGGCAAGTCACTTCACTCCATTTGCCTTAGTTTCTTCATCTGTAAAATGAGATAGAGAAAAAAATGGCAAACTACTCCAGTATCTTTGTCAAGAAAACCTCAAATGGGATTACGAAGTCAGTTGCTTAGTTCTGTTTGCCTCAGTTTCTTCATCTGTAAAATGAGCTAGAGAAGGAAATGGCAAACCCCTAGCTGTGTGACCCTAGGCAAGTCACTTCACTCCATTTGCCACAGTTTCCTCATCTGTAAAATGAGCTAGAGAAAGAAGTGGCAAATCATTCCAGGATCTTTGCCAAGAAAACCCCAAATGTTTCAGTTTCATGAAGATTTGGACATGATTGAACAACAACAATGACAACAAAATCAAGATTATAATAGTAGTCACCTCTCAGAGTTGTTATGAATATCCAAATAGAAAATGTATTTAAAATTATTTGCAAAATTTAAAGTATCACATAAATAATTATTATGGTAATGAGTCTTATGATATTATTTCTGTTATGCTGGAGCCACAGAATTCAAAAACTGTGGATAGCTCACAACACCAGTATCTAGTACTAAACTCTATTCTAGGATTTCTTAATTTGGAGTCTGTAAACTTAATTTTTTTTGATAACTGCATTCCAATATAATTGGTTTCCTCAGTTCATTATTATTATTATTATTATTCCTTAGTTATTATATACTTTAGTGATCTATTATTTTATGCTTTTAAAAATATTATTCTAAGAAGTTATCCTCAGGATTCATGTGGTTAACAAAGGGGTCCACATAACAACAACAACAAAAAAGATGAAGAACCTCTTCTCTGCTCACTCAATAGCTAACCCTTCTGCTTCAACTGCCCAGGGGAGAGGCTTGTTTTACCCTACTCCATGACTCAAAAGTTAGCTTTGACCTCTCCAGCTGGTTGCCTACCTCCAATTATCCAAGGGCTGGCTACTTTTGCATGAATATATTTTTCTAATGATGGTACTGAGGCAATAGTCAGTCATAGCACAGGGATCTTCCATAGTCAAGAGTTCCTCGATTCTGATTCTAGGCTCTCTGATGGGAGTGTTCCTTCATCTATGCAAATGGATAAGTCATCAACAATGCCATCTCAGACCATGTGAGTCCAAGTCTTCCCATATATCCTTTAGTATCTATTTTTCAAGCATATTGGAGACCTAGTTCTCAGATTTTTTTTTTAAAGCTGGAAGTACAGAGGCCAGGGATATGGTGGTAAATGTTTAACAACCAACTCTAGAAAAAAAAGGACCTAAGTTTAACCATCATTTTTAATACTTTCTTAAGTCTAGACCAGTAATATTAAACTCAAATAGAAATGAGGCCACTAAGCTGTATAAAACTGCATTCATGGACATCATATTGACTTAGAAAGCCACATATTAACATTACCTATATTCTATTGTATTTTATTCATTTTGTTTAATATATCCTAATTACATTTTAAGCTTGTTTCACCTGGAAGCATTTGCCATCTCTGATGTGGATAATCAACCAAACAACAAATCAAGCCCAGATTTGTAGCATATGCCTACAGTTGTCGATACACTCACTGAATATTTAACAAGGGGCCCTTGAGAGTCAGTCAGAGCTGGCTCCAGCACAGCCCAGATTATATAATAATAAATGTTTCTATATTCCTTGCATTGCCACACTCTAAGCCATTTGAATTCCTGGTAGAACCTGCCAGAGACTGCGAGCTTACTGGCTGAACTTTCAAGTACATAGTGTCTCCTTGATGCATATGGAAGATAAATATGTCATATGTGTGAAGGAGAGAATACAAATCAGAAAGGCTGGAGAGAGAGAAATCAGGTAGGAGGCTATGAGGATAGCCCAGGTGAATTGAGACCTGTGTTAGGATGGTTGTAGTAGTAATAGAAAAGAAGGGAGGGAGATACTTAGAGATCGAATCCACACAATTTAGTAATTGTTGTTTCATGTTGTTCCTCCTTTGTTTTGGAAGAAGACCAATGACAGAGGGTGATGCCTTGACTTGTGAGTTAAGTGAGGCGGAGCCGCCAAAGTTGTCAGCATCACTTTCTTTTCCAGAGTCATTAGAGTCCAGTGGCAAGACAAAAGTCATAAAGACTGGTGATGGCCTGGAATGCAGTGGATGACCTTGGCATCTTCCATGACTGACCAAACTCTAAGCACCCCTTAGAACCTGCTTCAGTGCCTTCATGGTCACTGGAATAAATTGTTCCGATTTGCCCATTTTTCTGGAGGAAGTCTTCACGTGCTCCTCACTGATGGGTTTGAGGTCCGCTGGTCATCTTCAATGGGGTTTAGTCCGTCTGCCCATGGTTTTACTGAGGTATGACAGTTGAGCATGCTACAGCTTCTAGGAGCCAAGGGCAAGAGTTGTGAGCTAGATGGACACCAAAAGTGGATGAGCAGCCCTGAAGGAAGTTCTACAAAGCCTTCATACCAGAGGTGCTAGTCCTCCCTAAACACCCCAGGCTAGATGTAGAAGATGAAGGAGAGAGAAGAATCAAAGATAACATACAGGGGGACAGCTAGGGGGCTCAGTAGATTGAAAACCAGGTCTAGAAAGAAGAGGTCCTGGGTTCAAATCTGGCCTCAGATACTTTCTAGCTGTGTGACCTGAGTAAGTCACTTAACTCCTATTGTCTAACCCTTATTGCTCTTCTTCCTTAGAACCAAGAGACAGTATTGGTTCTAAGACGGAAGGTAAACATTTAAAAAATAAGAAGTAGGCAACTAGGCTTGTGTTGCCAATGTGGGGTGACTACAGCCCAGTCTAGCTATCAGAATACAGCTCTTGTGACACAACAGAATATAATTTATTGCCACTGTGACCCACACCACAAAAGGAGAAAGACACAAAACAAAAAAAGATAACATTTTGTTCCCATGTGAGATGTGCATTAAATCCCAAGGACTGCTTTTTTCTCTCGTTTATGCTGTGGCCAATCTTCAGCAAAAAGAATTTTCGACTCATGAAAAGCAGATTGAACTTTCAGAGAATGCACATTGACTCCAAACTAGCATTGGTAGGGAAGGACACCAACTGAACTCAATTTCTGTTTAGCAAAAATGAATATTAAGTCCCTGCTGTGGACAAAGCCCTGAGCTGGGTGCTGGGAGCACAGACAGCAGTGAACAATAGTCTCTGATGCATCCTACTGGGCAAGTCACTTTACCCCATTTGACTAGTCCTTGCCCTTCTGCCTTAGAATTGATACTAAGACAGAAAGTAAGGATTTGGAAAAAAAAAGAAAAAGAAAAAGAGTTTCTGCTTTTAAGGAAAGCACATTCTATAGGAAGTTAATTTCTGGAAACAATAATGACGGGAATGAATTTTAATTATCAAGCAAAAAAATATCCAAAACCCAAGCAAAATGATTTGAGTTCACCTTTGTGAGTCTGAATGTTTTCAATCTAGACATGGAATTTCCATTTCTGTCTTGTTGTTGTTGTTGTTGTTGTTGTTGTTGTTGTTGTTGTTGTTGTGTCGTTGTCTCTTTATCTCTTCCTGTTTCTGTCTTTGTTGAAGTTTGTCTATCTTTCTGTCTGTCTGTCCGCCTATCTGGGATAGAGACTAAACTTTTGATTTCACTTGTATAAAGAACTTCTAGCTTCCAGCAACTTCTTTTTGGCTTACAAGTATAAGAAAGTTAGTTAGAACAGAAGTTACTGAGAAGTACGTGACTTGCCTAGGATCACTGACATGGCATGACTTGAACTAATTCCCTTCCCTTCCACCCTTACCCTTGCCCCAACCTCTTCACTCCCTCACACTCTTTCTTTGGTAAAAGATTGCTTGTTTAAAAAAAAGGAATGTGGAAAAAATGGAGAAGCTCAAAGAACTAAGAATTTCTTATTTCACATATAGGGAAACTGAGGCCAGAGAGGCCAGTTTACATAGAGTGGCAATATAGTATAGGATAAAGTGTGCTGAATCTGGAATCAGGAACATGGGTTCTGATCCTGGTTCTAAAAATTGCCAGCTATGTGACTTTTGTATGAGCTATTTTTTTCAGCTTATTTATTTATTTATTTATTGGCATACAAATATATTTATATATTATTTATATAAAATATATAAAAATTATATATTTTTAAGCNAGAGGCCAGTTTACATAGAGTGGCAATATAGTATAGGATAAAGTGTGCTGAATCTGGAATCAGGAACATGGGTTCTGATCCTGGTTCTAAAAATTGCCCGCTATGTGACTTTTGCATGAGCTATTTTTTTCAGCTTATTTATTTATTTATTTATTTGCATACAAATATATTTATATATTATTTATATATAATATATAAAAATTATATATTTTTAAGCTATGAGCTGAACCATAATTTCCTGTCTGTGGAATGGGGACAATAATACCTTACCTCTCACCCAGGGTTATTGTAAATCTCAAATTACTCTGGGAATGGTATGCTTATGAGCTATTATTGCCTTTGGTTACACAGGGAGTAAGTGTGAGGGTTGGAATTCAGACCCAGGTTCTCAGATACTAAGCCCAGCATGCTTTGCATACTGTAATGATTAAATAAATTCCAAAGTGCCTTCCATTCCTAGCATCCACCACCTCTACAGTTCCCCTACAGTGTCAGGACCTACCCATCTTTGCTTAGTCTCTCAGGGACTAGGGGATCAGTTAGGGACATACTCCAGTCACACTAGCACTAATAAAAATATAGCACATTTGTGGAGTTATTTGCTGTTTGCAAGTACTTTTTTCACATCAATCTATGAAACGGGTTTTAGAATAATCATACTTACTTCACAGATGAGGTAGCTGAAGCTCTAAGAAATGCAATAATACATTGCCTAATATGGTAAAACAACTCTTGGGTGTCTAAGGGAAGATTCAAACCCAGGTTCCTTATGTTCTATTTTCTAAATTCCTCTCCCTTTTGGGAGCCCTTTGGGAGACTACTGGGAAATTAAGTGACCTGAAAGAATTTGCCTTTCTCAATGAAGTGGAAACATGTATTTATTTATTTGTTTTATCGAGCCATTTTTTTTTTTCAGTTGTGCCTGATTCTCTGTGACCGCATTTTTTGTTTTCTTGGCAAAGATACTGGAGTGGTTTGCAATTTCTTTCTCCAGCTCATTTTACAGATGAGGAACTCAGGCTAACAGGGTTAAGTGATGTGCCTAAGATCACACAGCTAGTTAGTGTCTTTGATGCCACATTTGAGCTCAGGAAGGTGAGGCTTTCTGATTCCAAGCCTAGTGCCTTATCCTCTGGACCATGTAGCTGCCCTGGATTTATTTATAAATAAATTTTAAATTAATTTAAATTTTAAACCTTATATCTTAATAGAAAACCCTGTATATTTCAGTGTGTAATCATTTGTGTCGGACTTATGTCTTTATCAACTAAAAAAGGGACTTTCTTAGGCAAATGAATAACTTCTAAAATCACAGAGTATACATGTAAATTTTTGAAATAATTGTTTTTAAATACTTTAGAATTATTCACTGATATAATAAACATGTTTTCTATTTATAAAAGAAAGTCTCATGCCTTCTTCATCACCAAACTGCTTATCTATGCTTTATTAGTCCTAATTTATTACCAAAAGTCCTTGAAAAAAACACTACATTTCTTTTAACAATTTCTGAAACAGAGACTTTTTTTATTAGTTTGGATTGACCTGTCACTCCACTTAATCAACATCCCTCAAGTTTGGCCAGATGTTTGTGACTCACCACTTAAAAACCAAAAAAACAAGAACACAAACGGATCCTATAACCAGACAAGTATGGGAGTGTTTTATGTCAAGCGTGAGCCCAGTTTTGAATGCTTACTGTTTATTACATTGCAAAGAAAGAGAATCATAGAATAGGAAGACTGTCAAAGAACTCAGAACATTCATTACTTGAAGAAACCCAGGGAATTTGCTTTTTGTTGACAGAATTTAAGTTCCTTGAAGGCAGGAACTAGTTCATTCTTGTTTTCTTATCTCTAGAGCCCAGTATAGTGCCTACCACCTAGAAGGCATCTAATAAATGATTGGTTGATTAATTGATCGCCCAGCTGGACATTAGTTGGTATGAGACTAGAATGAGTTTCCAGAGCTCTTTTCCCCCCACAACATCTCTAAGTCATCTCATCATTGGATACATGCACTGAGGCTCTTTACCATTAAGACCCCGTACCATTAGGTTCCTATTTGTATCTAAGAATGGCGATCTGAGCTCTATTTTAAAATTTTTATTTTCTACAGATTACATATTGATGCAATTTTTAATATTCATTTTCTGACATTTTGTTGTTGTAATCCATGTTCCTTCTTTCCATCCCAGCCTTCCCAGGTAATAGGACATAGGTTGCACATATGTTGTCATACCATACAAATTTCCATGTTTGTCATGTGAAACAAGACACATATTGCTTACACTAGATGATATGGAAACAGCAATTGTCTGGATTTTTCCTGACATTATGGCCACACATGACCACATTTATTTTTCTTTCCTTCCACCAGATTACAAATTCTTTGTTAGCATGATTCTTCATTCATGTCCAAATCTTTGTTCCCCATTTGGAACTTTTTTGGCAAGGATCCTGGAGTGGCTTGCCATTTTTCTCCAGCTCATTTTACAGATGAAGAAACTGAGGCAAATAGGATTAAGTGACTTACCCAGGATCACACAGCTAGTGTCTGAGGCCAAATTTGACCTTAGGAAGAGGAATCTTCATGATTCCAGGCACTCTGCTCTGTCTAGCTGCCCTTTGGAGCCAGATCTGCACATTATTTTATCTTTTTACCCCTAAACATAGAATAGTTGTCTTACACATAGTAGACACTTAGGATCATAGGACCATAGATTTAGCAAAGGAAGAATTATCCAAGGCCATCTAGCCTAACCTCCCTATTATATAGAAGTGGAAACTGAGTCCCAGAGCATTTAAGTGACTTAATGAAAGTCATGGAGTTGGTAAATTTCAGAAGCAGAATTTGAACCTGGATTCTCTTCCTCCAGAGCTATCAGTCACTTCATAAATATTTGTCAGATTTAACCGAATTCTTTTTATATGTGGACCATTTTTTAAGCTTTACCTTCTGTCTTAGAGTTAATGCTATCAGTGACAAGGGGCTAGGCAACTGGTGTTAAATGACTTGGCCAGGGTGATATAGCCAAGAAAATATCTGAAGCCGGATTTGAACTCAGGAAGATGAAATGTTTGTGACTGCAGGCCCAGGACTTTATCCATTGTACTACCTAGCTGTCTCTCTCTTTGTTTATGATCAGTTTTAGGGGATATGTGCAATACTTTGGTTGACTTGTGGTTTCCTGAGTGACCTTTTTTTCATTTTTTTCTAGATTTCTAGCTACTGGACCTCAAATTCCAGTTTCCTGCTTTCAGAAACGATTTGGATTGTTGTTCTTTCTTTATGCATTGGTGGTGAATGTTTCTGCATCCACCATTCAGCTCCAGGAAAGCACAGGTGAAAAACCAAATATGAAAAGTAGAAACTAGTTTGCTGTATATTTTTTATTTTTTCTGTGTGGAAGGGGGTCATTTTGTCTGAACACAGTACCTTAATGGTTGCATATATTTGACACCAAATGGACGAAATGAGTAAAATATGGTCATTTCAATTCAGTGGCCAAATCTAACAATGAATAAGTCTCATTATGCCTCCTGTCCTCACTGTCCAGTAGATGGGGAAAATATACACTCAATCAGTCAATATGTGTTCATGGATTTTGAACTGGAAGAGATCTTAAAGATCATCCAGCCTAACCTCTTCATTTTGCAGAGGAAGGACTTGGGAATTTGAACTTTTCTTCTTTTCTGCTAGATTTTAAGTGACTTGCCAAGGCCACTTAGTTAACAGAGAGATGAGATTTAAACCCAGAGGAAACTGGTTACCAAAGAGGTGAAATTTAATTCAATTAAATTCAATTAACATTTATTTAAGCACCTAGTAGGCACCAGGCACTGTCTGGAAGAGGAGTCCCCTTTCATAATATCTGAGGGCAAGTGCCCTTCTTGAGTTCTTTCTCTTTCTTTTTTCTGTCCCTTATCACCACTGAACCTTCTTGAGACTCACCAGATGTTAGCTGCCCAAGAAACCTATCCAATGGTGTTTGCTTTTGTCTCTTAAAATTCATCGAAAGGGCAAAATGGTTTCGTCATTTCACAAACGTACAATCCTACTTGTTAAAGCTTTATCAGGGAGACATTTTCCAATAAAGTTTTGTACTTCCACCCATTTTGCACACATTCCCTTGAGTAATGAAGTGGAGGCATCTTTCTTTGCCTCCTCACCCAAAGAAAACTCCCCAACATGAGTTGTTGTAGTTTTCTTAGAAGTTCCTGAATGTTGAGTTATTTGTGCTCCTGAACTAACAGAAGATCCTTTGCTTTGGCTGGAGTCCACATATGCTTCCCCAAATCTCAACACCAACATGTTCTAGCAAGCACATAGAGTGCCGAGCAAATGTTGAATATCTTACAATTTTTTTTTCTCCTCAAAATGTGTTGAATACTAAATATGATGAGTTCCCAAACCGTTGAGTACCAAGGTTTGACTATATATACAAAGCAAGCTATAAACTAGATAAATAAATAATCAACAGAGGGAAGGGACTAGAATTAAGAAGAATTGGGATGGCTTCTTGTAAGAGGTGGGATTTTAGGAAGCCATGGAGGTCAGTGTTCAGAGTCGAGGAGGGAGGGTTAGCCAGAGAGAATGCCCAGAGCAGAGCAATGACTAGCTCAAAGTCACACCAAGAAGTAGGCTGGCAGAGATAGGATTTAAATCCAGATTACCTGACTTCAAATCCAGTGTTTTTTTTCTACTAGTTATTACTACTTACTCACAGGGGTTCAAGAATCAAAGGCTAACTGTGACCTTCTTGATCCTTTCTTACTGTAGAAAACTGCCAGTATTTGGGAGAGAATTTTAAAAGATTGAAGGTAGAAGGCGAGCCTGTGGTCCTGAGGATTTTTCTGGAGAATTTCTTCAATTTCCCCTATAACCTATCATGGCATAAAAATGATTCAGAGAAGACTGTTCTAGGAGTGGACAAATCAGGCAGAACATGGATAAAAGGCAATGCCCTCTGGATTGTGCCGGCTTCAGTGGAGGACACAGGAACTTACATTTGCACCATTAGGTAGGAGCTTTTTGTGAAGTGATGTTGATGGTGGGGATTAGGAAGGGGAAATGGATGGCATCTTTGTATGTGTGTGTGTGTTTATATGTGTGTGTGTGTGTGTGTGTATGTGTGTGTGTGTGTGTGTGTGTGTGTGTGTATCCCCAGTTTCTACAGACCTCTCTGTCAGCCTCTCTCTAAGCTGCCATGCAAAGGAAAAATTATTCACTGTGACTTTTCTTATTTCTCCTGGTCAGATTTCAGAGTGGTCTACTTTCTAGATTGTTGAGGAAAAGAGACAGTGGGAAGCTTGGATCCATGGCTTTCTCTCACTCTACCATCTTGACTTTGCCTCTTGCTCTGCTTTTAAAATTTCATTTATTTAATCATTCATTTTTTTTGTATTTATGTATGTATATATTTCTTCATTCATTCATTCATCCATTCATTCACTCATTTATTTATCCATCCATCCATTTATTTATTTGTTTATGTTTTCATTCATTCATTCATTCACTTATTCATTCATCTATCTATCTATTCATCTATCTATCTATCTATCTATCTATCTATCTATCTATCTATCTATCTATCTATCTATCTATCTATTTTAAAAGCCTTACTTTCTGTCCTAGAATTGAGATTAAGTATAGATTCTAAGGGAAAAAATATTATAGTGACATTTACAACCTTTGAGTTCAAGTGTAGATAGCAAAAACTAGAGTCTGAATTAGAGGATCTGTGAAAAAATCATTCAACCCCTTTAAGACTGGATAAAATGGATTAAATAAGCACTAATTCTCATGCTTAAAAAAATGCCTTATGGGCTAGGTAATCAGGGTTAAGTGACTTGTCGAGAGTCATACAGCTTGAAGTGTCTGAGGCCAAATTTGAACCAAGGCTTTCCCAGCTCCAGACTTGGCACTCTATCCACTATGCTACATAGTTGCCCCAGGGTGTTTGCATAAAAAACAATAGAGAAGAAATGCTTAAAACAATTCAGTTTGATTTTTATGTAGTAGACATTGGCCATATATGTGAGTGAGATTCTGAAGAAGAAATAAGCTGTGGTCTCTGCTTTCAAAGAGCATACAATGAAACTTGGAGACTAAGATGGAGGAAGATAAATATGACACAAATTAGAATAGGTTAAGTACATGTTGCTCAGTTGTTTCTTCAAATCCAAATTTTCATGACCGCATTTGGGATTTTCTTTGATAGACACTGGGGTGGTCTGCTAATACCTTCTCCAGCTCATTTTACAAATGAGGAGATTGAGGCAAACAGGCTAAATGACTTGCCCAAAGTCATGCATCTAGTAAATTTTTGAGATCATAATTGAACTCTGGTCTTCCTGACTCCAGGTCGAGCACTCTATCCACCATAACTTGCTGCCCTAAGGATGAGTGCATAAGCAAAGTCAAATGGAAGAATATTTAAGATTCAAGGAGAATCATTTCTAACTGAGTAGATCATTGACCTCTGAGGGAAGAATTAGAAGCAATGAATGGAAGCGATATGAAGCAGTCTTGACAATGAAAGGAAAAACTTTCTAATAATGAGAACTGTGGAGATGTTAAATGGATTGCATTGAAATGTAGTGGCTTCCCCCCTATTGGAGCTCTTTGGTTGACAGTTAGAAGACTACTTATTTAGGGGGTTGTAGTGGGAGTGTTTGTGGGCAGCTAGATGATACAGATAGAGTTTTGGACACGGAGTCATGAAGACTTATCTTCTTGTGTTCAAATCCAGCCTCAAATACTTAGTAGCTCTGTGACCCTGGACAAGTCATTTATTTTAACCCTGTTGGCCTCAGTTTCCTCATCTGTAAAATGAGCTGGAGAAGGAAATGGAGAAGCACTTCAGTATCTTTAACAATAAAACCCCAAATGGAATCACAAAGAGTTGAACCCAACTGAAAAATGACTGAACAACAAGAGAGTATATCTGTCTGTACCTTGGCTAGATGAGGTTTTAAGTTTTCTAGTTTTAAACTTTATGATACTATGGACTTCTTGAATACTTATGTAGTAGGAGGGGGAGGAATTCTGGGAAGATGGTAGCTTAGATGGAACAAATCTTCAGACCTCTGCACTCTTTCCACACTGAGATAAAAAGCAAAGAGCTTAGAGAAGAAAGAAAACGAAATCTAACAACAGGATAGAGCAGGGAGATCCTACTGCTGGACAGCTCAAGAGGTATGCCAAGAAAAAGGCTTGAATTCTTGAACTGTTGGCTCTGAGGGTATAGAAGGGGAATCCTAGGACCCCTCCCCCATGAGCTATGTGGAGTCTCCAGTGGCCCCTGAAATCTCTGGCTGGACTCAAGGAGTTGAACACAGATGCCAGCAAGGTGGCTAGAGGAGAAAGGCAGAGAAACACAGTAAAAATGCTCAGAAGATAGCTTAGATGATGCAAAACTTCAAACCTGCCTAAGACCTTCAGGCCTTACCACACCAAGATAAAAAAAAACAAAGCACTTGGAGAGGAAAGAAAACCAAATCTAACAACAGGACAGAGCAGGGGGATCCAAATGCTAGATAGTTCAGGGAAAACACTCCATCTTGACCTCCACCCCCCTTTTTCCCTTGAGGTTTTAGCCTCAGGGCATATTAAGCACTACAGATTGACCCAGTCCAGGCTTAATCCCATCAACTGGACAGACAAGAAGGGCAGGGAAACTCCAACACTCCTCCTCCATAGACTGCAGAGAAAGTAACTACAAACCTCCATTGCCAGCTGGGGGAAGATCTTTCATCAAAGCTCATTGAATCATTATGTAATGTCAGAAGACAAGTAGAATGTTTCAAAGGTATCTCGTTTGGCATGTGGAAAGGTTCCTTGTGACGTTAAATTTGCTCTCATACTGATTATTATTTCTTTAAATGAAAATGCATTAAATGATAAAATTTATGTGGGAATGTGTGCCACATTAGACTTGGTGTATTGATAATAATATTCCTTTAATATTATCATGATATATAATTTAACATGGAATCTAATTTTCCTATTAGCTTTTATTGTTTTGAAAGTACTTCTCTATGCTCTACTGCCTTTGATCAAGTTGATGAGCTTGTGAAGGAGATTGGATAATTGTTATGGCTTCTTTTTTTTTTTTAAACCTTTACCTTCTTTCTCAGAATTAATACTAAGTATTGGTCCAAGGCAGAAGAGCAGTAAAGAACATGCAATTGGAATTAAATGACTAGCCCAGCGTCACATAGTTATGAAGTCTCTGAGGTAAAATTTGAACTCAGGACCTCCCATCCCCAGGCTTGACTCTCTATCCATTGAGCCACCTCGCTGCCTCTATTATGACTTCTTTATGGATGTGGAAACTGAGCTTGAGAGAGATGCTGTTGTTAGGAAGGGTTCTCATAATTAGGAAATGGTAGAATCTGGATTTGATTCCAAGTCTTTTGATCCCATGGTTGTTTTACTATTTTGTTTTACCTCTTGGACATTCTTTATGCATGTATATGATCTAACAAAATGCCATTTGTCATCTCTTTGCAGGAATGAATCTTATTGTGCCACAAAATCTATTGAGTTAGAGGTCTTAAAGAAGACAAAAGCTTCTCCAAAATTAATTTCCTATCGCCAAACTGTAGTCTCTTCAAGTCCTGGAAAGATAGTGTGCCCTGAAATAAATGATTTTATCCGAAACACAAATAAAATGGAAATAAAATGGTATAAGGTATATGCCCTTAAATTTTATGTTCCATCTACTAGATAGTTAGAATACTGGGTTAGAATATGTCAATCCACTAAGTGGCTAGCCACAAGATAGTTCACGTATAGATAATGCTTCCTATCTTTCTGTATTAACCTTTATGTTTCTAGTCCTTTTAAAAGTTAAATTTAAACAGCCCACAAATGTCATCAGTTTATTTAGGGATGATAAGAAAGAGCCAGGAGGAAAATGAGTTAAGGGATAGAAGCATGGAATAATATTCCATAATAAAGCATTGTGGTTGATTGGAGTGTAATCCAAACACATCTTTAAATTAGGAAACATGTGTTTACTTTTTTTTTTTTTTACAAAAATAATCATATCCACCTATATTAAGAAAGGTGAGAGGTTTTATTTTTGTTATTTGTTTACTGAAATTTTTCGTGGTTATTGGTGTTTGTTAAATTCACAGTAAAAAAGTTAAAAAAATAGAGTGCCAAACAATTAGCCTAAGAAATGAATAAATGCTTGGATATAAACAAAAAGAGACAGCTTCTGCCCTTCAAGAGCTTACATTCTAATGATGGAAAAGGATATATAAAATGAAGATTAAGATTGGGGATGGAATGGAGGTATCCAGGTCAGAGCCATTGCACAGAAAGTCTGAGAGAAGTGAAGACATGATTAGCTTGGCTAGCCTCAAAATAGAAGTTCTGGGAGGAGCCAGCCAATCAGAGGGAGAGTACTCCTAGTGTGAAAAGTCCAGGGATATTTAACCTTCCTAGGAAAAGAATTTTCTGTGGAACTGTAGTGAAAGTCTAGAGAATCAAGAGAGCATTTTGGAGAGGAATGTAGGTGGATGATATTTAACCAATCAATTTAAAACCAAAAAATTTAAGAAATGTTTGTTCTCTAAAGGATATTTATTGGGGATTAGGCGACTTGCCCAAGGTCATATAGCTAGGAAATATCTGAGGCTAGATTTGAACCCAGATTCTCCAGGCTCTAGGGCTGACATTCTAACCACTCTGCTACCTCTCTGCTACTGGAATTTACCTTTAACAAATTCTTTAAGAACTTTATGTTATAGTCCACTGTCATGCAGAGTCAGGGGCAATTGCTTCTTTTACTTATAGGAAAAAGCAATTTTGTTTCTAGCTATTATTTTCTTAGTCTACTTGTTCAGTATTATTTTTATATTTGTGATTCAACCTCTACATTCCTTCCCCATTCTCCCATTCTCTGTTCTGGTTGTATATGCCTACAGTGTAGTAGTGTTTACAAGAATTCCCCAATGGGTATATCTTGGTATTTGAAATAACTATAATAACTAATTTAAATGAAGGCAGTTATAAAAGCCCCATGTGTACTAAGGAATACACAAAGGGAAAAAGAAAAGGAAAAGTAACGTAGGTGCTCTCAGTTTGTATACTAATGGACAGCAAGTACATAGAGTACTAGGTTTCTGACTAGGAGTCAGAAAGATCTGTGGTTTTGGGGCAGTTAAGTGGTTCAGCGGATAGAGGGCCAGGTCTAAAGACAGAAGATCCTGGGTTCAAGTCCAACCTCAGACATTTCCCAGCTGTTTGACCCTAGGCAAGTCACTTAACCCCAATTGCCTAGCCCTTGGAACTGATACTTAGCATTGGTTCCAAGAGAGATGATCATAGTTTAAAAAAAAAAAAAAAGAGAAAGCCCTGTATTTTAATCCTGCCTCATTTATATTCGTATGTATATTTAAAATGTTTTTTGGCTTATCTTAAAAATAAAGGGAATAGGGGGCAGCTGGGTAGCTCAGTGGATTGAGAGCCAGGCCTAGAGACGGGAGGTCCTAGGTTCAAATCCGGCCTCAGACACTTCCCAGCTGTGTGACCCTGGGCAAGTCACTTGACCCCCATTGCCTACCCTTACCACTCTTCCACCTATAAGTCAATATACAGAAGTTAAGGGTTTAAAATAAAAAAAATAAAGGGAATATTATCATCACATTTTAGACAAGAAGTATTTATTAAATGATTACTGTATGCCTCGTGCTCTACTGAATGGTAGGGATACAAAGAAATGGAAAATCAGCATACCTGCCCTCAAGGAGTTTATATTCTGATGGGCAGTTAGGTGGCATAGTGCATAGAATGCTAGACCTGGAGTCAGGAAGTCCTGAGTTCTAATCTTGCCCTAGACATTTGTTAGCTATGTGATCCTGGGCAAGTCATTTAATCTTTCTCAGCCTCAGTTTTCTCATCTGTCAAATGTAAATAACAGCTGAACATATCTCTCAATTGAAACAGAATATGTGAAGTGCTTTGCAAATTTTAATGTGCTGCTATATATATATAGTTATAATGTATTAGGGGAGATGACACAAGATATATTCAGCATAAATGGAAGGTAATTTTAGAGGGACGGAATTAGCAGGGTGGGGGTTGTTTATAATTTCTAAGGATTTAATTATGATGAAATCACTCCATGGTTATATATAAAAAAGGAACATTTAGTATATTATAGGAGCAAATATTTTACTATTGCCCATAGTGCCTAGTACCTGGCTTGTGGTGCTTAATTAATGCTTATTAGATTTAAAGGTGAAGGGTAGCAATGAGTTGCTGGTGATTCTACTTATATATATATCGAGTAGAGTGTAATGTTTAAAAACATCTCTCAAAGGATTCAGTTCTTTTGGATGAAAGCAACAAGAAGTTCTCAGTATTGAAAGGATCCATTTACTGCCATATATACAATGTGTCCCTGAGCAACTCTGGTTATTACACCTGTGAGGTTCCGTTTGTCCACGGAAATGTGAAGTATAACATCACCAGGCACATTAACCTCCGTGTCCTGAGTAAGTATTGGCACTATATGGTCTCTTAGTTTTTGCTTAAAATGTTTTTACTTCAACTATATTTACTAATGAGTTTGTGGAGTTGCAATATCAGGGGTCACTGACATTCTGTCATTACCCTGAGTGTGCAGAGTGAAGAAAAATAAATAAGAGAGAAATGGAAAAAGAGACAGAGAAAGAGAGAGACAGAGACAGAGAATGAGGGGTTAGGGGAGAGAGAGAGAGACAGACAGACAGAAAGACAGGCAGAGACAGAGACAGAGGCTGAGGAGGTGGGAGAAAGAGAGAGAGAGACAGAGAGACAGAGAGAGATAGAGAGAAACAGAGAGACAGAGAGAGACAGACAGACTGACAGAGAGAGACAGAGACAGAGGCTGAGGAGGTGGGAGAGAGAGAGACAGAGAGAGGTAGAGAGAAAGAGAGAAAGAGACAGAGAGAGAGAAAGGGAGGAAGGAGGGAGGAGAGAGAGAAAGAGAGAGGAAGAGAGACAGAGAGAGATATAGAGAAAGAGAGAGACAGAGAGAAAGGGAGGAAGGAGGGAGGGAGGAGAGAGAGAAAAAGAGAGGAAGAGAGACAGAGAAACAGAGACAGACATATTTTCTTTAAAATATCACTCAAACGAAATAATTTTAGAAAGTATAATATATTGCACAAATGCAGAGATAATGATGTGAATAGAAGAAAGAGGTCACATATGTCTGACTTAATCCTAACTTCGCTGAATAGAAAGTGCAAGATATGGAAATAGTTTTCCATATAATGTATGAATCCACATCATCAAGAACAACTGTATAGCTTTGGCCACTTCTAGATGCGATAATAGTGTCATCTGAGGGAAATTGTAAGATTTTAGAGAGCAGTATACTATAGTGATAGAGGGCTTACCTGAATATCAGGGAGATTTGGGAACAAGCCTTGTCTCTGACATATACTGGCTGTGAGTCCCTGGTTAAGTCATTCAATCATTTCATTTGTATCAGACTCTTAGTGACCCTATTTGGGTTTTTCTTTGCAAAGACACTGGAGTGGTTTTGCCACTGCCTTTTCCAGCTTATTTTAAAGAACAGGAAACTGAGGTAAAGTGACTTGCCCAAGGTCACAAACTAGTAAATTTTGAAGCCAGATTTGAACTCAGGAAGGCGAGCATTCCTGACAGCAGGCCCAGCACTCAATCCACTGCACCATCTGAAAAGAGATTTTTCTATTCTGATCTACCCAGTGACTTCCTCAGTGACAAACAACCTCAGAGCAGGGGTGGGTGTGACTTTTTCCAAGTTGCTTGAGGCGTATTTTGTGGAACTGTTGAATCCATACCAAACTCTTGGAATGAAACTCTCATTCTTAGACATCCATTAGACATTACTGTCTGCCATCACCAGGGTTATTTATAGTCCATCTAAAAACGGTGGTTCTGAATTATCAGGTGGGTGCAATATTCCAAAGTAGCACCAGGGGGCACCAGTCTTATATTTTACGCTGTATATAACATGCCATCAAGAGACTTTTGAGATGCAGCGGCGGTATTGCTCGCCTTCAGGATGACGGGTTGAAGCCAAGAAGACGCCGAATACGGATTTTTTTTTTTTTTTTTTTTATGTGCGTGCTTTGGTCGTGGATTGGAATAGAAGGGAAAGGAAAGCCTCTTTCTGAGAGAACCGGGATTTTATGTTACCTCGTTATTAGATAACAAATGGCCCCTAGTGTTTTCACATACCACTCTTTGAACCGTCCCTGTAGCAGGTTAAGCAGGGATAATAGCGGGGTTGATGTCCTTCGTAGGCATCATCTCGCCCACTTTAGGGGGGACCTATTTAGCCCTCCCCTTCCTCCCTGCCACTCGAGGACTCGAGGTATTCCGTTGCTCTCTGTGCAGAAGAAATAAGATCCCTTGTGACAGCTCTCGTGGGGATCGTCTCTACTCTCCCCAGCAAAACCCTCGGGAATCTGTTTTCTGTTGTTCGAAATTAGAATTCTGGGCCCTAATGAATGGCTGTTACTGTGGCTAATTTGCTCGACCTTGTGGGAGAATTTGAATTTTGATAGAGCCTCCTTAAGCCGCAGTGCCTTAGTTTAAAGATAAGAAAGAACTGGGTGTCGGGAATTTTAGGTCAGAGAGAACCAATAGGTCGGGGAGAGCCAAAGGGAGGCAGCTGAGATTTTTGCAGATGGGCAAACTTTGAAGTGGCACCTTTCAAATCATAGATAAGGCAGAGGTTCTTAACTTGTGGTCCATGAAGTTGGCTTTTAAAAAACATATATTTTGATAACTACATTTAGTGTAATTAGTTTTCTTTCTGATCCTATGTTTCATGCCTTTAAAAATAATATTCTGAGAAGAGATCCATAGGCAACGCATTTGACACAAACAAAGCTATGAGCCCCTGTCTTAGAGGGGCTCTACTCTCCTGATCCTTTGGCAAGTTTCCCTGTTGCCTCGAATATGCCCATTTAACTGATATATATTTAAAACCCCTTACTTTCCATCTTAGAGTCAATACTCTGTATTGGTTCTAAGGCAGAAGAACAGTAAGGGCTAGGCAAAGGGAGTTAAGTGACTTGCCCAGAGTCACACAGGTAGTAAGTGTCTGAGGCCAGATCTGAACCCAGGAACTCCTATCTCTGGGCCTGGCTCTCAATTCACTGAGCTACCCAGCTACCCTGCTACTCCCCTTTAAATTCAATTATTTAATTATTTAATTTAATTATTAATATTTTATTATAGAACATTTTATTTATTTTTGTTAAATTTACATAATTTAATTTATATAATTTACATAATATACAAAACATATCTTATTATATTTATATAATTTAATTTATATAATGTATAAAATATATTATATTTTATTATAGAACACTGTTACTTCACATTGAAGAATCATGCCAGTGGTCATTTAAAATGTTATTTTAATTTTTGGTCATTTTCCCTAATGATGGGGTTAACAGTGCTAGTTACTTTAATAATAGTATCTGAGTTTTATGATTATAATTGCTATAGAAGTGTACTAATCTAAAAAAAAAAAAGCTAGGATTAATTGTCTTCCAAGTGTCTGGAATTAAGTGTCTGGAATGGGAGTTGGCCACATGTGTATTTAGCTTTGATCTTTGCTGCTAATTTCTCTTCTGGGAAAGGCAGTGAAGTGACCAGAGTTGCTCCTGACCTGTGGAGAGACTATTTCCTTTAAAGACAAAGGATAAATCTGGTATTATGAACAGGGAATAAAATAGAACATAATTAAGGCAAACAATGGGACTTAATAACTGGCTGGAAATGGAGATGACAGCTGTTATCTCTTCTAACACTTTGACTTTCTGGGAAGTGCTGAATTCCTAATGAAATCTCTGTTTCTTCCCTTCCCAGAAAAAAAGGAGGAGACCAGGCCTGTGATTATCTCACCCAATAAGACAATTTCGACTTCTCTTGGTAAGGCTTCTTCAGAACCCAACTCCTCAAATGCACTCACTGCAATAATGGAACAAGAATGGTCTTTTAAGATTTTTATGCTTGCTTCTTAGTCATAGGATTTAGAGCTTAAGGGGACCAATTAGAGGAGGTGTTCTTCTCCTAGTGTTCCTGGACAGATTTTGTCTTTGAACTACAATGGAGAAAAATTTCATTTTTATTTTTGCTCACCTCTAACTGAAATTTAGTATTTCCTTAAATTATTTAAAAACAATTATTCTAAGAAGGCTCCATAGACTTTATTGGACATCCAGAAGTGTCCAAGGCACAAAAAAGTAAAAAAAAAACTCTAAACCATAAACTGGCCCAGCAGTGCTGTTATTAGATCTTATTCTCAAGGTGACCAAGGTAAAAGGAAAAGAACCTATGTTCTCAAATATTTATAGTGGCTCTCTTTGTGGTGACAAAGACCTGGAAATTAAGGGGATGCCCATCAATTGGGTGCTGGCTAAACAGTTGTGGCATATCATTCTGATAGAATTCTATTGTGCTGTTTCAAGATGAGCTACCAAATAAAGACTATATTAATCCTAAAACAGAAATGAAAAGTAGGTCCCTTGACAGATATTTACTGAGTACCTATTTTAAGATGTACATGAAAGGATGGAAACTCATTGGATGGAAGGTTGAAATGATATTGCCTTTGATTTTTAGTTGGTTTATGTCAGAGAGAAAAACCTGGACAGAGAAATATGGGCTGATACTGGCTGTTAAGTGGATACTATTGGGAAGAATGTATTTAAAACAGATTTTGGGGAATTGGTACCCTGTTATTTGGCATCTAAGCATTCAAAAATTCCCATCAACTCTCATCTGGGCCAGTTAGGGGATGGGAAGGAATGTGTGTGTGTGTGTGTGTGTGTGTGTGTGTGTGTGTGTGTGTGTGTGTGTGTGTGTTTTAAGATCTATATGAGTGGGCAGAAAGCCATAAGGTGGGAGGACAAAAAATGTTTCCTTTGATTTTTGGTTGGTTGACATTACAAAGAAAAACCTACACAGAGAAATCTTGACTATCGATACTGGAATTTCTTCATTTAATTTGAAGAATGAGAAAGATATCAGGGCAGGGAGATGATTATAAAACTAAGAAGTATCTTCTTTAAAACTCAGAGAAGTCAGGGAAGAGATCTAATTGAAATGACAAAAAAAGTTTATTTTTTCAAAGGTTTTTTTTTTTTCCTTAGTGAGAAATATGAGAATGGGGTCTTTCAATGATAATAGGATCATAGAGTTAGAGCTAAAAGAGGTCATCTATTCCATTCCCCTTCACTTTACAAATGAAGTATTAAAGGCCAGGGAAGTGAAATAATTTGGATAGATTCCCAAAGGCATCTAAGGTAGAATTTGAACTCAGGACCTCATGACTCCAAGTACAATGTCTTATCTGCTATACAATAATGCCTCTCAAGTTCATTCTCTCTTTTTATTTTCTCCAACCCAGCCCCTCCTATTGCTTCCATCTCTGCTTCCTATTCCTTTATATTATAGGCAGCCAGGTGGCACAGTGGGTAGAGTGCTGGCCTTGGAGTCAAGAAGATTTGAGTTCAAATCTTGCCTCAAACCCTTACTATCTATGTGACCTTAGATAACTCACTTAGCTTTTCCAGTCTCAATTTTCTCAACTGTAAAATGGGGATGATAATTATAGCCTACATCCTATGGTGGCTGTGAGGCTCAAATGAGGTAACATGTATAGAACTCTTTGGCAAACTTTAAATACTATATAGATGTTAGCTATTTTTTATTATTGTAGAGAGACCATGAAAGATATTGGAATATAGATTAGCCATGGAAATGAATTGAAATGAACTCAGTAGATAATTTGGAAGTTTTAAGGAACTATTTTGAGGAATCTTGCTTTTTCTATATTGCAGCTAGGTGGCTCAGTAGGTAGAGCTCTCGATATAGAGTCAAGGAGACCTGAATTCAAGTCCATTCTCAGACACTTACTAGTTGTAGTTCCCTGGCCAGGCCATTTAACCCTGTTTGCCTCAGTTTCTTTATCTATAAAATGAGCTGAAGAAAGAAATTGCAAATCATTTTGATATTTTTACCAGGAAAATCTAAATGGGGTCACAGAGTTGAACATGACTGAAAGAACAACTCAAACACAAGCTTTCCTGTACAAAAGAAGAGTTGGATGGCCAGAATATTTTTAGAAAATAAGAAGTTCCACAAATGATTATTTGCTTGAAACATTTGTTGTGGTGAATCTGCTTCAGAAAGTCTAATGAGGTCCCTGTTAGAAGTTATGACAGGAAGTCTTTGTTTATTCTTATTCTCTACTAAATTTCCCCTTTTTGTTTAATCTGTCTTTTTAAAAAATCTAGGTTCAAAACTGATAATTCCCTGCAAAGTATTTGTCGGCTCAGGCCCAAAGTCTACAACGCTTTTGTGGTGGACAGCGAACAACACTTTTGTGGATAAAATGTTTAAAGAAGGCCGAGTGAAGGAAGGACAACACCAGTAAGCTCACTTGACAGAATTTAGAGTCTCATCACTCTTATTGGCTCTTTGGGCTGGCTTTCTCAGCAAATGATTTATAGCAAGAGATTGAATTTAGTTTTTAGCAGTTGTAAAGGGCTGTTGCTATTCTTAGAATACTTATAGAAAATATCTTTTGTCTCTAATTCTCTTATATTTTCACACTGAATTCTTCCCTCTCCTCTTCCAGAAAATAATTTCTTATGACAAAGAGTAGAAAAAAAGGGAAAAAAAGTCAAGGACTAACCAATATGGAGGGAAGGGCATATATTATATGCGTTACTCTGTATCTATAGTGTGCTATCCCTTCAAAGAAAAGTTAAGAAATTAGATACTTTTCTCATATCTTTCTTTTGAGGCCAGACTTGTTCATTATAATTTCCTAGTATTCATTTGTAAGTTTTTTGTTGACATTTTATTTCTGTTTATGCAATTGTAGTTATTCTTTATATTTTTTAAACTAATTCCTGCTTATTTTGTTTTGTATCACTTCATATAACTGTTTTGTTGTTCAGTCATTTCAGGTGTGTCCAAATCTTTATAACCCCATTTGGGGTTTTCTTGGCAAAGATATTGGATAGCTTTGCCATTTTCTTCTCCAGGTCATTTGACAGATGAGAAAACTGAGGTAAACAGGATTAAATGACTTGCCTAGGATCACATGGCTAATAAGCGTCTGAGGCCAGATTTAAAAGATGAGTCTTCTTGTCTTCAGGCCCATTGCTTTTCCCATTGCTCCACTAAGCAGCACATAGAACTTCCCTTTTGTTCCATTGTTTCAGATGTGTCAGACTCAACTTTGTGACCCCATTTCAGCTTTTCTGGGCAAATATATCAGAATGGTTTGCCATTCCCTTTTCTAGCTCATTTCACAGATAAGGAAACTGAGGCAACCGAACTCATTCAGGGTCATGCAGCTAATAAATGCGTGAAGTCAGATTTGAACTCAGGAATATGTCTTCTTGACTCCAGGACCAGGGCTCTATCCACTGTGTCACCTGGTTCTCCTCTTAGAAGTCTAGGGAAGTTTACTAAAGAGAAAAGTCTGGTTTTAAACATTAAGTTTTAAAAAAGAAAATAAATCTATCAAAATTTTTCTTCCCTGTAATCCATCTTTATTAAGTAGAACTGGAGGCAAAGCTGGTTGAAAGGTTGTAATTGAAAATAAATGCAGTTTTGGCATCTAAAACACCTTCACTAACAAGCTTTTATAGCCTAATGACAAATATCAGCATTGTTTGATCTACACAAGCCAGCTGGGAGGAAAATATTATCTTAGAACTCAGGACACTTTGGCTCTACCCCCTGCTTTTTCACTCCCCTGTGGCCAGCCTTAGGGAAATCACTTTCCCTTTCCATGTTTCCTCATTTGTAAAATATGACAGTTGGGTGGTATAGTAAATAGAGCCTTAGACCTGGAATCAGAAGACTCGTCTTTCTGAGTTCAAATCTGGCCTCCAAATAGTTGTATGACCCTGGACAAATCATTTAATCCTGTTTGCCTCTGTTTCCTTGCTTGGAGAAGGATATGGCAAACCAGTCTAGTTTCTTTGCTCAGAAAACCCTAAATGTTTTAGGAGTTCCTAAGAGTGAGCCACGATTGAAATGATTCAACAGCAAAACTAAGATGGCTGGAATATGATACCAAGGTTCTTTCCAGCTTTAATGGTTCCTAACTCTATGATTTAATAGAATGAAAAAAGGTAATCTGTAATTTGCACATTGTGGGGAAGCTCCCAAAAAGCAGTCTCAGGGTAGCGGGGAGAAAAAGACAGCCTCAGAGTAATGGGGAATAACTTATCAGTGCCTCAGGCAATTTTCTTAGTTGATAAGTTGCAAAAAAGTTTTAAATCTATATGATATTGGTAGAGAGAGATTCCTCATTGGGGATTCCCTCTACAAATGAAATTGTAGTTCTGTGTTTAGGGAAAAAAGGAAATATTTGGCAAGCAGTTATTTTGCTGTTTGTGAACTTGGAGACAGTTCTATACCACCTGTTAAATATCCCCTTTGGGTTTTCTCATAAATCCAGCCTTTCTTCCTGAAATTAGGGATTGGTATGAGCACCAGGATTCTTTATATTTCTGAGGGGATTCTGGAGTGGGGCGCAATACTGCCTTGATCTAAATTATCTAAGATCCAGTCACTGCTTTCTCCAGGCACTAAGAGCTATATTATTCCTGGATCTCTGTGTGACATTAGTCTCTTGAACTGCAAACTTCCAGCAAATCCTACATGGTCCCTTTTGGGCATAGTTCAGTTGCTGCCTAGTGTATGAGCTTTGGAGACTTCTAACCCCACTTTTGGTCTGGACCATAAAACTTTGCTCTAGTCCCTTATTTCAACAGAGTCTCTATTTCTAGAATGTGTAAGCCTAGCTGTAAGTCTCTGCAGGTTCAGAGAGTGGAGTTGCAGGCACTCTCCTAGCTGGCATTCCCTCTCCTAGTTACACTGACCCAGTTCTTGCCTACCAATGTGGAAAAGATTTGTCTAAAGGTACACAGATTTTACCCAAATGAACTGCTGCTGGCTTTAATTGACTTGGTTTGTCAAGTCTGTGATGTTTCCAGAAGAGAGTGAGGCTGATGACTTTGCAATGATTCTTGCCTCACTTAAATTCAATTCACAAGAAAGTCAAGACATTACTCCATGATGTCATTTGTCCTATGGAAAAACAATTTTTTTTTAAAAACCCTTAACTTCTGTGTATTGGCTCATAGGCGGAAGAGTGGTAAGGGTGGGCAATGGGGGTCAAGTGACTTGCCCAGGGTCGCACAGCTGGGAAGTGTCTGAGGCCAGCTTTGAACCTAGGACCTCCCGTCTCTAGGCCCAATTATCAATCCACTGAGCTACCCAGCTGCCCCCTGGAAAAACAAATTTTAAAATTGGTTTTTCATTACTTAAAGCAGAGCTACTGCAGTCATTATAATCCCGTGGCATTGCATTGATGACCTTCAAAAAGATTTCAAGCTAATCAAAATGAATTAAGAAGTTTTGTTCTAAGCAAAATGGAAGTCTGACTGAGAACGAGCTTTATAAGCTCATTGAAGACAGAATGGTTTCCCTTTTTGTCTTTGTATTGTCACTGGCTTGACATCCTTGACATATCTTAGGGCTTAATGAATTTTTGCAGAATCAGGAATGATTAATATGAAGATGAGTTGGTTAAAATTTTTTTATTTTTTAATTTTATTTTTATTATCATGAAAAACACACTTCCATCTTGGTCATTGTTGTAAGAGAAAACTCACACATAACCCAAACCCCAAAATAGAACCAAAGATACACTGATGTGAATGACTCCAACAGTTCTTTCTCTTGAGATGGAGAGCATTCCCTGTCATAAGTCTTTCAGGATTGTCTCAGATCACTGCACTGCTGAGAGGCAGCTAAATTTTTTTTTTAAACCCTTACCTTCTGTCTTGGAGTCAATATTGTGTATTGGCTCCAAGGCAGAAGAGTGGTAACGGTAGGCAATGGGGGTCAAGTGACTTGCCCAGGGTCACACAGCTGGGAAGTGGCTGAGGCCGGATTTGAACCTAGGACCTCCCGTCTCTAGGCCTGGCTCTCAATCCACTGAGCTACCCAGCTGCCCCCGCAGCTAAATTTTTATAGATAATCATTGTCTAATATTGCTATTACTGTGGACAATGTTCTCCTGGTTCTGCTTATTTCACTCTGCATCAGTTCCTGCAGATCTTTCCAGCTTTTTCTGAAATTATCTTGCTTATCATTTCTTATAACACAATAGTATTCCATCAATTTAGGTTTTTTACCTTCATTTTTATACAAACCTTTTTCTCATCCAGTACATATTTAGAAAACAATAAAAGTTACGTTGAAGCACCTCTGATATTTGATTCAGTGGAAAAGAAGGATTTGTACACTGAATTTATATGTACGGCCAGGAACAGACTGGGATACCAGACATTGCGTGCAAGAGTTAAAGAAGGTAAGTAACTTTATCCCCAGGAGAGAAATATTGCAAATTCTCTGTGCATCAATTACCAGAATCACAGAATTTGAGAGTTGAAAGGGATGTCAATGGCCATCTAGACCAACTCATATCCTAAAAGTAATCTCTACTCTAATATATTTGAATCTCCGGTGAGAGGGAAATCTCCCCCACTCCAAACCCCATATTTTAGTGCATTCCATTCTGGGGTAGCTTTAATTGTTAGGAAGTTTTTCCTTACATCAAACTAAAATTTGCCATTGTTCATCTTAGGAACCCCATTTTCCTTTAAAACCTAGCTTTTTCTTGATCCCTTCTCCAATCTCATTGATCACCTCCACCCTCCCTAGCATTACCTTGATTTATTTTGAATAATGTTCATGTGTGTTTATGTGTCTACCTACTGATGTTCTCTGCATAGGATGTAAATTCTTAGAAGGGGGAAAAGAACAAGTATTTATTAACCACCTACTATGTACCCAGCACCATGCTAATGTTTTACAAATATTAATTTATTTGATCCTCACAACTCTGTGAGATAATTGTCTTTGTGACTCCCATTTTACAGAAGAGGAAGTTGAGACAACCAGAGATTAGGTGATTTGTCCAGAGTCACAGAGCTACTAAGTGTCTGATACTGGATTTGAACTTAACTTTTCCTGACTCCCTGCTTAGCCATCTCTTCACTGTACCATCTAGCTGTCTCTGGCAGGGACCGATTCATTTTTGTCTTCATATCCCTAGCATCTAATACAGTGCCTGGAACCTAATAGGTGGTTAATAAATACTTAGTGGTCCATTGATTCTATTCTTTGCTTCTGGACACGACCCATGGAGCACACAAAAAATATCTAATCAGTACTTTTTCCCCTAACAGCTTTTATATATTCTTCCACAACATTATTAACATCAAGGTTCTTAACTTTTTTATGTGTGTCACAGATCTCTTTGGCAGTTCACTGAAACCCATAAACTCCTTCTCAGAATAATGTCTTTAAATGCATAAAATAAAATACATCGACTTACAAAGGAAAACCAAAGCTAGTTAAAATAAAGATGTAATTTTTGTCCCCCATCTACGTTACCCATGAAATTTATTTTTAGACTCCTTGGTTAGAACCTCTCTTTTAAAGTTCACTTTTACCCTTTTAACTGATGGATGGTAATATGAAATTATACTCTGGACAGGATGAATATTTCTTGTTTTAAAATTTGTTTTATTTTATAATTTGTCATATAACTATAAAACTTTATCTACATTAGGGTGTAAAACTCCTTGTAACCCTAAAGTGCTCTACCCATATATACTACTAGTGTTATGGAATTTATCATAAAATGACCCATGGTCTCTCTGGAAGCCTTTTTAAAGTATGTATTACTGATCTCTAGAGAGAGTATCCTGGAAAACCTTCCCCCCCCCCCATTATTTATCTGATCTCAGATATTAAAGGCAAGGAAGATAGTCAGGAAATGTATAGTTAATTCCCCCTTATGTCCAACAGTGTGGAGAATGGTGTGGGGAAAATAGGATTTGACAATGCTCATTCTGGAATGGTTAGATGTTGTGATTGAATAATGAATCGAAAACTAGGAGTCTGGTATGAAAATGTTAGCTGTGACCATTCCATTCTTGGTGATTCACTTGCATGTTCATTAATTTACTTTTTTCTAATTTGTGATTTCCACTTATATGATGAGAGTAAAGGAAGGGACTTTGAAGTAAAGAGCTCTCCATGAATATTGCACATCTGATATTTGTAATGAATTGAATCTTAGATTTTTTGTATTTTGGGTCTCAGTTAATTTTCTCAAATTTAGATAGAGAAGGCTAGCTTTGAAGGAAGGAAGACCAGATCAAGTCCTACCTCTGAAACACATCAGTTGTGTGGTCATGAGCAAGTCAATAAAATACCTCAGTGTGACAGGTAATTTGCCTAAGGCTATGAGTTATATACAAGTTCTCAATTTGCATGGATGGAGAGTTTCCATTTGTAGGAATCCAATCCTCTGCCCCCACCTCCCCTAAAGTCTATGAACTAGGGGAAAGAAAACTTCTATTTCAATGATAGGGGAAAGAGGGGAACCTGAAGCCTAGAAGTGTGAAGTCATAAATGTACAATGTCACAGTTATTATTTTTTATCAAGAAAAGATTCATCCTTCCTTACAAACGTTTATTACAATTTCACGATAGACAATTAGAGAATGCTGTATACAGTAACTGGGTTCTGTGGCTTCTTCCAGAACCTTCATTCTCCTGGGGAATTGCTGTGGCTCCACTCTCACTCATCTTGTTGGTCTTTGTTGGCATATGGATACATAGAAGGTGGAAACAGAGGTCTGGGAAAGCAAATACTCCTAGCAAATCAAAGATTATCAGTCATGAATGTCAACCCTATACTCCTTAAAGAAAATAAATAATTTAAAATTACAATCATATTCTTTTTTTAATGAAGTTCTTCTATTCTGATAAATTCCCCCCACCTCCTTACAATTTACCTCAAAAAATTTACCCCAAAGCCACTGCACTCCTGGTGTAGTATTAATTCAGAACAGAAAATGTGCAGAGGTTGCCTGCCTGCATATGGCACTGGAGAAGCCTTTTCTTTTGATTACTCTTAGCTTAAATGAATGGATTGAAGGCTTTGCCTTTATGGACCTTAATACTTTGGTACCTGAATGGAATTGTGTCCTAATACATATGAGTAGGTCACTAGACCCTTCACTATTTCTCCTGTGTTATTCTAGTTCATATCCTGGCTCTCCCCTCCAGGTAATATTTAATCTACTCTCTCTCTATCTCTTATGTATCTACTTACTGACATCCTGTCTCCCCCATTAGAATGTAAGCTCCTTGAGGGCAAGTACTGTTTTTGTATTTCTTCACAGTTCCTGGCATACAGTTAGCACTTATTACATGTTTGTTGATTCATAGTAAGGACTATTATTCTAGGCTAGGAATTCTAAACCTGGGACCTACAAATGTCTGTGTATATTTAAATATTTCGATAATTATATTTCAGTATCATATGTTTCATTTGTAATCCTATGTATTTTATACATTTAAAAACATTATTCTGAGTAAAGCATATAATACCTAAAAAAAAAGACTAAAAATACCTTCTCTAGGTCTTCACTTGGGTTTCTCTCTGTTATCTTGCACTTCCCTGCATGACTGACCCATTTTCTTTCATGTCACACCTACCTTTGATGATGTCTTTATCCAGGCCTTAATAACGGATGGAAAAACCAAACAAGATTTTAAAGGAGGTAATGGGCATGAAGCATTATAGAGGGGGGCAATGGGATTCTTGTAATGGGAATAGAATGTGAAAGGCATGGATAGCTATGGGAATCAGAAGTTAGAAGAGTGGGATGGTGCGTGAATTAAGCTGATTTGAACAAATGGCCAGAATTTTGTAGTAAAGAAAGAAGAGATTGTATCCTAAATGACTGGAATTGCTATCATAGGGAACTATTTTGAGTTCTTGGGTGGGGAAGTGAGATTCTTAAAATCATGGATGACTTAAATTGGATAGAACTCAATTGGATGTCAAATAATTTAAACTCTTCCCCAAGCAGTTACTGCTTGAATAATTCTGATGCTATGCAACTTCAGAGTGGCTCATTCCATTAAAAAACACATTTAAGTTAATGTTAACATTAAGATAAGTGAACGTTTAATGATTAGTGATGTTTAAGGAATATCGTTGGGAGACATTTTGCTGTTATGATCACCCTAGAAGGAATGAATCCTTTGCAGTTGGCCAATGTAACGGTACCACAAGGGCCTGCCTTCACTCTGCATGTGGTTTGTATCTCTTCATTTCTCACTTGGGCTGCCTGCCTCTGTGTTCTTCACCATCCCCCCCCCCCAACTCATCTTCTTGTTAGATAACCAGCCCTAGTACTCACACCCCAGCAGTACCCTGTACCCCCGGAGCCCCTCTGATCGGAGAGTAGAGTGAGAGCTTTTGCTAAAACTCCCATTTAAGGAAAGTGCCCAGGCTGTTATCTCCCCATTTCTCACCCAGCTCCCATTCCTCCAAACTTTTTCAATATGTCCCCATACCAGGTACCTTCCTTCTCTCTGCCCTCACCCTGTTAGCTTCCTTTTGGGTTGTCTTCCTCCATTAGATTGTAAGCTCCTAGGGCAGCTGAGTGGCTCCGTGAGTGGAGAGCCAGGCCTAGAGATGGGAAGTCCTAGGTTCAAATCTGGTCTCAGACACTCCTGGCTGTGTGACCCTGGGCAAGGCACTTAATCCCAATTGCCTAGACTTTACTGCTCTTCTGAAGGTAAGAGTTAAAAAAAAAGGCAAAAACTATCTTTTTTTTGGGGGGGGGTGTATTTTTATTCCCAGAACTTAGTACAGTGCCTGGCATGTGGTAGGCATTTAATAAATACTTATTTACTGACTGAACTCAATTATAGGTGGGAGGAACTAACCTTTGTCCATCTCTTCACATTCTAGTAATGACTGGCTTTTAAGGTAAAAAAGAGCAAAGAGTAGACACAAATGGAATAATATATTTGTCTTGTAAGTCATCACCTAAGTCTGAATAATGAGGCAAGTCTCTATTAGTAAGTAATTCAGAAAGATTAATTCTTACAGTTAGACATGAATTGACATGCTGATTATAACAAAGCTAACCAGTTTTCCAATCCAATCTCCTTCAATAATTATGTTGGGGAATTCTTTGTAGTCTGCACCATTATTTTAATTGGGTAGCAGAAGGTACAATGATAGTTCAGTTAAGATTCATCTTTTATTTTTTATTCCTTTAGTGTCCCTGAAATTATTTCCTTTTAGACCTAGATATTTTATATTCTCAGTGGCTCAGAATGATGGCTCATGGATCTCAAAAATGAAAGACTGGAAGATCTGAAACAATTTCTAAAAATGAACCTCTTTTTTTTTTTTTTTTTTAATTTTAAACCCTTTACTTCTGTGTATTGACTTATAGGTGGAAGATTGGTAAGGGTAGGCAATGGGGGTCAAGTGACTTGCCCAGGGTCACACAGCTGGGAAGTGTCTGAGGCCGGATTTGAACCTAGGACCTCCCGTCTCTAGGCCTGGCTCTCAATCCACTGAGCCACCCAGCTGCCCCTGAACCTCCTTTTTTAAAGAGCTCTTTCTTTCTTTTTGCTGGAGCCACCAGGTTCTAAGTGGTCTTTGAGGCATGTTAGATTTTTCTTTTCAATCATGTGACCTGGATGTGAGTACACCTTCCTTTCTTTAATTTACTTTAGAGAACTTCAGCACCCCCCATGAATCCATTTAGATTATCCTATACCCTTTAGGAATGTACTGGAGAGGGGGCAGCTGGGTGCCTTACGGATTGAAAGTCAAGCCTTGAAATGGGATGTCCTGGGTTCAAATATGGCCTCAGACACTTCCTAACCATGGGCAGGACACAACCTCCATTGCCTAGCTCTTAATGCTCTTCTGCCTCAGAACCAACACACAGTAGTGAATCTAAAATGGAAGATGAGGGCTTAAAAAGAAAGAATTCTATTGGAGAAATGACAGCCAGTCGGTCAAAAGGTGTTTAATTAAGCTCTTACTATGTTGTAGGCACTGTGCCAAGCACTAGGAATGCAAAGAAAGATAAAAATCATGCCTGACCTCAAAGAGCTTACATTCCAATGGGGGAGACAATATGTAAACAATTAGATGCATACAAAGATATATTCAGAATAGATGGAGGGCACTCTGAAAGGACACTAGCAGCTGAGGGGCCTGGGAAAAGTTTTGCAATGCAGTGTAGTTTGGTTTCATGTCTGAGGGTGAGGAGATGGACTTCTACTTCATCCTAACTCCCAAGTCCTTATTTGGAGAGCCCCATGTACCATGGAATCCCATCTGGAAATAAACTTGCCTTTTGAGAGAGAAAACCTGTATGTGTCTCCCCCCCCTCCCCACTTTATGAATGCAACATATATTTGAACCTGCCAGAGATGTGATGATAAATGCTGAACAATGAGCTCACTGAAAAAAATATCCTCTCCACATCCTTTTAAGTTTAATTTACATTATTAACACTTTCCCCATCACTTCCTAAATATAGACAACCAACAAAACAAGAAATCAAGCCCTGATCTGTAGCTGTTAATGATTTCCAAAGGGTAAATGCTAACACTGAAAATTTAACAATCTGCTCTCCCCTGCCAGTGAGAACTGGCTCTATCATACTGTTAGCTCTGCCTAGAGGATGTAGTAACACTCAGAGCCCTGGGTGAGGGGAGTGTTAGGGGGAGAAGAGGGTTTGGATCTGAATTCACAAGCTCCAGGATCACTCCTGACCTTTAACTGGAATAGATTTGTTCCAAGAGGAGGAAGAAGTAAAACCTCCCAAGTCCTAGGATTATTGTCTCCAGTGAGCACAGCCAAAGCCTTGTTGACATCTTTTTACCCCTCTTGTTTTATTTTTATTAATTATTTTCTTTCCTAATTTTTGGGGTTAGGCTACACGATTTTTAGAATTGAAAGGCATTACAAGTAGGTCCTCTGATTGGAGGGCTGGAGGGCAAAGCAAAGAACTCCTCCATTTAAAGAGGACCCAGGCCAGCTGTCACATCATTTCCTGCTCGACTACACTGCTTTGGACTGGACTCCACTGTGCCCACAGGAACCTCATCATCAGGAAACTTATGGTCCTGCAGGATTCCATCAGCCACCAGCTCATCCGTCATCAGTACCCTCAATGCCTTCTGGTTTCTTCTGCTTGGGGGGCTGGAGGGTGGTGCAAAGCTTCCCAAACCTGCATTTACAAGGGGTTCCCAGAACAGCAATCTTTTTATTTTCTTATCCACCTGTATTCCTTTGGAGTGGATCCTATCATGGCCCCCCATAGGGTACTTCCTCTCACCCCATCCACCAACCCCTGCCTTAAAAAAAAGTGTACTCCTAGCACACAGCACGTTGCCTGATGTAGAGTAGACACAATAAATGTTTATTGACTGGCATGACCTATAGAAGTTTTGTAAAACTTTCTTTGCGTCTTGAATTTGGGGCTTCGAGTTCTTGGAGTTCTTCTTCTTGAGAGGCCTTCAGGCGCCCTCCCTCCTTTCACCTCTTGCTCTGATGAGTCATGCTGCAGCTCAAGTGCCATCGTCTTGGGAGATGGGGCAAATCTATTAGGAACACCCCAGGTTGTTTCCCCTACTGCTGGGGGAAAGCGGGGCAGGTATGTAATAGGTCCGCTTGTTTGGTCAGACGGGCAGCTTCTGCTTGAGCCGACCCCAATTCCCACCATTGCTTCTATGCTAGTTTTATTACATCCTATGTATGGCCCCCGAAGCAGCACAGATTGGGAGCTCTGATAGATGTTGGTGAATTCTCCCATTCACCTCCCAAAAGATGAGGGGAAAGGGAAAAGCCCCAAAGGGTCTGTGCCCATAGTCACACACTTAGGAAGTGTCTGAGGTCAGATTTGAACCCAGTTCTCTCTGATTCGTGGCCTGGTGCTCTATCCACTGAGCCACCTAGCTGGCCCAGAATAACTAGCTGTTAAAGACTGAGTGTAATACTACAGGGGGAGGGATGTATTTTAAGGGAATAGAAGTACTTCTGGCATTCGTGAACAAAACAAAGTAGTTTCTTTGAAATGTAACAAAGGGAAAAGACCCAAACCCCATCCTGCAGCTTCCCTGTCCCTCTCTGTCTAAAATTCAAGTAAAATGACCTTCCCCTCACATTCTCCTACAAGCCCCATTCACCATGTGCCAGACCTAATTGGATCCCCATTTAATCAATAAATGTCTTCTACGTGCCCGGCACCTGGGATACAAAACCCCAAACAAAACAATCTCTGTCTCTAAGGAGCTGACACTGAACTGGAGAAAGATACAATATGGATTCCTATTATTAAATGTAAAACATGGGCATAACAATAGCATAGCAATTGGCAGAAGGCATTGAACAAATAGAATGGGGATCCTATGGAAGGTGGTACTTGGACCTTGAAGAGAAATAGGGTCTTTTTTCTTTTTCTAAATCCTTATCTTCTGTCTTAAAATCAGTACTGTGTTTTGGTTCTAAGGCAGAAGAGCGGTAAGGGATAGGCAATGGGGATTAAGTGACTTGTCCAGGGTCACACAGCTAGGAAGTATCTAAGGCCAGATTTGAACCCAGGATCTCCCATCTCTGGACCTGGCTCTCAATCCACTGAGCTACCCAGCTGCCCCCAGAAGTAGAGGTTTTGTTTTTTATTTTTATTTAGAATATTTTTCCATGGTTACAAGATTCATAATCCACCCCCTCCACTCTTTCCTCTCCCCTCCCAAAGCTGACAAGCAATTCCACTGGATTATACGTGTATCATTGTTCAAAACCTATTTCTGTATTATTCATATTTGCAGTAGAGTGATCTTTTAACAAAAAAAAATCCTAATCACATCCCTGCCCCACTATGTGATTGAGGTACCTTCCATCTCGGAGTTAATACTGTGTATTGGTTCCAAGACAGAAGAGTGCTAAGGGCTAGGCAGTGGGGATTAAATGACTTTTTTACCATAGTGTATCAGTCTCTGTGTACAATGTTCTCCTGGCTCTGCTCCTTTTCCTCTACATCAATTCCTGGTGGTTGTTCCAGTTCATATGGGATTCCTCCAGTTCTTTATTCATTTGAGCACAATAGTATTCCATCACCAACAGATACCACAATTTGTTCAGCCATTTTCCAATTGAAGGGCATTCCCTCATATTCCAATTTTTTGCCACTTCAAAGAACACAGCTATAAATATTTTTGTACAAGTCTTTTCCTCTATGATCTCTTTGGGGTACAAACCCAGCAATCGTATGGCTTGATCAAAGGGCAGGCAATCTTTTATTGCTCTTTGGGCATAGTTCCAAATTGCCATCCAGAATGGTTGGATCAATTCACAACTCCACCAGCAATGCATTAATGTCCCAATTTTGCCATATCCCCTCCAACATTTATTGATTTCCTTTGCTGTCATGTTAACCATTCTGCTAGGTGTGAGGTGGTACCTCAGAGTTGTTTTGATTTGCATTTCTCTAATCATGAGGGATTTAGAAGAAGGAGCAGAGATTCTAAGAGGAATATGGGAGGTGGTGTCTGGGCAAAGGCAGAAAGGACTGGGAACACTGGGTTTTCAAAGCCCAAAGGACTCAAATAACCTGGCTAACATATTACTTTATTTTTAAGAGGGAGAGGGAAAAATTTACAATTTCTAGTAAGGACTTCTTGAAATAGAAATAATGTATGGGTGGTTAGGTCTGGAAGAATACTATTTGTCACCTTCTGAGTATATTGACCCATTTTTATTTGAGTAGTTGAGGAGAAAGAAAATGTGCTGATCGCCAATTGATGTGAACAGAAATGGGCATCCACCATCTTCAGGTCCATTAGATAGCATCAGAATGACATGTTTTCTGGTATTACTGGTCAATGCTATTTTTCACCCATTTTTCAGTCATGTCCAATTCTTCCTGACTCTATTTGGGGTTTTCTTGGCAAGATACTGAAATGGTTTGCCATTTCCTTCTCAGAGTTTATTTTACAGATGAAGAAACTGAGTCAAACAGTTAAGTGACTTGCATAGGGTCTCACAACTAGCAAGTGTCTGAGGTCAGATTTGAACTCAGGGAGATGAATCTTCTTGACTCCAGGCTCTAGACTCTATTCATTATGTGACCTATCTGCCATGATTCTTGTCAATAGGCTGGTCAAATTCTTTTCTCTTCAGAAAACTCAGCTGGTGCAGAAAATTTTTCATCTCATGTGGGCTCAGGACAGTAATCTCCTCCAATGAGGAGAGAGTTCCACAACAACAAGCTTTGGGGTTCAAGTTACATGAGTAGATTCTTCTTCTTGGGTACCCCAACTAATAGAAATAATAAGTCCCCACCCTTACCCCTCATTTCTCTCCTAGATTCTTCTATTTCTTTCCTTTCTTAATATTTTCAAAAGTGATGAAAAACACCTCTGTCTTTTTTTGACTTCTGTGACTGCTGAAGACTTTAGGGTTCTGAGTGGGGAGAGGACATTAGTCTCTTTGCTCTCATTATAATATAAACACTTCATTAGCTCCTTTCCATTGCTCAAATGTATTTACCTTTTTAGGTTTCTCTTAACTCTTATGTTTACATTTCAAGAATCTACTTTTCTTTTATCACGAAATGCCAGAAGTACTTCTATTCCTTTAAAATACATTCTTCCTCTTGTAGTATTATGCTCAGTCTTTAACAGCCAGTTATTCTGGGGCAGCTAGGTGGCTCAGTGGATAGAGCATAAGGAGGGCCTGAGTTCAAAACTAGGCTTAGACACTTCCTAGCTGTGTGACCCTGGGCAAGTTACTTAACTCCCATTGCCTACTTCTTACTGCCTTCTGCCTGGGAACCAATACAATTCTCAGACAGAAGGTAAGGGCTTACAAAAGAAGAAAAATTATTTCAGATAGTAGGTAGCTCACATTTTCTTCATTTATTCAATCTTTTGATTGAAGACTAATTAAGTTAGTATTCCATATTCACTACCAGAGTCATTCAATTTTGCTTGCTTCATTTTAAATTTGAGAATCTATTACTTGGGTAACATTTTCCATTTCCTGTTCTAAATAATTTATTCTCCTTTTAATTAGTTCTTAGAGAGTTTTCATTTTACTTGTAATTTTATTTTTTATTTTTTGCTTCCTCTCTTTTAGGTATTTATTTTTATTTGTTTAATAGAAATTTTTTCCCATTGTTACATGATTCATGTTCTTTCTTTCCCCTTTACACCCCACCCCCACCCCCAGGCGATACATATTTCCACTGGGTTTTACATGATCAAGACCTATTTCCATATTATTGATAGTTGCACTAGGTTGGTCATTTAGAGTCTACATCTCAAATCATGTCTACACCAACTCATGTGTTTGTGCAGTTGTTTTTCTTCTGTGCTTTTATTCCCACAGTTCTTCCTCTGAATGTGGGTAGCGTTCTTTGTCATAAGTCCCTCAGAATTGTCCTGGATCATTACATTGCTGATAGTACAGAAGTCTATTACATTCCATTTTACCACAGTGTATCAGTCTCTGTATACATGTTCTTCTGGCTCTGCTCCTTTCACTCTGGATCAATTCCTGGAGGTCTTTCCAGTTCACATGGAATTCCTCCAGTTCTTTATTCCTTTGAGCACAACAGTATTCCATCACCAACAGATATCACAATTTGTTCAGCCATTCCCAAGTTGAAGGCATACCCTCATTTTCCAGTTTTTTTTTTTCCACTACAAAGAGTGCAGCTAAAAATATTTTTGTACAAGTCTTTTTTCCTTATGATCTCTTTGGGGTATAAACCCAGCAGTGGTATAGCTGGATCAAAAGGCACAGTCTTTTAAAGCCCTTTGGGCAGAGTTCTAAATTGCCATCCAGAATGGTTGTATCAATTCACAACTCCACCAGAAATGCATTAATGTCCCAGTTTTGCCACATCCTCTCTGACATTTATTACTTTTCTTTGTTGTCATGTTAGCCAATCTGCAAGATGTGAGGTGGTACCTCAGAGTTGTTTTGATTTGCATTTCTCTAATAATTAGAGATTTAGAACACTTTCTCATGTGCTTATTGATACTTTTGATTTCTTTATCTGAAAATTGACTATTCATGTCCCTTGCCCATTTATCAATTGGAGAATGGCTTGATTTTTTGGACAATTGATTTAGCTCCTTATATATTTGAGTAATTAGACCTTTGTTGGAGTTTTTTGTTATAAATATTTTTCCCCAATTTGTTGCTTCCCTTCTAATTTTGGTTGCATTGATTTTGTTTGTAAAAAAGACTTTTTAATTTAATGTAATCAAAATTATTTATTTTACATTTTGTAATTTTTTCTAACTCTTGTTTGGTTTTAAAATCTTTTATTTCCCAGAGATCTGACAAGTATACTATTCTGTGCTCTCCTAATTATATTATAGTTTCCTTCTTTATATTCATGGCATTCACCCATTTTGAATTGATCCTGATGTAGGGTGTGAGATGTTGATCTCTTTTAGGTACTCTTATACTTCTTGTTGCCGCTTTATTTTGAAAAAGTCTCTCAGGCTCTACTTGTAGTTGTTATAAAATTACTCTCCTGAGTTATATCTCCTGGATATTCCTTGATCCACAACATCTCTCCCTAATGTTTGGTGTCTTCTATTTCTCTAAATTTCTTGTCTCAGCTCCTGATTTTGAGTATTATGTCAGGGTCCAACTCCTTCCCACTGTTATTTGGGATAGTCAGGCACTTCTAATCCTGACCCCAATTACCTTGGCTCCTACCAGTGACTTTCATTTCTTTGGATGTGTCTGTGATCACAATGCAGGCAGATTTAAAGCTCTTTTGGGTCATTTGGTTTTAGATCACTGTAGACTTCAGAGTCTTCTTGAACACCACAAGTCAGATTGTGGTAGAATTCCCTCTCCAAAATGTAAGATTTAAATTAATATCTAATAGCTCCAAATATTATATTTTATAAAGTTTATTAATAATCACTTCAAGTAGAAGAAATAAAAGGAACAAAAATAAAACCTGAGTAAAAAACACCTGAGTAAAATTCTCTTGCCTCTCACCTCACTCCACCTCCATAGCTGCATTTCTGGGAGAAGAGAGAGAGGGCAGAGCTACACACAACATATCTTCCCTACATTAGCACGTAAGGTGGATCCATAACTGGGATGCTAGGAGAGAGAGTCCCTGGGGAGCAAATCCTAATCACACACTTACAATGGTCCAGTCAGAGAATGACTAGAGTATCTGATATTTCCAACTATCTTGGGGCTTCCCAAGTCCTTTTCCAAAACTTTTTCAAGTCCTCTGGGATCTTCTAACCTGAGATACAAAACACTGTAGGTTTCTGAGGCTTCTGGAGCTCCTGAGATTTGTTTGTTGTTCAGCCATTTCAGTTGTGTCTCACTCTTCATGACCTCATTTGGGGTTTTCTTGGCAAAGATACTGGAATAATGCCATTGCTTTCTCCAGCTCATTTTATAGATGAGGAAACTGAGGCAAACAAGATCACACATCTAGTTAAGTGTCTGAGGCCAGATTGGAACTCGGGAAGATGGATCTTCCTGTACACCTCACTATCTAACTAACCACTCCAGTTTTCTTCACTTTACCGCCTTCCCTAGTATTTCAGGTATTCCTGGAGTGACTCTGATTTCAACATTTGATGGACTTCTGCCTTATTTACTGTAATAATAAAGAGAGCCAGTGACCAATGTTATGATAGAAGGGAGAGAGAGAGAGTCTTTGTAGGTGAGTCTCTCTTCCAGCTCTCCCCTGGGTCTAAATATACTCTGAGAGACTTCAAGGGTGTGTTACCCTGAAACTGGGTGATCCAGATGGTCGTGCTGTCCCACAGGAGTTGGGGGCAAGGTTTCCCTATAAGATGAGGTATGTGGTACTCCAATCCAATTCTGAATGAGGGTGGGATTCACACAAGCCTCCTCCGAGGTCAGTCAACTTCACAGCGGGTGGTCTGTGGTCAAGATGGAGGCAGCCAGACTAAGCTGTGGTTCCCCTCTCCCTTGTTGTCTTTCAGGCACTCTGGAATGCTATCTGACTAATGAATAGCTTTTATTATTCACAATTCAGGGATTGGGGAAAGGAGTGAAGGGCAGAGGGATTTTGGGGTGCCCTCTTCTTTATTTCTATGGGGTCTGTCACTTGGGTGGGAACTTTTGGGGTTCCCACTCCTAAGCGTCTCCCTTCACCCCTTCTTCTGATTCTATTTCTATTATTCTATTTCTACTCCTTTCTATAATTATAAGTTTTTACTGAAAGGTTTCTCAGCAAGGTTGGGTAATGAGAGGAGACTAAGAGATCACTTCCAAAATGGAGTTCAAAAACTTAGCTTACTCTATGGTTGAAGTCTTGAGTGAGAAGCGATGGGATGCCCTTGACCAGGGAATCAGTGTTTCAATTTCCAAAGAAGATCCTTAGTAATCCTATAGGACTGGATTTGAGCTGAGATGTCCTCCTCCTCTTTCCTCACAGTCTTCTACCCAAAGCCTCCCCTCTCCTTCTTCCTCCAAGAAACTCCCAGAGTTTTCTCTGGTCTCAACTACCAGTCACTGTCACCAACTGTCAGCTACTCCTTCTCTGGCTCCTTTTGTCCAATCTCCCTTGTACAAATCCCTTCCTTACATTGCCTACATTCACAAGAACTCTCCTTGTAGAGAGGCCTCGTGGGCTTCTGGATCTTTTTCTGTAGCCTTTGGCTAAACAAAGGCTCTAACTGTGGTTTCTTTTTGTATTTCTTGATCATTATTTGGTTAGGTGCTATTTTTAAAATCTTTGGTGGAGAACATATGGGAGAGCTGGGCTCTTCTGTGGCCTTTACACAGCTATCTTAGCTACCTTAAAGCATCTTAGAGCTACCATGTTGCAAGCTGAAGTTGCAATGGCATTCTTTTAGCAGTTATTAGCTTAATGATTACTAATGATTATATAGCTCTTATATTTGCACCATGATTCAGTCACATGAAAATCATCTCCAGCATGATTCCTGGCTCAGGGTACTGTGGAAGAGAAAAAAATTTTCCACCAAGTGAGTCTGATGAGGGTCTCAGCCCTGTTTTGATTTGGCTTACCAGTATCCCAGAATGGTGAGGGTACCGAGACATGGTATCACTTTCCCAGCAAGATGGGTAGTTGATTTCATGCTGGGTATGGTGAGCCCATAGGGGGATGCCCACATGGGCTGGAGAACTCCTTCTCACATTGTCTGTTTGGTCTTCACAAATAATATTACTCTTGAGCATAGATAGGGTAGTTCTTCAGTGAACCCCAGAAATATCTATCTGACCATCCATTCAAGTATGTACTCTAAGCTCTGGACCTCTTTAATTTCAAGCTTCAGGATGGAATTGAATTGGGACCATGAGCACCAGAGGCAGTATAGACAAGTGAGGAAGCCCATTCTCAGTGCCATGAAGGAAACTAAACACCTGTTGATAGATGTAGTGGGACTGGAGGATGCACTTCTACTTGAGAGTGAGAATGTGGGAAGAAGGGACATCAGGATGAGGCTGACTGCTGATGGGGAAAAGCACTTCCAGAAAGGTGATGTTCTGTCATTGTTCAGTTGTACCCAACTCTTCATAACTACATATGGGCTTTTTTTGGGCAAAGATACTGAAGTGGTTTGCCATTTCCATCTGCAGCTCATTTTACAGATGAAGAAACTGAGGCCAGTAAGGTTAAGTGCTTTGCTTAAGGTCACAGTAAATGACTGAGGCCGGATTTGAGGATGAGTTTTCTGACTCCAAAACAGGCACTGTGCCAAGGTGCTGTTACTGCCCTCTGAATTATATGCCTGGGCAAAGCTTTGCCAACCACTGAGACCTTATGCTATAATTACACAATTTCTCCCTTTCAACATTTTCTTCTTCTCAAGTTAAAAGAAAAAAAACGGGGCCACAAGACTGTGGGGAAACATAATCACAACCCTGGAATTAAAGTCAGAAACCTTAACTTTGTATTTCAGCTCTGATGTTTACTACTCTTTATTCTGATATTGGGTTTTACTTCATCTTGAACCTCAGTTTCCTCATATGTAAATCTAAGACTTAGGATTTAAGAAATTTCTTTTTCCATTTCCACTTCCTCCCTGGACCCTTATTGCCAGAGCAAGATCTTGCTTCCATTAACAGCAAATAGCTTCTTCTCTCCCTTCTCACTTGTCTTCTCCATTCCCCAAAGTTTCCTTTGCTGCAGAGAGCTTGGGATCCTATTCTATTGGGAACATATTCTCAGGGCTAACAAGGAGTTTTGGCCTTGGAGAGACCAGACTTACTTTGTTTATTTGGTTTAAAAATACTTTTAGAAACTTATTCCAGGAAATTTTTCACTCAGCAGCTGGGAACTCCTCTTTGCTGAAGGAATTAACAGCTGCCAAGCTGGAATCTGCCAGGAAAAGCAATTTCAGCTCTGAAGTCCTCTCTATGAAAGTCATGTTTTTATATAAATAAAAACTGCCTAAATAAAGTAATAGAATATTAGAGCTGAAGGAACTTTAGAAAACATTTAGCTCAACTCCATTATTTTACAGATGAAGAAACTGAGACTCAAAGACAGTGAAGTGAGCAGAACCAGGAGAACAATTTCTAATAACATTATAGAGACAAACATCTTTGAATAATTTAAAAATTCTGACCAATCTCATTTCCAAGGTCAAACTGGTAGTAAGTGACAAAAGTAGGTTAATTAAAGAGAAAAGTCTAGTTTTAAACACTCAGTTTTAAAATCAAACAAATCTACAAAATTTTTTCTTCTCTTTATTATTTTTTCTTACTTTATTTAAAGACAAACTTTGTTAAGTGGAACTAGAGGCAAGGTCAGTTTTCAAGTCAAAATTGTTTCAGTAAGAGACAGGACTAGAACCCAGATTTCTTGATACTTTAGGCTGAACAAGAGACAGTATTAGTTTGGAGAGGTCTTGACTGACCTGTCTAGCAATTTTGGTACTTTAATGCTATTTTAGCAAAACAGAAAACTATGGGTCTGTTATGTTCACTTTGATTTTCTTTTAAATATATAATAAAATCAAGTGTAACTTTCAAAGTTATCCTGTTTGTTATTCTTTCTGGCCTTCTTTTATCTTTTGTGAATTCTTTGAAAATTTTATTGGCCCTCTTTTCTTTCTCTTTTTTGGGGGCTATCCAATCCCTACTGGTCCTCCCATCCTCATCCCTATTGAATAAACAAATATGTGTGTCAAGGAAAAACAAACTCTTGCATTGCCTATGTCCAAAAATCAATTGCTCGTGTTGCATTTTGAGTCCATCATGTCTCTGCCAGGAAGTATGTAGCGTGTTTCATCAACATGCTCTGGAAGTTTGATCTATCATACTATTGATTAGAATTTCTAAATGTTCAAAGTTATTTAACTTCATAATGTTGTTAGAAATTGTTCTTCTGGTTCTGCTCACTTCACTCTACATGATTTCATAGAAATCTTCCTAAGTTTCTCCAATATTATCTCCTTCATCATTCTTTCAGTACGTTCGTATTTCTTTACATTTACAGATATGTATACAATTTGTTTAGCAATTCTTTGACTGATAGATATCCCCTAGTTCCTAGCTTGTTGCCACTACAGAAAAAACGATTTTATAAAACTTTTTTTGTACATACAAATTCCCTATTTCTTTATGACCTTTTGGAGTGTTCTCACAGTTTTCACCTATACTTTCTTATTGAAATCAGGATGAAAGAGGTAACTTACAACTAATGGATTTTGTGATTATTAAGAACAAAACTAAAAGTTTAGGTAGACAACCAAGGCAGGGGCTAATTTAAGAAGTACTACAAGGTGAAATTGAAAATATTTAAGAGCTGGCCTCTAGGTCATTGCATAGAACAAACAATTCTTCTTAATTTCTCTTGAGGATTCTACAAAAGCTTTGTTAACTGATCAATGATTCTTATATTTTCTTTTAGTCAATATTAGCTCCCAGTTCCCTGACCTACTCCTTCTTGTATTAATTACCTTAGCACAGGCCTACATATGGCCAGATAATTCCTCTGCTGATTTTGACTGGTAATAGTCAAGAAGGCAAAATATATAGCAAAGAGGTATGACTTCATAGAGGTTCGTTTGGCTCCTATTGCTAAATCCCCTTCAACTCTTTAATAAATGTATTTTTTTAAATCAGTTGCTGGGCAGTAAGGTGACACAGTGTATAAAACATCAGTCCTGGAATCAAGAAGATTCATTCTCCTGATTTCAAATCCTGTCTCAGACACTTCCTAGTTGTGTGACCTTGGGCAAGTCACTTTATCTTGTTTACCTCAGTTTCCTCCTGTGTAAAATGAACTAATGAACTGAGAGGGGGAATGGTCAACCATTCTAGTATCTGCCAAGAAAAGTCCAACTAGGGTCCTGAAAAATGACTGAAAAAAGTGACTGAAAAACAACAATAAGTCACTATGGTCAAGTTTCTAATGAAATCTTTGATGACCTTAGCTAGGCAGACCCTCCATCAACATACTTATTATCCATCATTGGATCTATACATGTAGCTCATCTGTCTTGTTAGAATTCACCAGAGACTAAGATTACTTGGCATGACCTTGAAGGACAAAGAGATGCCTTCATGTTAAATGACTGGAAAATAATAGCAATGAACATTAAACTTTTATTAGGAACCCTGAAGAAAGCACTGTGCTGGGTGCTGAAGGAGATACAAAGAAAAATAAAGCAGGATCCATACTCTCAAGGAACTTGTCATCTCAAAGGGAAGGTATACAAATATAGAAATAATTTATAACAAAAAAAGATATAAGAAACACACACACATATGTGCAAACAAACCTATTTTCTGAATCAATAAGAAACCAGAGAAAATAAGCTATGAGTTTAATTTTCTGTTGTTTCTTTCTCTCTCTCTCTCTCTCTCTCTCTCTCTCTCTCTCTCTCTCTCTCTTTCTTTCTTTCTTTCTTTCTTTCTTTCTTCCTTCCTTCCTTCCTTCCTTCCTTCCTTCCTTCCTTCCTTCCTTTCTTTCTCTTTCCTTACCTTTCATCTTAGAATCAATACTGTATTGGTCCCAAGGCAAAAACTGGTAAGGGCTTAGGCAATGGGAGTAAAGTGACCTTGCCTAGGGTCATACAGCCAGGAAGCATCTGAGGCCAAATTTGAAACCAAGACCTCCTGTCTCTAGGCTTGGCTCTCAATTATGGGATCTTCAAGGATGGATAAATCCATCCAACTTGGGAGATCAGAGAATGTAGAATTTGAGCTAATTCTTGAAGGATGGATGGGATTTCAACAAGCAAAATTTGGGGATAAAAGCTCCAGGTATAAAAAGATATTGTATATTTGAGTGCCTGGAACATGCTCAAACTATCTAAAATGACATTTCTCCATGTGGAAGACAATCAGGAGATGCTTTCAGAGAATCATGATGGTACACAAGGAAAGTGCCTTGGAGAGATAAGAGACTGCATGGACCTTCTGAAATTGGTTCCATTTGGCTAACCATATAATTGACTACAGAAGCTTACAGCAAGGACTTTCAAACTCAGTGACTTGATTTTAGTTTCTCATTTCTGTTTACATCTGGAGGAGTTAGATGCCTCCTTAGTGATGGTATTCTATGAGAGAATAAGGTAATAAGAAAGGTCTCAAGGTCTTTGCCCCACTGAGGAATATGGTCCTTTAGGAACAGAGCCTCTTGGGTCTTTTGATTCTTTTCCATAGTAGGTACAAAGAGTGGAATCCCTGTTCTAGGTTTGGAATGTGAGTTACAGGAGTCCATGAGCTGGAATCAAGTCTGAAGATTGTAGTGAGCCCAACATCAATGATCTTAGGGAACAAAGAACCATGTGTAAGACTGTGCTTCAGGGCCACAGCCCAAAGAATGGATTTATTTGGCTGCTGTGGTCATAAACTTTGGTCATGAAAATGCTACATAGAAATTGAGCTAAATTTTGAGGCTAATCTCTCTCTTCCCCCACAGATTGACATAGTACAGAGTAAGGCTATAGTGTATTTATTACAAATAGCTTTTATTCTAAATTTTTTCTTATTTATTAATCTCATTTAGTCCTCACAACATTCCTGTAAATTATAAAGAGGCTCAATTGTACTGTTGTACTAACTTCACAGAGGAGAAAACTAAGTCCCCAGAAGGTTAAAGTCATAAATTCAGTGTTACAAAATTGGAGCAGATTCAGGCTTAGAAGAAACTATGGTCTCCTGATTCTTTGCCCTGGTTTTTATTTCTCACTTTGTTTATTTATCAAATAATAGGAATTGAAAAGGACTAGGAACCGAGTATCAGGTAGTCTAAATGATTTGTTCACAGGTAGTTGGAACTGGAGGGCTAGGAAGCTAGAATTCAGAGCCTGGAGTCAGGGAGACTCATCTTTGTGAGTTCAAATCTGAACTTGGATACTTATTAGTTGTGTGATCCTGGGCAAATCACTTGATCTTGTTTGCCTCTGTTTCCTCATCTATAAAATGAGCTGGAGAAGGGAATGGCAAACCACTCCAGTGTCTTTGCCAAGAAAACTCCAAATGGGGTCATGAAGAGTAGAACATGACTGGACAACAACAGCAGTAAAGACTGAGATGTGAGTTTAAATTTTCTGCCTCTAAAACCATTTGTGTTTACTATACTACTTTCTGTAAAGCCCAAACAGCAATAAATCATACAATGAATATTTATTCATTTCCCTTAACTATTTGGAATATGGCTGAGAATTCAGAAGGAAACAAAATAGAAGTCTGAATAGCCAAAAGAGACACCTCAAAATTCATGTACTAAAGCTCACACAGTTTCCTTGCAAGATCACTTCTTAGGTCCTCAGTCAAGAGTAGAAATAATGATAATTTTTAAAAATTAAAAAAATGAAAACCCTTGTCTTCTGTATTAGAATCAATACTAAGTATCAGTTCCAAGGTAGAAGAGTGGTAAGGGCTAGGCATTAGGGTTAGGTGAATTACCAAAGGTCAAACATCTAAGCAGTGTCTGAGGTCAGAATTAAACTCTTCTCCTCTCTTCTCCAAACTTGGCTCTCTATCCACTGAGCCTCTTCATGCATAAAACTAACAAACACCGTTAGTTGATTTCATAGATAATCTCAGCAATTTTAATAAACTGACCCAATCTCCTATTTTTACAAAGGAGATAACTGATATGGCTTGGCCAAAGGCACAGAATAGTTAATGGCAGAACAGAATTGGCTGTAGACCTCTAAGGAAAGATTTCTATTATAAAGGTTTCAATTAATATAAAAGCAGATTGATGGAAGAGAATAGAAATGCAACAAATAATTGTAAAAGACTATAATGACTGTATATTGGATGAATGTAAAGCTACAAGTTTTTGGAATAAGAATTCACTATTTGGTAAAATTTGTTGGGAAAACAAGAAAATGGTTTGGCATAAACTACATACAGACTAATATCTTACAATATTTACCAAGATCAAAATGGATACATGACCTAGGTATAAAGGGAGGTATTACAAACAAATTAGAAGAATAGAGAACATATTGCCGATCATATTTGTGGATAGGACAAGAACTTATGAATAAATAAGAGATAGAAAACACTGTGAATTATAAAATGGATATTTTTGAATATATTAAATTGAAAAGTTGTTGCATATAAAAACTAATATGATCGAATTCACTTGTGAATCCATCAGGCCCTGGCGATTTTTTCTTAGGGAGTTCTTTGATGGCTTGTTCAATTTCTTTTTCTGATATGGGATTATTTAGGTATTCTGTTTCTTCTGCTGTTAATCTAGGCAATTTATATTTTTGTAAATATTCATCCATATCTCCTAAATTGTTATATTTATTGCCATATAATTGGGGAAAATAGTTTTTAATGATTGCCTTAATTTCCCCTTCATTAGAGGGGAGGTCTCCCTTTTCATCTTTGATTCTGTCAATTTGGTTTTCTTCTTTCCTTTTTTTATTAGATTGACCAGTACTTTGTCAATTTTATCTGTTTTTTCAAAATACCAGCTTCTAGTCTTATTTATTAATTCAATAGTTCTTTTACTTTTGATTTTATTAATTTCTCCCTTGATTTTTAGTATTTCTAATTTAGTTTTCATCTGGGGATTTTGAATTTGCTCGCTTTCTAATTTTTTGAGTTGCATGCCCAATTCATTGATCTCTGCCCTCCCTAATTTGTTAATATATGCACTCAAGGATATAAATTTCCCCCTGAGTACTGCCTTGGCTGCATCCCACAGAGTTTGGTAGGATGTCTCATCATTGTCATTCTCTTCAACGAAATTGTTGATTGTTTCTATGATTTCTTCTTTGACTAATTGGTTTTGGAGAATCATATTATTTAATTTCCAATTAGTTTTTGATTTGCCTGTCCAGGTGCCCTTACTAATTATTATTTTTATTGCATTATTACCTGAGAAGGTTACATTTATTATTTCTGCTCTTTTGCATTTGTTTGCAATGATTCTATGCCCTATTACATGGTCAATCTTTGTGAATGTACCATGTGCAGCTGAAAAGAAGGTGTATTCCTTTTTGTCCTTATTTATTTTTCTCCACATATCAATTAAATCTAATTTTTCGAGGACTCCATTCACCTCTCTTACCTCTTTCTTATTTATTTTTTGGTTTGATTTATCTAGATCTGAAAGAGGAATATTTAGATCTCCCACTATTATGGTTTTACTATCTATTTCCTTCTTGAGCTCTGCCAGTTTCTCCTTTATGAATTTGGATGCTATGCCACTTGGTGCATACATATTGAGCAGTGTTATTTCCTCATTGTTTATACTGTCTTTAATCAGGATGTAATGACCTTCCCTGTCTTTTTTAATCATATCTATTTTTGCTTTGGCTTTGTCAGAAATCATAATAGCCACTCCTGCCTTCTTTTTCTCATTTGACCCCCAAAAGATTTTGTTCAAGCCCTTAACCTTAAACTTGTGTATGTCCACCCACCCCATATGTGTTTCTTGTAGATAAAATATGGTAGGATTTTGGTTTCTAATCCACTTTGCTATTTGCTTCCATTTTATGAGCAAGGTCATCCCATTCACATTCAGAGTTATAATTATCAGTTATGCATTCGCTGACATTTTCGTATCCGCCCCTATTCCTACCCCTTCTTCTTAAACTATTTCCTTTTAAACCAGTGGTTTGCTTTAAGCCAGTAACCCTTGTCCCCTCCCTTGATTAACTTCCCTTTCTATGCCCTCCCTTATTATTCCCTGCTTTTTATTTTAAAAGACCTAATGAATTCCCTTCCCCTTCTTCTCCCCTCCCTTTTTTGGCCTCCCCACTCCCCTGCTCCCTTTGGTTTATCCCTTCTGACTTTCTAAGTAGGGTTAGATAGAGTTTTATATCCCAATGGATAATATAGCTACTCTTCCCTCTCCGGGTTGATTACACTGAGAGTAAGGTTTAAATATTACCTCTTAATGCTCTCTTCCTCCCCTTCTTATAATAGTATTTGTCCCCTCCCCTTCCCATGCCCTCTTTGTGTGTAATAGAATATCCTATTTTTCTCATTCTCTCAAGTTTCTCTTGGTGTCCCCTGCTATTCACCTGCCTCTTTCCCACCCCCTATATCATCTTAGACCATTTAGTATTCCACCCTCTCCCTGTGAATTATTCTTCTGATTACTATAATAGTGAATACTATAATAGTGAATAGAGTTCACTACAGAGAATTATACATAGCATTTCTCCACATAGGAATACAGATAATTAGATCTTACTGAGGCCCTTAAAAAGGCAAATTTAAAAATTATGAGTTTTCTTTCTTTCCCCTCTGTTTCTTATTTACCTTTTCATGTTTCTCTTGATTTTTGTGGTTGGATATCAAACTTTCCAAAGAGCAACTAATCCCAATACTATACAAATTATTTGATATGATAAGCAAAGAAGGAGTCCTACCAAATTCCTTTTATGACACAAATATGGTACTAATTCCAAAGCCAGGGAGATCAAAAATAGAGAAAGAAAACTACAGACCAATCTCCCTAATGAATATAGATGCAAAAATCTTAAATAGAATACTAGCAAAGAGACTCCAGCAAGTAATTAAGAAGATCATCCACCATGATCAGGTGGGATTTATACCAGGAATGCAAGGATGGTTCAACATTAGGAAAATCATCCACATAATTGACCATATCAACTGTCTAACAAACAAAAAACACATGATTATATCAATAGATGCTGAAAAAGCCTTTGACAAAATACAGTATCCATTCCTATTGAAAACATTGAAAAGTATAGGAAGAGAAGGAACTTTCCTAAAAATAATAAACAGTATATACCTAAAACCATCAACAAGCATCATATGCGATGGGGATAAATTAGAAACCTTCCCAATAAGATCAGGAGTGAAACAAGGATGCCCATTGTCACCTCTATTATTCAACATAGTACTAGAAACACTAGCAGTTGCAATTAGAGAAGAAAAAGAAATTGAAGGTATCAAAATAGGCAATGAGGAGACTAAGCTATCACTTTTTGCAGATGATATGATGATGTATTTAAAAAATCCTACAGAATCAAATAAGAAGCTTATAGAAATAATAAACAACTTTAGCAAAGTTGCAGGATACAAAATAAATGCACATAAATCATCAGCATTTCTATACATTTCCAACACATTAGAGCAGCAAGAGGTAGAAAGAGAAACACCATTTAAAATCACCCTAGACAATATAAAATACTTGGGAATCTATCCACCAAAACAAACACAGCAATTATATGAAAACAACTACAAAACACTTTCAAACAAATAAAACTGGATCTCAACAATTGGAAAGCCATTGATTGCTCATGGGTAGGATGAGCTAACATAATAAAAATGACAATTCTACCCAAATTAATTTATCTATTTAGCGCCATACCTATCAAATTACCAAAAAAACTTCTTTACTGAATTAGGAAAAACTATAACAAATTTCATTTGGAATAACAAAAGATCAAGAATATCAAGGGAAATAATGAAAAAAAATGTGAAGGAAGGGGGCCTAGCAGTACCAGATATTAAACTATCCTATAAAGCAGCAATCATCAAAACAATATGGTACTGGCTAAGAGACAGAAGGGAGGATCAGTGGAATAGACTTGGGGTAAATGACATCAGCAAGACAGTATATGATAAACCCAAAGAGCCCAACTTTTGGGACATGAATTCATTATTTGACAAAAACTGCTGGGAAATTTGGAAAACAATATGGGAGAGATTAGGTTTAGATCAACATCTCACACCCTACACCAAGATAAATTTAGAATGGGTGAATGATTTGAATGTAAAGAGGGAAACTATAAACATGTTAAGTGAACACAGAATAGTATACTTGTCAGATCTCTGGGAAAGGAAAGATTTTAAAACCAAGCAAAAGTTAGAGAAAATTACACAATGTAAATTAAATATTTTGATTATATTAAACTAAAAGGCTTTTGCACAAACAAAAACAATGTAGTCAAAATCAGAAGGGAAACAACAAATTGGGAAAAAATCTTTATAACAAAAAACTCTGACAGGGGTCTAATTACTCAAATATACTAGGAGTTAAATCAATTGTATAAAAAAATCAAGTCATACCCCAATTGATAAATGGGCAAGAGACATGAATAGGCAATTTTCAGGTAAAGAAATCAAAAGTATCAATAAGCACATGAGAAAGTGTTCTAAATCTCTAGTAATTAGAGAAATGCAAATCAAAACAACTCTGAGGTATCACCTCATACCCAACAGATTGGCTAAAATGAAAGAAGGGGAGAGTAATGAATGTTGGAGGGGATGTGGCAAAATTGGGACATTAATGCATTGCTGGTGGAGTTGTGAACTGATCCAACCATTCTGGATGGCAATTTGGAGCTATGCTCAAAGGGCTATGAAAGAATGCCTGCCCTTTGATCCAGCCATACCATTGCTGGGTTTGTACCCCAAAGAGATCATAAATAAACAGACGAAAATATTTATAGCTGTGCTCTTTGTGGTGGCAAAAAGGTGGAAAAGGAGGGTATGCCCTTCACTTGGGGAATGGCTGAACAAATTGTGTTATATGCTGGTGATGGAATACTATTGTGCTCAAAGGAATAATAAACTGGAGGAGTTCCAGGTGAACTGGAAAGACCTCCAGGAATTGATGCAGAGGGAAAGGAGCAGAGTCAGAAGAACACAACTCAGAGACTAATATACTATGGTAAAATCAAATGTAATGGACTTCTGTACCAGCAGCAGTGAGGGATTTATGGTAAAGAATGTTACCCACATTTAGAGGAAGAACTGCAGAAGAGGAAACATTTAAGAAAAACAACTACTTGAATGCATGGGTTGGGGTGGACATGATTGGGGATGTAGACTCAAAACTACCACACCAATGAACTATCAACAATTTGGAAATAGGTCTTGATCAATGACTCATGATAAAACCAGTGGAAATGTGCATCGGCCATGGGTGGGATGGGGGTGCGGGGGGGTGAAGGGGAAAGTAGGAGCATGAATCATGTAACCATGTTAAAAACGAATATTAATAACTGTTTATAAAAAAACTAATATGGTCAAGATAAGAAGGAAAGCAATCAATTCAAAAAAATTTTGTGGACAGTTTCTTGGATAGAGATTTAATTTTCAAAATATATAGAAAACTTTGTCATATATATAAATGTGAGCCATTCCTCAATTGATAAATTGTCAAAAGATATGAACAGATAATTTTTGGATAAAGAAATCTAAGCTATAAATAACTTTATCAAAAATACCTTCAATCATTATTGATTAGAGAAATGTAAATCAAAACAGCTCTGAGATTATTTCACATGTATTCGATTGGCTAAAATGATAAGAGGAAAAAATGACAAATGTTGGAGGAGATTTGGAAAAATAGAAATATTTTAGTCAAAATGGTTGAAGAAGGAACATTTTTTGTGCATCAAGGGGAAATTTTTTGTTATCTGGAAAACTTATTTATTCATAAATCCTCACCAGGAGTAATAGATAAAGGAAATGACTCACTAATATCTTTCTCATCCCTTCTCACCCAATAATCTGACTCTCCCAGTGGAAAATGTTGCTTTTTCTTAATGTATAGTCAGAAAAATCAACCCATTTTTTTCACCAAGAAAGATTGTATTTCCATTCCTTTCCTGTAAACATCAATTTACTCAGACCTTTCCATTAATGTCTCCAACGGACAATTTAGAGACTGGAGATTTTATTTTCCTTGACTGGTTTTGGATGTGGAACATGGACACACAGATGATTGGACACATAGAGTAATAGGATTTCAGGTCGGAAGGGATTTTAAAAGAAGTCACACTTTGTGCAGCTAGGTATCACAGTGTATAGAGTGCCAGGCCTGGAGTCTGGAGGACCTGGGTTCAAATGTGACTCCAGATACTTCCTAGCTATGTGAGCTTGGGTAAATTCCTTTATCCCAATTGCCTTAGCTTTTGCTACTCTTCCGTCTTAGAGTTTTTACTGTGACAGAAAGTTAGAGTTTAAAAAAAACTCATACCTAACAAGTGATCATTGTGAGAATCTACTTTTCATATACTGTACTGTATCATTTCTATCTGGGTCCTGCATCACAGCCTCCAATCAATCTATTGATCTTTATATAGTTTTTGTTCTTAGGAACTCCAACAAATGCATCTCCCCATTCCCCCCCTGATATATATGCAAACTAAAATATATTTTATGTATATCATATGATATATATTTATAATAGATTTTATTTAGATAGGTCACATTTATATATGCTTATATATTTATTATATACCCTGTATTTTATAGTTGAGAAAACATATGTTTTTGTACATTATACTATATATAAATATATAATGTGCACCATATATTCATGATATAGTATATAAAATATATTGTATTTTATATATTATATTATAGCTGTGTGTTTATTATATATTAATTATATATAATACATAATGTTATATTTATATGTAATACAACAAAATATAATTCCAAAAATGAATAGTCCTTGCTCTTAAGGAGCTTATATTCTAGGGAAAGACAATACATTTGGGGAATGATAGAGGGAGTTGGCAGTGGCTAGAGCCAGTTCAGAAAAACTCTTGTGAACTGATTATTAAATTTTCAATGTGAGCATTTAAAACTTCGAAATCCATAAATGCTACGCATCAGGGTTTAATTAATTATTTTGTTGATTGTCTAGACTTAAAGAAGTGGTAGAGAAAATGTTAATGCATATTAAAACTAAAAGTGTTTGGGGAGTACATTCTCTACCCCCCTCTCCCCTTTACTCTCCCAAGAGTCACTTGTTAAACATTTAATGGTACATTTTTGCTTAGGAAGGTACATTTTGGATTGGAAAGTCATAAGGAGAGGGAATAGAGTCATAGGAGATTGAAATGCTCTTTCTAAAAACAATGGCAGTATTGATTTCAGTATGATTCTATAAGTGACAAATAGGAAATGGTTGGCAGAAGATATGAGCCTAATGATTTTGGGAAGATGTAAGGGGCAAAATAAAGCAAGGTTGGGGCCACCTAGAGGTAGACTTGTCCAAGATCACACAGCTAGGATGTGTCTGAAATCAGATTTGAACTCAGGTCCTCCTAGCAGCTTCCATTTAATAACTTTGCTTACAAAGGAAACGAGGTTAGAGAATTGGGAAAGTATGCTGATCTAGAGAAATGTGATCATTAGATAATCAGAGAAAGAGAGGCAGACTCTCTCACCCATGAAGAAGTGGTCAGAATATATTAGAAAGCCAACATTTCCATGTCCTTCTTTGTGAGTTTTCAGGGTCTCTTAGGTTGAGGGTGGAGGGTTAGGAGAGGAGAAGGTTGATTATGTAGCCAGAGGGTAAGGCTGACATGTTTCTTTGGGAAATAGAAAATGGGTTTGCTATGGGTAGTTTAAGTTACTCGATATTAATTTTAATCTTAAAGTAATGTCTTTTTAGGACTACAGAAAGCCACTGTATGATGAAAGATTGTCCACAAATTTATCTGTTTGCCACCCACATGAATCTATCCTCACTGAGGCACTCCCTTCCCTTGAGGCTGGAGGCATCAGCTTATTGTCCAGTGGACTGTACTCTGTATTACCTTAGATTTTGTGGGCAAAAGCCAAATTTGAGGTAAGAGCAGTGTGTAAATCACAACTGTGTGGCTATTTAGTCATCTAATGCCAGAGTTAGCTGGTTAATTCCTTATGCCTGTATCACATTTGTAGGACAATGTCAAACAATGGTCAGTATTATGGGATCAAAAGGGACTTATGGTGTAAGTCTAGTTCATTTTTTTAACCCTTTCTTTCTTAGTAACTGCTCTAAAATAGAAGGGTAAGGACTAGGTAGTCAGCGGTAAGTGACTTGCCCAGGATCATACAGCTAGGAAGGGTCGGAGTTCAGATTTGAAGGTCCTCCCAATTCCACACGTGGCTCTCTATCTACTGTGTTACTTCACTGCCTGGAAGACTAGTTCGTGTTGCAAGTTTGCAAAGAGTAAACAGGAATCTGGGGATGGAGACAGAAGTAGCCCATCCAGAGTAACAGACTCTAGTGCAAACCAAACTTAAGCCAAGTGGAAAAAAGTGGGAGGCTAAGCAAAACGGAAACAGCTGGTTAGAATGGATGACTAGGAATTCCAGAAAGGAAAAACTAATATTTGAAACAAGAAGTACAGTTATCCCTTTCACATCTTGAGGTTAAGGGCTTGGAGCCTCCATAATCTGGATAATCCATGTAAAAAATTTTGGCCCTCTTTTCATACCGGAGAAGAATGAATTTTTTCTTTTCTTTTTATGGTGAGTTTACAGTACCCTCTTTAAAGTTTGGGTCAAGTACCCATTTCTGAGTTTCTAAACCTTTTCTGTGTCATCTGCTGGCCTTTGGATGTCATTTGTAGCTTTAGTAAATCTTCTAAAAATCCCCATTTAATTTCTTATGCTGACCCTTTACAAAGGAAAACTTCCTCATTAAGAAGACAGAAATTAGCATGTCTTAAATACTTCTGTGTGATGTTGTATGAAGAGCTTCACAAATATTATTTTATCTGATACAACAACCCTAGAAGTAGGTGCTATTATTATTCCCATTTTATAATTGAGGAAACTGAGGCACAGAGGCTACCTGACTTGTTTTGACAGTGGTGTTTACTACCTGATTACTGACTCCTGTATCCCCTTGCCTCCAAGTTTCCTATCAGGGACAGAGGAAACCTTGGCACTCTGTCTAAAAGGGAGGATTACCCAACTAGTCAGCTTACATGCACACAACCTGACTAGTCATTTATTTAATGTCCATAGGGGTTTCCCTATTTACTTTTTAACAGTACTAAATTCCTGAGTTTGGATTTGAATTCACAACTTTCTCACTAGATCCTGTGCTTTATTCACTGTGCCACTGAGATGCCTATAGTATTGAAGCTGTCACTATCATGACAAAGACAAATTATTGTAGGCTAAAGAATGCTTAGTCTTACAGACAGTTTTTTAGAAGAGTACCAGGCTATGGTGACTGTGCCTAATTTTTTTTAATACCCTTAGCTTTATCTTAAAATCAATACTGTATATTGGTTCCAAGGAAGAACAGCATTTAGGACTTGGAGGTTAAGTGACTTGCTCAGGGTCACACAGCTAGGAAATATCTGAAACCAGAATTGGACCCAGGTCCTCCTGACTTCAGGCCTGGAGCTCTATCTACTGAACCACCTAGCCATCCCCTGCACTTAAAATTTTCAATTTCAATTAAATGCAACAAGCATATCTTAATTATCATTTGCATGCCATATGAAAATGAAGCACCAGGAGGTGTTTGGCTTGGGAACAGAAGACAAGGTAAACAAGAGGATTGTTGTCTTGTATTTGAAAGGGGAACCTCATGGAACAGGGTTTTTTAGACTTGTTCTGTTTGACACGATAGGGCAGAACCCAGGATGGTGGGTAGAAGATGCAAAGAATCTAATTTATAATTCATATTGGAAAATATCTCCTAATGGTCAGAGCTGTTCCAAGGTGGACTGGGTTGCCAAAGGAGGAGTGGGTTCTCCTTCAATGGAGGTCTTCGAGTAGAAGCTTGAAGGTCAAATATTACATCCACATCTAATGAATTTCATTTTAGATTCAATCAAATGTTCTAGGTTAGATAGTTTAGGTCTTTTTGGATCCTGATAGTCATCCTGTGCCATCTAGCTGTTCCTCCAATGGGCATGGTACTAAAAGGTTATTATGGTGTCATCATCATGGAAGTTAAGATGACTTTGTTGTTCTATCCCTTATATGTGGGGGTTTTCTCCTTTATCTTTCCAGATGAGATTCAGAGTACATAAGCAATGTTGAATCTAGAATTTTCCTTTTCTTTAAATTTTAAAGTTATTTGTTTGTTACATCAAAATTCCCTCTCTCCCCCGCTTGCACTAGAGAAGGTATCATTTGACCAAAAGACATATTATATATATATATGTATATATATTCCATACATATAAACATATCATATATTCCATATATAAACACATTATATATTCCATATATATAAACATATAATAAATATACCATATATATAAACTATGTCTTATTTCAGACAAATCATTCTTCAAACAATATTTCTGTTGCTATGTATAATGCTCTCTTGGTTCTGCTCATTTCACTCTTCTTAATTTCGTGTAGATATTTCCATGGTTTTAAAGAATTAACTTTTTCATCATTTCATAGAGTGCTGTAGTATTCCACAACTTGTTTTGCCATTACCCAATTGATGGGCGTCCCTTCAACTTCCAGTTCTTTGTCACCACAAAGAGAGCCGTTCTAAATATTTTAGAACATCTAGGTTCTTTTCTGTTTCTCCTGCTCACCATAGGAAACAAGCCTAATAGTGGCATTAATGGATCCAAAGGTATACCCAATTTTATAACTCTTGGGGCATGATAAATCTGGAATTTTTCAGTGACTCTAGAACCACATGGAAACTATTTGCCAGCTATTGGTGATATATAATATTTACATAATAATATATATAACATGACTAATCACCTACTCTGTGTCAGGTACTATGCTAAATATATTACAAATACTATCTCATTTGATCATTACAACAACTCTGGAAGGCAAGTGCTTTTATGATGCCTATTTTACAGCTGAGAAAAAAGAGGTAAAGTGACTTGCCCCGGGTCACAGAGGTATTAGGTGTCTGAGGTCCAATTCAAATTCAGGTCTTCCTGACTCTAGGTCCAGTACTCTATCTATAGCTAGCTGCTTCTAGTAGAGATTTTTTTTCTTTTTAAAAACCCCTACTTTCTGTCTTAGCATCAATTCTAGGATAGAAAATTGGCGAGATCTAGGCAATCAGTGTTAAGTGACTTGCCTAGAATCACACAGCTAGAAAGTATCTGAGGTCAAATTTGAACACAGGTCTTCCTAACTTCAGGCCTGGCTCTCTGTCCACTGTGCTACCCAGCTGCCTCTAGGAGAGACTTAATAGCAGCAATTACATAGGTATAGATGACCTTACTATCCTCTTTGCTGAGAAAATATCTGGAAAGTATATAGTGTGGATCTCTAAGGAGTTGTAAGAAACTTAAGAAGCCTTTCCAGAAATTACTTGTCTACAGTTTCCTGGCAATGTTTAACAAACCCACCAGTAATTAAGTGATACTGTTGTTTTTGTCGCATGAATCAAAGGACTGTGTATATGTAGCCCTGCTGGGCATTGTGTTCAACTTTGCAAGTGTTTCTTTTGGATTCTGTTCAGAGGCAGAAAAAAATCCCATCAAGAGCTTCAAAATGGGGAGCCAAGATTTTGATCATATTTTTCTAAAAACGGTTGCCAAGTTCAGAGCCATTAAAGTTTATATTGTCTCCTCCAATAAACACATCTAGCAGAGCTGCCTAGCATTGTAGATCAAGAGATGGTTGTGGAGCTAAAAAGGCATGGGTTCAAATTCTGTGTCTGATGCATTTTGGTTCTGTGATCTGAGGAAATTACTTAACTTCTCAGTATTCCAGGCAATTTTTTGAGACTATGAGTGGCAAAGAAAGTGTGACCTGCATTGGTAGGGGGAATTTCCTAACCTGGAAATTCCTTGTGCCAATGAAATTGCTGTATCCCTATTATAAATGCATCTCCATGTTTATGGGTGATATTTTTGTCTTAGAAAGCACTTTAAGCGTAAGCAGATAGGATATCAAGGTCATTGAGAGCCTGGTGTAGATGATATGGGAAGTGAGGTTGCAAAGACTCATCTTCCTGAGTTCGAATTCATCCTTGGACACTTACTTGCTATATGACCCTGGACAAGTCACTTAACCGTATTTGCCTCAGAAAAATGCTTGCACAACAAGTGTAAATTATGTAATATAAATTAGTTTTGAGCCCAATCAATATGGTATCCTAATTTTCTCTAGCACCATTCAATAGCATTTGAATAGGAGCACTGGCAGAGATGTGGGAGTAGTCTAAGTTTGGGATGCAGCATGATCAGATATAGAATAAGTGGGTAAGAAATTGGTCATGTAGAGTTGAACTATTTCACCAAAGGGGCAGTGCAGAAGAGAATAGCCAGTGTAGGGGTCATCTGGCAAAGAAACAAAAGGCAGAGGGATTTGAGGCCACGGAGAGATAAAGGATTAGGGGTTGTAAGGCAGAGGTTAAGCTGGAAATATATCCTATTATGATCAGATGAAGATATTTTAGATTTAATGAACAGAAGTGGAACACTCTGCGTTGATGGCAAGAACAAAGGCGTGATCATCTGAAGTGGAGGGACAGCTCTGTGTGTCAGTTGTTTGAGGAGAAGTCGAGTCTCATTCATTTTGAAAAGGCTTATTATCAGGTGGCCAGAGACAGAACCTCAGATATTCAGTCAGTTACTGAGAATTAATCAAATTCTTACCAAGTAACAGGCCCTGTGCTAAAAGTTCTGAGTACAGCAACAAAAGGGAAACAGTCTGCACACTCAAGGAGCTTACATTTTATGGGAGAGATAGCATATGAATGATTAGGTAAGGCGAGGTATCTACAGAGAATGGAGAAAGTAATCTTAGAAGGAGAGGCAGTTAGGTGGCTCAGTGGATCAGAGTTCAGAGGACCTGGGTTCAAAATCTGGTCTCAGACTCTTCCTAGCTGTATGACCCTGGGCAAGTCACTTAACCTCAATTGCCTAGCCCTCACCTCTCTTCTTTTTCGGAACCAATACTTGTATCTAACAAGACAAAAGGGAAGGTTTTTGTTTTGTTTTGTTTTGTTTTGTTTTGTTTTGTTTTGTTTATAAATGAGAAGGATTTAACAACTGGAGGAATGGAGGAAAGGCATAGAAAATGAGACTTGAGCTGAGCTTTGAAGGAAGCCAGGGAAATTAAAGACCAAAATGCTGAATGTTGTGATATGTGTAGGTGAAGGCATTGCTGATTTACTTTGGTGAGATTATGGATGTTTTGAAATATAGGAGATACATAATGGAGTATTTGAAATTAGTTCAAATGAAGGAATAAAATTCAGATTGCCATCTCAGGTCTGGTACTTACTCTTTTTTGATCTATGACCAAGCACTGAACATGGAGTTAGAAGACTCAGGTTTACCAAGTAGGGACTACAGATGGGGAACATTATTAATGTTGATTTTTAAATTTTTGTTTCAAAGAGGAACAATGACAATCGTGGTGTCTTGACGTGTGTGAATTGGATTTAAGTGAGGCAGATTTTCACTCTTGCTTCCAGAGTCATTGAAGTCCAAAGGCAAGACAACAGTCAGGCTAACTTGTGATGAAGTCAGTGACCTTGGCGTCTACAATATCTAATCAAGTTCTTAAGCACTCCATAGCTCCCACTTTTGCCACCATTATGACTATTTGAACAAAGTGTTCTCATCTGCCCAATCTGCTGGGGAATTCACATGCTAAACGTAGATGTCCCTCTAACTCACCAATGGGCTTGAGGGCTTCAGGTTATCTTCAACCTGGTTAAGCCCATCTCTTTGAGGCAGTTTACTGGGGTATGGATGCTGATGGTACATGGTACATAGCTTTTTTAAAAAAAAAACTCAACACTGTTTTATTAATAATACAACACTGAACATCAGTGCATCCAAATTTGCTTAGTGACTACTCACATTTAATTTCAACATATAGGTGGCAGCTTGGTGGCTTAGTGGATTGAGAGCTAGGAGTTCCCAGGTTCGAATCTAGCCTTAGACACTTCCTAGCTGTGTGACCCTGGGCAAGTCACTTAACCCCCATCGCCTAGCTCTTACCACACTTCTGCTTTGGAACCAATACACAGTATTGATTCTAAGACAGAGGTAAGAGTTTAAAACAATAATTTTAACATACAAAGTATTATTATAATTTTTTAGTCACTTGAGTCAAAAAGGTATTTGTAAGTCCTCTCATTATTTCCTTCCCTATTATATAGTAGCAGTTTTGTCCTCCATTCTCCTGGCTCATTTTTTATCAAAGTCTTTCCAGATTTCTCTGAATTCTTCTTCATAGTTTTTGGTGTAGGCTACATCAATGTAGTCCATTACATTAATCTGCTAAAACTTAAACCCTTCTCCCTGTTGTTAGACACTTAGGTTGACTCCTACTTTTTTGTGATTGCCAATGATACCATGAACATCTTTTAACAGTTTTAAAAAATGTTCTCAGAGTATATGACAATGCTGACTTTTATGTTTTTAAATAAAAATAACTCTTTAATATAAAGCTATTTTATTCAAATGTCACTTCAAATAAATAGAACATCTGTGAATATGCTTTGGATTCATGAATGAAAATGTTTCCAGCTGTTAACCTCCTACATACTTTCAAATGAAAACTCCTTACTCAGACGCTGTTTTTTCCATGAGCTATGTACAAAAATGACAAGTGAAGGGAAAGACCAACCTCACGTTGTGTGGCTGCCTCTTTTGTAGTAGGGGAGAGAGGATTCTCAAGCTGTCCAATCTCTCTAAATTATAAATAAAGTTCAACATTTTCTAGCTAAATGGCATTTTATGGGCCTCTAAAAGACCCAGAGGAAAAGGGATCTAAGGATAAGTAAAACTAACTAAAAGGCTCTTCTTGTTCCTCATTTTGAAAATTGAGACTATTCTCTACAAAGTGAATCTTACTCTATACACCAGCATTTGTAATACTTAGACCCTAAGATTGAGATTGGATTAGACATAACTTCAGATTTCTAACCAACACTCTTACTTTTAATGGATATAGTAAAGACAGCCTCCCCCCAGTAGAAAAAAAATCTGGAGGTTTCCACTTCACAATCTCACAATATTAAAAAGTTCAAAGGCATATTATATAATTGAATAAAATCTTCAATATATTAATTCTTTATTTTACAGTTTGCTAGAGTAATACTAAAGTTTGGCAAAACAGTTTAAACGTGTCTTGAAGAGACCATATCATGAATTTTAAAGTCAAATGCTGGAGAGTGTAAATTTTTGGTACAAAGAATGTTATTTTCTAATGAAACTATTAAATCCTTACAACACTACCACTATTACATTGATTTTTACAGGTACAGCCTGTAGATACTTTCAGATGGAGTTGGTGTTATTTTTGTTAAAATGCTTCCTCCTTCTCCTCTCATCTCCTCACTTCTTTTTAAACCTTTGTTACAAGCATTGGTTTATTGGATGGAAGAATGGGGAGGGATATATTCAGAAGTGAAGATGATATAAACACAAAAACATCATTAAAGTCAAATATTTTTTAAAGACAGATTTGAATCTCAGCTCTGTTTAAGAGTTCTATCCTGGGCCCTTTTCATTTTTCTCTATTTTTATTTCTCTGTTTCTGTCTCTGACTGTCTTTATCTCTGCCAGCCTCTATGCATTGTCTTAGTAATGGAAGAAAGTGGCTTAGGCAATTATAATCAGTACTAGATGGATGACTAAACTCAAAGGACAGTGTTTGATGGCTCAATGTCAATGGGGCAAGAAGTCTCTCTAATGGAGTACTTCAAAAATATGTATTTGGTCCTATACTGTTTAACCTTTTCTTTTTTTTTTTTTATCAATGTTGTGGATAACAATTTCATCAAATTTGCAGATGACACAAAGGTTAGAGAGATTGATAACACACTAAGAAATTGGGTTAGAAACCAAAAAGATTTTGATAGGGTAGAGTATTCGGTTGACTTTGGTACTCTGAAATTCAGCAGAGATGAATGTAAAGTTTTACACATTTATTCAAAAATATAAACTTCCCAAGTACATTATGAGGAGCCATGATTAGATAGCAGTTCTGAAAAAATACAATATGAGCCAGGAGTTTAATATGGCAGCCAACCAAGTAAACTCCATAGGGTACCAAGAGTTCCAATATATTCTGCCCTAGTTAGACCTCATAAGGAGTACTTCACTTCTGATTTTCATCAGAGTTAAGAAGAGCACTGAAAAACTTGAGTGTATGGTGAAGAGGGCAATATAGATACCATTGGTCCTTAAGCTCAAGACATATAAAGATTAATTGATGGAAGCAGACATTTTTCACTCGGAGAAGAAGAAAATACTCAGAAGAGTCCTTGCTCTCTTGTAAGGGCTGCTATAAGGATATTCTTGTTTCATTTGGAATATGGTTGTTCCACTTGGTCCCAGAGGGTTGAAACAAGAACAATAGGTGGAAATTACAAAGAAGTCAATTTAGGCATGATGTGAGGGAAAATATCCTAATAATTAGAGCTGTCTCAAGGCATAAAAGGCTGCCTAGGGAAGGTGGTGAGCTCTTCCTTCTTGGAGGTCTTCAAGAAGAGAGAGACAGGGTATGTTGGATATGTTGTAGTGGCAATTCCTTTTCTATATGAAAGGTGCTAGATGACTACTGAGGTCTCTTCCAACTCTAAAATTCTGTGGTCAAATGAGCTAAATAGATATGAAGATACCTTGAAAACAATTTAAAAGTGTTAGAATAACATAAGAGCATATTATTACTTTATTGAATATGCCACATTTATTTTCCCTTAGTGTCTATTCATTGGATTGCTAGGTGGCACAGTGGATAGAGCACAGGCCCTGAGTCATGAAAACTCATCTTCCTGAGTTCATATCTGGCCTCAGACATTTACTAACTGTGCCACCCTGGCCAAGCCGTTGGACCCTGTTTGCCTTAGTTTATTCATCTGCAATGACAAACCACTCCAGTACCTTTGCCAAGAAAAATCCTGATGGAATCATGAAGAGTTGGAAACAACTGAACAAAAACATCTATCCACTGGGCAAGTGACCTTCTTCTTTGCTAATATGCTAAACCCTATTATTCCTACTACCAGGGCAGCAAGGTGGAACAGTGGACAAGGCACTGAGACTGGAGTCAAGAAGACCTGGATTCAGATCAAGTCTCCTGCTGGCACCAAGACGGGGAAGGGAAGGGAAATAAATTGTGTGGATATTTGTTATTATATGTAATTGCTAAAAAATATTATTTATATAAAATAAAACAAATAAAAAAATTTAAAAGACAGAATTCAAATCCGGGCTTAGACACTAAACTGTGTGACCCAGGCAAGTCACTTAACCGCTTTGCCTCTATTTTCCCATATGAAAAGTATGGTTAATAATAGCACCTACATCCTAGGTTTGTTGTGATGAGTTAATAATTGTAAAGTACTTAGTGCAGTGCCTGATACATAGTAGTTGTATATAAATGGTAGCCTATTATTGTTAACTTTTTTTTTTGGTTTGTTTTAGTGACATACAAGTCCCCATAGTCTAGATTCTCCAGAGACCTTGATGTTGCCATGATTCAGAGGTAGGTAGCATCTTAAAAAATGGCCTTTGGCATCAGTGATTATTAAATGCAGTTTCCCTTGGTGCTATCTATCTTTTTCTCTCCTAGTCATAAATTGGGGTTATTGTGAAAATATATCTAGATAATGTGAAAGATCTTTCCACATTTTGGATTCCTAAAGGCCAAAAGCATCATATGATTGAAAATAATTTTATCATTTGTTCATGTTCTCTTAATCATTTTTTTCCCTTTGCCTTAAAAAAGTCTCACAGGAAAGGGGAATTTTGATTATCATTAAATTGTTCGATTCAAAGCTGACAAAACAATGAGTCATTTCTAAAGGGGCTTTCCTTAAGGGAAAGTCTTTCTGGCAATTCTACAGTCTCGATTCTCAAGAAGAAAAAAAATCATCTTTTACTACCACAATCAAATAAAATGAATCATCCAAATTATACAAGTTTAATTCAAGTGACTGTGCTTCAAACACTTATTTATACAGTCTTTTCAATTTTATATAAAATGGATTGATTTATGTATGGACTAGTGAACTAACACATGCTATATTTAGAGTTTAAATAGATGGGATTGAATTCTGGTTTTCCTACCACTATCTATTTTAATTTTGGGCCAGTCACTGGGAAGGTAGGTTAACATAGTCCTTAGCAGCTAGGTGACTCAGTGGATAGAATGCTGTTCCTTGAGTAAGGAAGACTCGCCTTCCTAAGTTCAAATCTGGTCTCAGACACTTACTAGCTGCATGATCCTAGGCAAATCATTCAATTCTCTATGCCACAGTTTTCTCATCTGTATAATGAAATGGAGAAGGAAATGGCAAACCACTCTAGGATCTTTGCCAAGAAAATCCCAAATGGACTCATGAAGAGTCATACATGCCTGAAAAGCAATTGAACAAGCAAACAGGAGGCATTTATTAAATACTTGTTGACAGGCTACTCTGGATTCAAGGACCTGGTTTCAGATCTCACCTCTGATGCTTTTTGTATGACCTTGCAAGTCTCTTAACTTCTCTGGACTTCATTTTTTTCCATAAATAAAATAAAGGGTTTGCCAAGACCAATATGGCCTCTGTTAGCTTAAGATCTCTGATCTTCATGATTTAAAAAAATTGCACAAGATTTCAATGTTAATTAGAAGAGCTATGAGATGAAATGAATTTCTAAAGGTTCCTTTTAACTATAAAATTCTACAAACCATTTACTATGCACTTACGATGTATAAAACACTATTCTAGGTAACTAGGAGGAAGAAGAGAAGATGCAAAGATGATCTTAAGAAATTGGAGGCAGTTAGGTGACTCAGTGGAATGAAAATCAGGCCTGGAGACAGAAGGTCCTTGGTTAACATTAGGCCTCAGACACGCTCTAAATGTGTGGCCCTGGGCAAGTCACTTAACCCCCATTGCCTAGCCCTTACCTCTCTTCTGTCTTGGAATGAATACACAATATTGACTCTAAGATGGAAGGTGTAATAGGTATAGGGGTTTTTTGTTTGTTTGTTTTTTTAAACCCTTACCTTCCGTCTTGGAGTCAATACTATTGACTCCAAGGCAGAAAAGTGGTAAGGGTAGGCAATGGGGGTCAAGTGACTTGCCCAGGGTCACACAGCTGGGAAGTGTCTGAGGCCACATTTGTAGGTATAGGTTTTAAAAGTTTAAAAGCAGTCAGTTACTCAGCTCTCTCCTCCTACCCCCTGCATTCTATTCAGAATGTACATGACTCTCAGCAAAGGCTTTCTCTAACATGCTTACACAAATCTACCTCTTAAACTTTTAAAACCTATACCTATTACAAAGGTAAGGGTTAAAAAAAGAAACATAATCTACAGAATTGCATTTGGGAAGTAGCATAAAATATGTCATCAAGGATATGAATGATAAGAAAGGAAGGTGAAGGTAGGTTGGTTATGTAGGAAGGATGGGGGATGTAGAACCCAAGTACTGTGGTGGTCCATCTCTCCCCCTCATGCTCAATAATGTAGAGAAAGGCCGTCAGGGTATCAAATAAGATTCTCTGTGATGATTTGTGGTAGAACATGATCTATTTAGGTATACTGGACAAATTTCTATGACATTCAATGTTTATCACTTATATTTCTGCTGTTGACGTTAATGTCACATTCTCAATTTGGTCAATGGCAGAATCCCTCCTAGGCATTCATCATCTAGATGGGTTGGAGTCTAACTTCCAGTAGGACATTTCTCAGAGGGTAGAGCAAGAGAAGAGTGAATGGAATTCACAAAGATGCCAATTTAATAATGATTGAGGCCAAACTTCCTAATAATTAGAGCTATTCCAAGATGGAGAAGACTTCCAGAGCTGCCCAAATAATGATCTTCTATGAACACAGTATAGGCTGGGCCAAAATATGGTAAAGTTTAATATCTGAAAGGACCAATTTAGTGTTTCCACGGCTTCTAGGAAAATGGCAAGAACTTGCAGGGCAGCTAAGTAGCACAGTGGATAGATAAAATGCCAGGTCCGGAGTCAGGCCAACCTGGCTTCAGGTACTTCCTAGCTATGTGACCCTGGGCAAATCTATCAACCCTCATTGCCAAGCTCTTCTGCCTTGGAAGCAATAAATAATCTTGATTCTAAGATGGAAGATAAAGTTTAAAACAAAAAGAGCTTGGTGAAGGTTCTTAGCCAGAAGTCTCTTCCAGCCAGTATCTGACCACATAACCTACAAGAGCCTTCAAGGTCAGCCACAGATTGAGACCTAGAGAGGATTCATGGGAATCCTAACCAAGTGGCCCCGGAGGTCCAAGTCACATGGCTGATGTCTTGGTAGAACCCATCTGTGAATTAATTGGTGCAGGGAATTCCCAGGGAAAGAAAGAAATGCCTCTATTACTTCCAGTCAGCAAGGTTTTCTGAGAATGGTCTGGGGACACTTGAGTGCTCAGAGTCACATAGGTGGTCCTTTCTTGAACCCAGATCTGCCCAAGGTTGGCTCTTCATATACTATCATACTCTCTCTCATTGGCTCTGATGTGAACCTATGGAAACATGATAGTGATATTATTATGGCTTCTCCATACCATGAACATCAGAGTGAAATATAGCTAGAGAACCAGCCTTGAAGTCAGAAGGAGGAGGGTCTGGCACTCTTCCTGTTCTTCTCATGCTTCACTGCCAGTTGTTCTTCCAATCCAGTTTTCTGTTACCTAAAGCAGCCCCCCCCTTAAAAATATCCACAAATTACCTTTTGTATTAGTATCAACTCATTTCTAAGACAGGAGAGTGGCAAGGGCTAGGCAATTGGGGTTACGTGACTTGCCCAGGGTCACACGGCTAGAAATTGTCTGAGGCCAGATTTGAACCTAGGCTTGGTGCTCTATCCACTGTGCTACTTAACTGCCCCTCTAAAGCCCCTCTAAAGCTTTGACAAGTAGGTCACCGAGGGCTGGTGCTTCCAGATGGGGAGCAGAGAACAACTAGGTCTGCTATCTAAGAACCTCAGGTATAGGGGAGAAGATGAGTAGGAGAGCATAAGGTTTGGCATCCTATTTAATAATTTTCAATATAAGGAAGGGAGGGGTCAAATCATACTCCTGTGTAAGACCTTTGTATTTTAATGACTTTATAAGCAAGCTTGTGAGTAATGATGATTAAATTGTACATAGTTCTCAGCCATTTCTGAAAATTCTGATAGTTTCTTCTTCTTCCCATGTATACTTGTACTTATGAGGCACACAGAACTAATTTTCCTACAAGGAAATATTTTAAATCCTGACTCAAACACTTACTAATTTGACCTCTCTCTAAGCCTCAGTTTCCTCATCTACAAAATGGGTATAAATAAAAACCTACTTTATCGGATTAAAATCCAAGGGACAAAATATGTAAGTGCCTTTTAAACCTTAAAGTGCTATATAGATGCCATCAGTTATTGTTGTTGTTTCTATGCTATGGTGAGAGCTAAAATTAGGAATTCTGACACTCTAAGGAAATTCAGTTAGGATTGGGTTAGAGGGCAAATATTGACTTCCCTAAGTATAGTTGTTCCAGGAGAGAAAGGGTGTAGTTCATGCTTCAGAGGGTATAGCTTTTGTTTCTACAGTTTGACTGTTGGTCTCTGATAATTCCTTCCCTTCCTAGGCTCCAGAGGTGGAGGGAGGTGATGGGGAATGATAGGCAGTGGTGGGAGGATTCTACCATGATGGGGTGTCAATGATGAAGTCTGTTTCTGATATTTACTTCTTGTGTGATGGGTTGAGTCTCTTAATATCTCAGTGTTCCAAGCTAGTTGTGCCCAACTCAAATAGAAAGGGGAGCCATACTTAAGGATCTCCAAAGACTGCAATTTGACTTAAAAAGTCACATGTTAACATTGTTTATATTTTATTGAATTTTTATTTAGTTAGTTAAATATTTACCAATTACATTTTAATCTGGTTTGGACCCTACTGCAGGTAGGGGTTTGAATTTTCAGTCATTTCCAGTCATATCTGACTGAAAAACAACATATCAATGATAATATTATTATTATATTCTTTTGACTCCAGGGCCAGCATTGTTTCCCACTGTTTTCCACTGTCCTGCATGCTGTATGCTTCTTTTTTAATCCTCAAAAGTACTTTTTTATTCCCCAAAGTACTTAACCAAAAAAATAATACTATATAATTAATAAAAATTGTTGGTATTTATATAGCCTTTAATTTTGAAAAGTGCTTTACACGTACTATATTACTTAATCCCTTCAATAATCTGATGAGATAGCAGACAATATTATATCCATTTTACAGATGAGGAAATTATGTCTGAGAGAAGTTAAATGACTTGCCCAGAGTCACATAGTTGGTGTCTAAGGTAGGATTTCGACTCGGGTCTTTCTGACTCCAACTCCAATACTCTATCCCTTGAACCACCTAGTTTTCCTTAGTTCAGGGAATATGAAAGAAATCTGTGAAATGCTCTCATGAGTTTGATTTATTTTATCTTAGACCACTCATTCAAGTATTTGTTCATTATGGGATGGCTAGGGAGGACAAGCACCACTGCTGAGAAGGATCACTAAGCCTTTTTTTAGGGTTGCTCATCTACCATGTGTCCATCTGTTACCTCTAGGAGCCAATGGGCTAAACCAGTGATGGGCAAACTTTTTAAAGAGGGGGCCAAAGGAAAGGAAATGCTCATCTGTCCGTCTGTTTCTAAGGCAACTCTTTCGAAGTTTCATTGTATTGTATCCTACTCATTGTATTCATCAGATTAGGGATAATGTCATGTGTCTGATTAGAACATTTCAGGGGGCCGCATCTGGCCGGTGGGCTGTAGTTTGCCCATCACTGGACTAAACCATTAGGGTGAGCAGAGCCTATAGACTTTAAATCTGTTGCTGATCTAGGGGGATATCTACCTCAAGCACATGAAAATGTCTCCTGGAAGAATGGGTAGATGAAAACAATTTGTTCCAGAGTCCCTGAAGGTGGCTGAAGATGACTTTATGGAGTTCTTAGAGCTTGGTCCAATGCTGTAGACACCAAGGTCATCCACTGCATTCCAGGCCATCAACAATCAGCGTGACTATTGTCTTGTCTCTGAGCTTCAGTGACCGCAAGAGAGAATGAGGCTGAGAACTTTGAACAACTCTGCCTCACTTCAATCCAAATCATGGGCAAGTCAAAATATTACTTCATGATGTCCCTGGTCTTCAAAAATGAAGGATAAACAACAATAACAACATCCACGTTCATTCTCCAAATCTATTAAGCACTTAAAATGTGCAATGCCCTATAACCCTAAAAATAGGGACTCAATAATTCTTTTTTGGAAGGGGCAGGTTGGTATTCTTCTTTTCATTTCTATATGGAATTCTAGGTGGGGAAGTTCCTCTCATCTATGCAGATAGTCAAGTATTCTGCAATCGAAGCTTAGATATATTTAGTTGACTATGGAGTTGAGAGGTTAAGTGACTTGTTCAGAATTACACAGCCAGTGTGTATTACTGATAGGATTTAACCCTAGCTCTTTCTGACTAAGAGGTTCTCTCTCCATTATCCCAGACAGTTTCTTGCTCAATAAAAAGCTGGCAAATAAATGAAAAAGGCTTCTTTTGGGATATGTAGTCCCAGGGAAGATTGGGAAGAAAGGGACATGAAAGTGGTAGCTACGCCCTAGAATTGGCTGAGATTCTGGCATTCTTATCCATAACTTTTATTTTTGTGAAATATTTGGCAGAAAAAGAGGAATAAATAATAGATTCAATTCCTGGACATCCCAGATAGCTTGTGAACTCAGGACATTAAAGCTGCTGGATGGAATTCTAACCTTTCCAGCTCTATTTTCTTCTAGTGACTATTTTTCTGTATTTATTTTACTTTATCTTCAAACCGAAATACTTAAGCTTTATCTCTCTGCTATTTCCTTTCCTTTATTTTCCCCATCAATTACTGTTATTTCTTGGCTTCATTCTTATGCATGTTTTTTCAGGTCTCAATATTATCTTCTTGCCTTTGCTTCCTTCATTCATTTATTCAACAAACGTTTGGTGAATGCCTAGCACATGAGATTTCCTCAGATGCTTTGCTGTGTACATGAGCATATGGAGTAGCTAGGTGATGCAATAGATTAAATACTGTCCCTGGTGTCAGGAGGACCTGAATTCAGATCTGATCTTGGACACTTACAACCTGTATGACCCATGGGAAATCTCTTAACTCTGCCTCAGTTTCTTTATCTGTAAAAAAATAAAAAGGAAACAGCAAACCACTTCAGGATTTTTGCCAAGAAAATCCAAAATGGGCTCAAGAAGAATTCAGTCAGTAATGACTGAAAAATGACTGAAAAACAAACAATAACATATGAGAAACACATCTAGGCTTGAAATAATGAAGAACCTCAAAACTGAGATTCACAATCAATCAAAAGAACCTGACAATTTTCATAGGAATGACTAGGTTGATGAATGTCCTGGTTATGCTATGTGATTGGATAGTCAATTGAGCTGGTCCATCTGTGCCTACATATGTCTTGAATCAAAGAGAGAAGAAAGAGAACGAGCATTTATTAAGCACATGTTTTAGGTACTATGCTAAATGCTTTATAAATATTATAACTTATAACAATCCTTGAAGGGTAGATGTTATTATTCCCATTTTATAGCTGAGGAAAACTGAGGTTGACAAACTAAATAACTTGACCAGCATCACATAGCTAATAAGTGACTGAAACCAGATTTGAAATGAGATTTTTTTGATTCCAGACCCAGAATTCTATCTAATGTACTAAATGGACAATGAGTTGAGTCCATAACTAATAGGAGAAAGAGAGCAAGCTGGATAGCATTTGAGAAACTGTCCAACACTTTCAGTGACCTCTAACTATTCCCTAAGGCTAAAAAAATGAAAACCAAAACCCATTACCAAAACAAAACCTTTAACCGCTTTTAAATAACAATATACTTCCAGTGGCTACACATTGTGAAATACCAAAATGTCACTGGAATCAAAACTGGTGGAGATAAATAAAGCCTGGCATATTGTCAAGATAGCGTGCGTAAATGAAGTGGTCTAAGATGAGATCATTCGAATCATGCATGACCAGACATTGAGATGGGCCAGCTACGTAGTTACAACAAGCTGTGCACTATCCCAGAACTGCAATAATGTTAAGAGATCTGAGGGGACACCTATTGAGAGATTTATTGGAGGGTATGGACAAGCACATTGCATAAAGGAAACATGACTATCTAATTTCTGAGGGAATACCCACATCAATAAGATGACAGAATCAAGCTAGCTTCAGTAGCTTTCTTTTAAATTTTGCTTTTAATCAGGACAATCTAATTAACACTAAGTGACACTGTGGTTTGGGAGTAGTTTTGTGGTAAGACTTCCCAGGCATTGAACTCATAGTGCTTTGTCCCATTCCTTTTTTATCTCATATAAAGATAACATCCATGGTACTTACTGTAATTCCAACAATAGAAGAGATCAACTTATTGCTTTTAAATAAATAGTTATTAATGGATTTTGGTTTATTTTCCTCAGTATCTTCCCCTCTCCATCTCCCAGAAAGCCAGTCCTGTTAATAAATGGTTTCTTTAACACATAATAAAAAAAGAGAGAGTAAAAATCAGCATGGCCAATTAATACACTGGAAAAGCTTGATAATGTGCACAATGCATAAAACTTGTGGTCCACCTCTATAAAGTAGTAGGCTGGGGTATCCTCTCATATGATATCAACTTCTAAAGCTTTAGCATTAATTGAAGTTATTTGAAATAGAGGGTCTTTGTGTGTGTGTGTGTGTGTGTGTGTGTGTGTGTATGTGTGTATGTGTGTATGTGTGTATGTGTGTATGTGTGGTGTGGTGGACCTTTTAAGCAGTCTAGTGAAATCTATACACTCTTCAGAATAATTTTTTAATGCATTAAATAAAATAGATTGGCAAAGGAAACCAATTAGATTGAAATAGTTATCAAACTATTAAAAAAACCCTAACGTTCCATCTTAGAATCAATACTATGTATTGGTCCCAAGGCAGGAGAGTAATAAGGGCTAGGCAATGTGGGTTAAATGACTTGTCCAGGGTCACACAGCTAGGAAGTGTCTGAGGCCAGCCCTGAACCCAGGACCTCCTGTCTCTAGCTCTTAACTCACTAAGTTACTTAGCTGCCCCCTAGCAAACTGTTATAAAAAAAATCTCATGAACCATAGACAAAATTTTGAAAGAAACTAGATTGAGCCAATCATAGGAAATCCTTTGGACATGGATTTTGAGCTGGAAAAGATCTCATAAATCATTTCATCCAAAGTCTCATTTTTGTCGATCAGAAAATAAAAGAGAGAATGGAACCCAAGTCTTCAGACTTCACAGTCAAGGTTCTTCTCACTATGCCATATATAGTTCTAGGTTGTACATATACACATATATATGTATGTATTGTGAGAACTTATTTTTCATATACTGTATTATATTAATTCCTATTGTTGTCAGGGTTATTTAGTTATTAATTTAGTATTAGTGTTGGACCTAGCAGGAAGGGCTGGAGGATTCCAAGATGGAATGAAGAAGCAGGAAGTGTGTTTCTTGCTCTCTGAGAGAGACTCCATAGTGGTTGGGGACATAACTGTTGCTAACCCTGGGAGAACTCAGAGTTAGGGAAAACTACATCCAGATTCCTTGGGATCCTGAGAGAGGTAGAGGCTTTTAGCAGTGGACAACGGACCTACAGAGCAGCACCAAGAGGGGAAGTGGTTTGTGATCTGGTGGACAGCATTGCAAACTCTCTCTCCCTATCTGGGTACCTTGGATCACCTGTCCTGGTGGAGTTGGCTCCTGGCATCCTGAGACCATCCTTGGATTTATCGTGAGATCCCAATTGAAAGCCATCCTCAGGCCCTTTAGCTGAGCTGACCATACCTGGCTGGAACGAGCTTTTCCCTGTGACTTCAATACTGCTTTCTTTGGGCCCTACCTTGCTTTGGACAATAGAATAGTATAGTTAAGTCCCTCCCTTGACTTTGTGGTTTGTCCTTAGTTGTTAAAAGTTGGATCCCTAATATCCATCCTTGCTTATTTGTTTATTCAATTAAAACTGTTACAACTTTTACCTGTTGCCTGCTCGTTACATAGGCCCTAACCTAGGCGAGTTAAGTGACTATTGGCCAAACTGCCATTCTTGTGACAGTTAACAACTTGGTAGTAAACCCTGGTCTTCCTATCCTGTTTGGTCCAGACCATCAGACATTCCTGTCTCTTCTTCAACACAGTGTGAACCCACAAAACCATTTAGATTACATTCTTAATAATATAATTAATATATAATAATTATATATTAGGGAGAATTATTTGTTTTCCTGTGCCTCAGATGTGGTCAGAGATACCATCTATTCTGGTGCTTTTTACAGTTTCTTTGTCTTTGAGAATCCCTAGGAATGTCTTCTTTTTTTAAAACAAAATTTAATGAATAGATGAAGGGGAAAAGTATCCTTCTCTGGTTTATGTGACCCATCAACCTGTGATGGATCTCTTCTTAATTAGCTATTATCAGTTAAAGATGTCTTGAGATGGTTGGGGAGGTCCTGAATGATGAACTCCTAAAATGTATTTATTAGAGTGCTTGACATAGCTTGGGCCATTACTGATTTCAGAGAGAGCCCTGGAGATCTATAACACTTTATTGATTATGATACTGGCCTAACCAATAGGTCTGCTATAATCGATAAACATATTATTACCTCAAAATCAATATCTTAAGATAATTTTAATGGTAATAGTTCACATATAATATGCCACATATACATATGTATATACATACACATATATGTTTAGGTACATAATAATATTATTACATTATTATATTAACTATATGTATATGTAATATAACTATATGTAATAATATTATTACATTATATTAACTATATGTATATGTAATATAACTATATGTAATAATATTATTACATTATATTAACTATATGCATATGTAATATAACTATATGTAATAATATTATTACATTATTATGTTAACTATATGTATATATAAATACATGCCTATAAACACATGCCAGAAGGAGTTTTAAATCTTGGGAAGAAACCCAAGGCAGGAAGGGGAATTTTTTTGAAGCTACACTTTAAGCAAATTCTAGCTCAGATTTTTCTTTTCACATCCTCCTATGAAAAAGCTCCTGGACTGCTTTCTGCTTGTCTCCTCATTGTTAAGTATGCATTATTTAAAAGACATTATAGAATCCCACATTTTCCTGATAACTAAAATGTGTCCCTTTAAGTGCCCACACTTTCTTATTTAAATCTTTTTTTTAGTTATATAATCACAGAATTTGAGAGATGGAAGGGACCTCAGTGGTCTCTAGTATGACTGTGGGGATGGGGAGGGGTGGATAGGTTGATGGACCAATTGGACACATGATGGTATAATGCAGGATTGCTAGCAGAAGCCTTTGCTTTTGCAAATTCAACTGTAAACAACTCTGGCAGTTAGGGGTTTTAGAATGTTCAGAAAGGCAGTTGGAGCCTGAGACTATAATTAGTGCTGAAGTTCCAACTGAGGGGCTTTTGCCTTTTGGCTTCAGCATTGGCCTGTGCTTTGGTCTTTTGGGGCATTTGAACCTAGCTGATTTCTCTGGACCTCTCCCTGATCTCTCCATTATATCCCTGCCTCTCCCCTGAATTTCCCTGTGGGCCCTGGGAGGAAGGGTGGGCTTGGTGGTTGGACATCGTGGATTTAGTTTCTGTAGGCAAGTAGGGCATCCTAAATCAAGCCACCACTAATTTAGTGATTTGATAAATACTTTACTTCAAAGGCAGTCAAACCTTCCTGACTGGGGGAGCTGGACTCTTTCAGAGTATCCCTCTCCTGTGACCCATCCCCAGCACCAGCCTTCTCCCCAGCAGCAATTAGAAAAACCTAAAACCTCCTTCCCTTTGGTTACCCCTGACATTAATAAATCCCTTTTGTTACCTATACAAAGCCTCTGGTGAATGATTGTATTGAAGATTAAGGCAAAGGCTGAAGAGGGAAGAATTATTTCCTTTTATTTTCTTGGGGAAAACCTAGGCATCCAGCTTATGTAGGAAGTACCCAGTGAAGACTTCCTGCAGACATCAATTTCACTGGTAGGGAAGAGCCTTTGACTCCTCCCTCAAAGGGCTTTAGAAATTAACAAGAGAAACCCGAGTCTTGATCTAAACATTTCTGATTGGCCCAATTCCTTTTGTACCTTAGAGATACTTTCCCTGCCTGAAGAACCCAGCCTATTTCCTCCCAGTACCCTCTGTCTCTAGCCTCAGTGAATAAGCCTGTTTAAGCTGCCCTCCTGTATACTCCCATCCATTCCCTTACCATCCTATATACTACCTACCTCATTCATCCCTTCCATACACTCAGCTATCCCCTTCATTCCTTCATTCCTCATTTATCACCCTTTATCCCTGTTATTCCTCCCCATTATCAACATTTGCTTTACTTCTTCATAACAATGGACACATCATACATACATAAACATATATATATATGATATATACATTGTATCAATAGTATATATATATATGTGTGTACACTCACACACGAACTATGTGTGGCTGAGAAGAACACTGTCCATTGGCTCTGAGGTCTAAAGATTTGGTTCAATTCTCTCTGACATTTACTGTGAGACCTTAGGCAAGTCATTCAATCTCTTTGTGCCTATTTCCTGGTCCATAAAAATGAAGGATTTGGATGAAATGGTCTTGACATCTTTTCTAGCTCTGAATCTATAACCCCAGGGCTTCCTATGCCTTGATCAATGTAGTATCCTTTGATACTTTGGCTATTGTTCATGAAATTAAAAAAATGATTTTATAATTGTATTTTAATGTAATTGGTTTCCTTTTCCATTGTATGTATTTTATTTTATGCATTAAAATAATTATTGTGAAGACTCTATTGAAGAGACTTCTATTCCAAACCAAAGAAACCTACACTATATAACAACTCTAAAAAGTTGTCATTTGGCTTCTGCTCAAAACCCTGTAATTTGGGGTGGTTTTCTCCAAAAGGTAGCCCATTTCTCTAGTCATTGGGCAGTTTTTCCCGATGTCAAACCTAAATTTGTCTCTGTAATTTTCACCATTCTTCTTAGTTCCTTCCAGTATGGCTCAACTAAGCAAGTTTAACAGTGATCAGGTCTTCTCTTCCCCTGGCTAAATAACTCCAATCTCTTCAACTAATCTTCGAAAAACCTGGACTCAAAACCTTTTACCAGTTTGGTTCACCCTACGTTCCTAAACTGTGATGCTCAGAACCGAACATAATACTTAAAATAATACTTCAGATATTATCTGAAAAGAGCAAAACATACCATATATGGTAGAGGTTTTTTAGTGATTCCTGATGGGATCTGGATCTACTATTTCTTTTAGTATTTCTGTTTTCTAGTTTTTGTTTTATTTTTTTTTTAGATTATAACTTAATTTAACCCCCATCCCATTACATGTAAAAACAGTTTCCAACATTTTTCAAAGAATATTGAGTCTTGAATTCTCTTCCTCCCACTCCAATCCACCATCCTCTTTGAGATGGTAAGCACTTTCATACAGATTTCACATGTGCAGTCATGTAAAAAATTTGTCCATAATAATCTTTTCATGGAAGGAAATTCAAATAGAAAAAATTAAGAAAGTGAAAAAAGTTTGCTTAGGTTTGCATTCAGACTCAGTTCTTTTTCTCTGGAAGTAGATGGCATTTTTATCATGAGTCCTTTGGAATAGTTTTGGATCATTGTATTGCTGAGAATATTTGCTATTCACGGTAATGCATTGTAAAGTTTTCTTGTCACTGTACAATGTTTTCTTGGTTCTGCTTATTTCACCCTGCACTTAATGTAAGTCTTTCCATGTTTTTCTAAGCTTTTTCTGATTGTCATTTCGTATAGCATTATAGTATTCCATTACAATCATATACTATAACTTACTCAGTTATCCCCCAACTGATGGGGATCCCCTCACTTTCCAAATCTTTGCCACCCCTAAAAACTGCTTTAAATATTTTTGTACATATAGGTTCTTACCCTTTTTTCTTTTTATTTGTTTGGGATGTAAACTTAGTAATAGTATTTCTGGGTAAAATGCTATGTATATAATATTTTAGAGTCCTTTGGGCAAAGGTCTAAATTGCTCTCCTGAATGATTGAATCAGTTAACAAATTCCTCAACAATGTTTTTGTGTTTCAATTTTCCCATATTCCCTCCAAGGTTTTTATATTTTATATTTTATATTTTAAGCCAATCTGATATGTATGGGGTGATACCTCAGATATTTTTAAATTTGCATTTTTCTAATTAATAGTGATTTGGAGTATTTTTGCATGCTGTAGAGAGTTTTAATTATTTTAATAATTAGTTTAAGAACTCCCAGTTCATATCCTTTGACCATATGCCAATTGAGTAATGACTTGTAATTCAACTCATTTTTCTATGTATTTGAGAAATGAGGGCTTTTATTAGAGAGATTTGTAAAAAAATTTTTTGGTACCATTGTGATTACTTTCCATCTTATTTGCCCCTGTTTAATTTCTGACCTCTGCCTTCCCCAATTTACCCTCTTTTCTATCAGCCCCACCTGTCTTCTCTTATTTCCTTCCCCATCTATTTTCCTATAGGATAAGATATCTTTCTATACTCAATTGATTATGTATATTCTTCCCTCATAGAACCAATTCTGATGAGAATAAGATTCACATGCTCTCCTCCGTCTCCTTCTTCCCTCACAATGTTAACACTCTTTCAAACTTCTCCTATGTGCAACAATTTATCCCATTCTATTTTTCCTTTCCCCCTCTTCCCCATACATTCTTCTTTCTCATGCCTTAATTTTATTTCATTTTTTAAAATCATTACATCATATTCAGCTCCCACCCTGTTCTCTGCCTATGTATACGCCTTCTTACTGTCCTAATAATGACAAAGTTCTTTGGTATTACAAGAATTCTCTCCCTATGTAGGAAGGAACACAATTTGACCTCATTAAATGACTTTTGATTCTCTTTTCTATTGATCTTTTTATGATTCTCTTATGACTTGTATTTGTGAGTCAAAGTTTCCACTTAGCTCTGGTTTTTTCATCAGGAATGTTTGAAAGTCCTCTATTTCATTGAAATACCCATTTTCCACCGAACAATTAAGCTGAGTTTTGTTGAGTAAGTGATTCTTGAAGTCCTAATTCCTTTGCCCTCTGGAATATCATATTTCAAGGTCTCCATTCCTTTCATGGAGAAGCTACTAAGTCTTGTGTTATCCTGACTGTGGCTCCACAACATTTGAATTGGGTTTTTTTGGCTACTTGCAATATTTTCTACTTGACCTGGGAGTTTTGGGGTTTGACTATAATATTCCTGGGAGTTATTCTTTTAGTATTTCTTTTCAGGGGGAAATTTTTGTATTCTTTCTATTTCTATTTTGCCCTCTGCTTCTTGAATGTCAGGGCAGTTTTCTTTGATGATTTCTCAAAAGATGATGTGTAAATTTTTTTTAAATCATGACTTTTAAGTAATCCAATTATTCTTAAATTATCTCTCCAACACTTGTTTTCCATTTCAGTTTTTTTTCCCAGGAGATACTTAGCATTGTCTTCTAGTTTTTCATTCTTTTGATTTTGTTTGATTGTTTCTTGATGCCTCATTGAGTCATTAACTTTTATTTGCTCAATTCTAATTTTTAAAGAATAATTTTCTTAAGTGAGCTTTTGTACCTCCTCTTCTGTTTGGCCAATTCTGCTTTTTTAAGGAATTCTTCCCCTTCTTGAATTTTTTGTACCTCTTTTTTTTAAACATTTATTAATATTCATTTTTAACATGGTTACATAATTCATGCTCCTACTTTCCCCTTCACCCACCGCTCTCCCCCCACCCATGGCCAATGCACATTTCCACTGGTTTTAACATGTGTCATTGATCAAGACCTATTTCCAAATTGTTGTTAGTTGCATTGGTGTGGTAGTTTTGAGTCTATATCCCCAATCATGTCTGCCTCAACCCATGCGTTCAAGCAATTGTTTTTCTTATATGTTTCCTCTCCTGCAGTCCTTCCTCTGAATGTGGGTAGCGTCTTTACCATAAATCCCTCAGAGCTGTCCTGTGTCATTGCATTGCTGCTGGTACAGAAGTCCATTGCATTCGATTTTACCAAAGTATATCAGTCTCTGTGTACAATGTTCTTCTGGCTCTGCTCCTTTCACTCTGCTTCAGTTCCTGGAGGTCTTTCCAGTTCACCTGGAATTCCTCTAGTTTATTATTCCTTTGAGCACAATAGTATTCCATCACCAGCATATACCACAATTTGTTCAGCCATTTTCCAATTGAAGGACATATCCTCCTTTTCCAGTGTTTTGCCACCACAAAAAGCTCAGCTATAAATATTTTCATACAAGTCTGTTTATTTATAATCTCTTTGGGGTACAAACTCAACAATGGTATGGCTGGATCAAAGGGCAGGCATTTTTTATAGCCCTTTGAGCATAGTTCTAAATTGCCATCCAGAATGGTCGGATTAGTTCACAACTCCACCAGCAATGCATCAATGTCCCAATTTTGCCACATCCCCTCCAGCATTCATTACTCTCCACTTCTTTCATTTTAGCCAATATGTTGGGTGTGAGGTGATACCTCAGAGTTGTTTTGATTTGCATTTCTCTAATTATTAGAGATTTAGAACACTTTCTCATGTACTTATTGATACCTTTGATTTCTTTACCTGAAAATTGCCTATTCATGTCTCTTGCCCACTTATCAATTGGGGAATGGCTTGATTTTTTATACAATTGCTTTAACTCCTTGATTTACATTTTGTAATTTTCTCTAACTCTTGCTTGGTTTTAAAATCTTTCCTTTCCCAGAGATCTGACAAGTATACTATTTTGTGTTCACTTAACTTATTTATAGTTTCCCTCTTTATATTCAAGTCATTCACCCATTCTGAATTTATCTTGGTGTGGGGTGTGAGGTGTTGATCTAAACCTAATCTCTCCCATATTGTTTTCCATATTTCCCAACAGTTTTTGTCAAATAGTGGATTCATGTCCCAAAAGTTGGGCTCTTTGGGTTTATCATACACTGTTTTGTGGATGACATTTACCCCAAGTCTATTCCACTGATCCTCCCTTCTGTCTCTTAGCCAGTACCATATTGTTTTGATGACTGCTGCTTTATAGTATAGTTTAATATCTGGTACTGCTAGGCCCCCTTCCTTCACATTTTTTTTATTATTTCCCTTGATATTCTTGATCTTTTGTTCTTCCAAATGAACTTTGTTATAGTTTTTCCTAATTCAGTAAAGAAGTTTTTTGGTAGTTTGATAGGTGTGGCGCTAAATAGGTAAATTAATTTGGGTAGAATGGTCATTTTTATTATGTTAGCTCATCCTACCCATGAGCAATCAATGGCTTTCCAATTGTTGAGATCCCATTTTGTTTGTTTGGAAAGTGTTTTGTAATTGTTTTCATATAATTGCTGTGTTTGTTTTGGTAGATAGATTCCCAAGTATTTTATATTGTCTAGGGTGATTTTAAATGGTGTTTCACTTTCTACCTCTTGCTGCTGTGATGTCTTGGAAATATATAGAAATGCTGATGATTTATGTGCATTTATTTTGTATCCTACCACTTTGCTAAAGTTGTTGATTATTTCTACAAGCTTCTTAGTTGATTCTCTAGGATTTTTTAAGTGTACCATCATATCATCTGCAAAGAGTGATAGCTTAGTCTCCTCCTTGCCTATTTTGATACCTTCAATTTCTTTTTCTTCTCTAATTGCTATTGCTAGTGTTTCTAGTATTATGTTGAATAATAGAGGTGATAATGGGCATCCTTGTTTTACTCCTGATCTTATTGGGAAGGCTTCTAATTTATCCCCATTGCATATGATGCTTGTTGATGGTTTTAGGTAGATACTGTTTATTATTTTTAGGAAGGGTCCTTCTATTCCTATATTTTTCAGTGTTTTCAATAGGAATGGATGCTGTATTTTGTCAAAGGCTTTTTCAGCATCTATTCATATAATCATGTGATTTTTGTTTGTTAGACTGTTGATATGGTCAATTATGTGGATGGTTTTCCTAATGTTGAACCATCCTTGCATTCCTGGTATAAATCCCACCTGATCATGGTGGATGATCTTCTTAATTACTTGCTGGAGTCTCTTTGCTAGTATTCTATTTAAGATTTTTGCATCTATGTTCATTAGGGAGATTGGTCTGTAGTTTTCTTTCTCTGTTTTTGATCTCCCTGGCTTTGGAATCAGTACCATATTTGTGTCATAAAAGGAATTTGGTAGGACTCCTTCTTTGCTTTTCATATCAAATAATTTGTATAGTATTGGGACTAGTTGTTCTTTGAATGTCTCATAGAATTCACTTGTGAATGCAAGAGGTCCTGGTGATTTTTTCTTAGGGAGTTCTTTGATGGTTTGTCAATTTCTTTTTCTGATATGAAATTATTTCTTCTGCTGTTAATCTAGGCAATTTATATTTTTGTAAATATTCATCCATATCTCCTAAATTGTTATATTTATTGCCATATAATTGGGGAAAATAGTTTTTAATGATTGCCTTAATTTCCCCTTCATTAGAGGGGAGGTCTCCCTTTTCATCTTTGATTCTGTCAATTTGGTTTTCTTCTTTCCTTTTTTTATTAGATTGACCAGTACTTTGTCAATTTTATCTGTTTTTTCAAAATACCAGCTTCTAGTCTTATTTATTAATTCAATAGTTCTTTTACTTTTGATTTTATTAATTTCTCCCTTGATTTTTAGTATTTCTAATTTAGTTTTCATCTGGGGATTTTGAATTTGCTCGCTTTCTAATTTTTTGAGTTGCATGCCCAATTCATTGATCTCTGCCCTCCCTAATTTGTTAATATATGCACTCAAGGATATAAATTTCCCCCTGAGTACTGCCTTGGCTGCATCCCACAGAGTTTGGTAGGATGTCTCATCATTGTCATTCTCTTCAACGAAATTGTTGATTGTTTCTATGATTTCTTCTTTGACTAATTGGTTTTGGAGAATCATATTATTTAATTTCCAATTAGTTTTTGATTTGCCTGTCCAGGTGCCCTTACTAATTATTATTTTTATTGCATTATTACCTGAGAAGGTTACATTTATTATTTCTGCTCTTTTGCATTTGTTTGCAATGATTCTATGCCCTATTACATGGTCAATCTTTGTGAATGTACCATGTGCAGCTGAAAAGAAGGTGTATTCCTTTTTGTCCTTATTTATTTTTCTCCACATATCAATTAAATCTAATTTTTCGAGGACTCCATTCACCTCTCTTACCTCTTTCTTATTTATTTTTTGGTTTGATTTATCTAGATCTGAAAGAGGAATATTTAGATCTCCCACTATTATGGTTTTACTATCTATTTCCTTCTTGAGCTCTGCCAGTTTCTCCTTTATGAATTTGGATGCTATGCCACTTGGTGCATACATATTGAGCAGTGTTATTTCCTCATTGTTTATACTGTCTTTAATCAGGATGTAATGACCTTCCCTGTCTTTTTTAATCATATCTATTTTTGCTTTGGCTTTGTCAGAAATCATAATAGCCACTCCTGCCTTCTTTTTCTCATTTGACCCCCAAAAGATTTTGTTCAAGCCCTTAACCTTAAACTTGTGTATGTCCACCCACCCCATATGTGTTTCTTGTAGATAAAATATGGTAGGATTTTGGTTTCTAATCCACTTTGCTATTTGCTTCCATTTTATGAGCAAGGTCATCCCATTCACATTCAGAGTTATAATTATCAGTTATGCATTCGCTGACATTTTCGTATCCGCCCCTATTCCTACCCCTTCTTCTTAAACTATTTCCTTTTAAACCAGTGGTTTGCTTTAAGCCAGTAACCCTTGTCCCCTCCCTTGATTAACTTCCCTTTCTATGCCCTCCCTTATTATTCCCTGCTTTTTATTTTAAAAGACCTAATGAATTCCCTTCCCCTTCTTCTCCCCTCCCTTTTTTGGCCTCCCCACTCCCCTGCTCCCTTTGGTTTATCCCTTCTGACTTTCTAAGTAGGGTTAGATAGAGTTTTATATCCCAATGGATAATATAGCTACTCTTCCCTCTCCGGGTTGATTACACTGAGAGTAAGGTTTAAATATTACCTCTTAATGCTCTCTTCCTCCCCTTCTTATAATAGTATTTGTCCCCTCCCCTTCCCATGCCCTCTTTGTGTGTAATAGAATATCCTATTTTTCTCATTCTTTCAAGTTTCTCTTGGTGTCCCCTGCTATTCACCCCCCTCTTTCCCACCCCCTATATCATCTTAGACGATTTAGTATTCCACCCTCTCCCTGTGAATTATTCTTCTGATTACTATAATAGTGAATACTATAATAGTGAATAGAGTTTACTACAGAGAATTATACATAGCATTTCTCCACATAGGAATACAGATAATTAGATCTTATTGAAGCCCTTAATGAGGCAAATTGTCTGTCTCTTATTTACCTTTTCATGTTTCTCTTGATTTTTGTGGTTGAATATCAAACTTTCCATTTAGTTCTGGTCTTTTCTTTGCAAATATTTGGAAATCTTTAATTTTGTTGAATGCCCATAATTTCCCCTGGAAGTATATAGTCAGTTTTGATTGGTAGTTGATCCATGGTTGAAGGCCCAGTTCTCTTGTCTTTCTGAATATCATATTCCACGCCTTGCATTCTTTTAGTGTAGAGGCTGCCAGATCCTGTGTGATCCTGATTGGTGCTCCTTGATATTTGAATTATCTCTTTCTGGCTTCTTGTAAGATTTTTTCTTTTATTTGGAAACTCTTGAATTTTGTTATTATATTCCTGGGGGTTGTCTTTTCTGGGTCTAGTATAGAGGGTGATCTATGGATCCTTTCAATGTCTATATTGCCCTCTTGCTGTAGAACTTCAGGGCAATTTTGCTGAATAATTTCCTTTAGTATGGAGTCCAAATTTCTATTAATTTCTGCTTTTTCATGAAGACCAATGATTCTCAAATTGTCTCTTCTAGACCTGTTTTCTTGATCTTTCAATTTCTCATTGAGATATTTCATGTTTCCTTCTATTTTATCAGTCTTTTGATTTTGTTTTATTTGTTCTTGCTGTCTTGAGAGATCATTAGCTTCTAATTGCTCCATTCTAGCTTTTAGGGACTGGTTTTCAGTTATAATCTTTTGGTTTTCCTTTTCAATCTGGTCATTTCAGGTCTTCAGTTGACTTGCCTCTCTTTCCAATTGTGAAATTCTGCCTTTTAAACTGTTATTTTCTTTCCAGATCTCTTCCATCTTTCTCATCATCTCAGATTTGAACTCTTCAATAGCTTGTGACCAGGTTTCATTATTTTGGGAAGGTTTGGATGTGATTACTTGTTTGTTCTCCTCTGCTGTTTGCTCTGCTGTCTCTACTTTCTCTGTGTAAAAGTTGTCCAGTGTTACAGATTTCTTCTTGATAATCTTTCTCTTTTGGGGTTCTTGAGAATGGCTTGCCATTGTTAGCCCTGCGCCCTCTCAGGTTTTTCCTCACACCCAGAATCTGTTTGTGCTCTCTAGGCTCCTGAAGTCTCAGATCTCATTGTTCTCAGGGTCAAGCCTTCTGGTGGCCCCTTTGTTTGTTCTTCTGTCTGAGGTTCCTTTAATAGTTTCAGGGTGCTGTTTCCATAGTTGTGCACCCCTCTTCACTGGGTCCTTACTCAAGGCCCACTCCTGTGCTCAGGATCTGAGTCCGCTCCTGTACTCAGGATCTGTGGACTTAAGAGCCTGAGCTTGAGCCTGCACTCACGGTCTGCGTTCAAAATCCGCGCGTGTTCTTTAGCCTCTTGGGGTCTTAAGTATTGCTGCTCTCAGGAACAGGCCCTGGTGACCCCAAGTAGCTGCCAAGGACTTAATGGGTGCCCCAAGCTTGCTCTAGCTCTTGTGCATTAGCTTTAGCACTGTAGGTGGTGTGGGGTGGGGGAGGGGGTTGCTCAACTTGCGTTTTAGTGAGAGCTGTTTCACCACCTTATAGCATGGAAATGCCCCAATTCCATGTACCTTCAATGTTGTGCCCTGTTGTGGAGTCCCTGCGTTCCTCTGGATTTGTTTTTATGTCTTCTTGAGGAGTCCTATATGTTTCGGTTAGGAGTGGTTAAGCAGCTGGTTTTTACTCAGCCACCATCTTAACCAGGAAGTCTCAAGTTCTCCTGTACCTCTTTTTTTTTTTTTTACCAATTATCCTATTCTGTTTTTTAAGATATTAATTTCTTCAGCATTTTTTGCACTTCCATTACCAAATTATTGATTCTTTTTTCATAATTTTTCTATATCACTCATTTCTTTTCCTAATTTTTCTTCTACCACTCTTATTTGAATTTTTAAATTCCTTTTGAGCTCTTCTGTTAATTCTTTTGGGCTTGAGAGCAATTCATATAATAATTCATATTATTCTTAGAGGATTTGGATATAGCAGTTTTGATTTTGTGGTCCTCTGAATTTGAGTCTACCCTGTCACTGAAATAACTTTCTATGTTGCTTGTTTGTTTCCTTATTTTCCTGCTTTTTTCTTTTCTTTTAGTTTAAAAAACTATTAAAATTGGGCTCTGTGATTGTGTTGAAGGGAGTATTGTTTCAGGCTTCAGGTTCTTTGTGCATCTGCCTTCAGACGTGGCTCTGGGGATTCTATTTGCTTTTGGTCTTTCCCAAGTGGTATGATATAAGGAGAGATGTGTTTAATATTCTCTCAGCCCCTTCTCTCATCTATGAGTAACTTAGCCACTCTTTTACCCCTTGGAACTGTGACCAGGGTCCTCTTTCCAACTGTGGCTGAAAGTGCTTATATATGCTGCTGCTCTTCCTCTTCCGGTGACTGTGCCCTTGGCTTGCAACCTGGTTTCCCACATGGGCAATGCAACAAGAATCTTGCATCTAGAACCAGCAAAGGGATCCTTATAATCTCTTTCTGAGTAGTTATCTGACCCTTCTTATTGTCTATAGCTGAGAGCTCCGGAAGCTTCGTTTTAGTTAATTTCTAAGATTGTACTTAGCATTTCCAAGAATGACCTTAGCTAGAAAACCACTTTTAGCTCAGAAACTTTTGCCTCTCCATGACATCATGAGAATAGAGAGATTCTGCAAAATAGCAGCTGCTAGGGCAGGGGAATGGGGTGGCAATCTGTGGCTTCCTTTCATGCTCTTGGGCCCTTAGAGGAGAAGGCGACTGCTTTCCCTTCATGCAGGTTTAAGAAAGCAAAAAGATACATCTTCAGCATGAGATGCTTATTGAAAGTACTCCCTTCTGGCCTAAGTTTGGAATATGGAATAGAGTGCTGGTTAGAGGAGTGTTAGAAACTCTTGGATTCAAGTCTCACATCTAATACACATTAGCAATTTTAGCAAGTTATTCTGTACCTCAATTTCCTCATATTTAAGATGGGCAAATATAATAGCATTGCCCTTACCTCATGGAATTGTTGGAGGCTCAAATGAGATTTGGGTAAATTTGACTTGTTAATATCTATTACAAAATAAGATTAGAAACTTAAAGCTTAAAGATACCTCAGAGATCAAGCCCAACCCCACTCTTTTATAATGAGAAAACTGAAACCCAGAGAAATTTAGTGATATGACCTTGGCCACAAAGTTACTGAGGATGTGAGTAAAGGTTTAAATTCAGATCTTCTTGACTCTATGGCTAGTACCTATCCGTACTAGTTAATTTCAAACATTTTAGTCACAGGACCTCTTTAAATTCTTAAAAATTATTGAGGACCTTCAATGTAGATTATATCAATGGATATTTACCAGGTTAGAAATTAAAATATCTTGGTATAGTATGAAAATAGTTTAGACTTCAAGGACCCCCCGAACAAGTTCTGGGGATTCCTAAGAGTTCTAGGACTGTACTTGGAGAACCCTTGTGCTATGCAATCCTGCTTCTCATTAGGGCAGATTGGACAAAATCTCAAGTGCCCAAGTTATTGGACTCTCTGGAGAAATGAAGTTGGTGTGATTCTTTTTTCCTAGAGTAAGAAAGCCAAACAGCTAACTCAGGATACATTGGAAAAATTGTAAGTTGCACCTAGTGAGGTAAAATCTTGACTATTTTTTTATAATGAATAATACTGTCGATCCAAAAAGAGTAAAACATCAATTCACTTCTTAAATCCCCAATTCTCTTCCTTGCTCACTTGCTGTGAAACTAGAAAAGAGGAAGTATCTTTTAGAGTCATCTTTTTCATCTTCAAAAATGGGGAGTTTTCCTCTGGCGTATTTTGTGGTTACTACTCCTTTGACATACACACGTACACCTAAGACATACTCACATTAACTTCACTATTAGCTTTGCACACAGGCAGTGCTGAAAGGTAGCTTTCCTTCAGAAAACCTCTGGAGAAAAGATTAAGAAGCATCATCTTTTTACTCATGGAGGCCCTAAAAAAATCTTTCTCCAATGAAAAGTTTCCATTAGTCCTCATCCACTAACAATAAATTAATTTAAAAATAAATTAAAGAAATATGCAAGCTCCTATTGATGTATATATCTAGTTAGTCATAGGTTATATTTATTTTTCCACTTAAAAAATCCTTACCCTCCGTCTTAGAATCAATACTGTGTATTGGTTCTAAGGCAGAAGAGCAGTAAGAGCTAGGCAATGGGGGGTTAAGTGACTTGCCCACAGTCACACAGCTAGGAAGTATCTGGATCCTGATTTGAATCCAGGACCTCCCATATTTAGACCTGACTCTCTATTAACTAATATTATAGTAAGAAAAGTAGCAATGAATTTCACAAACCTAGGGTATTCTCTCACAAATAAGCACATGTAGAGAGAGGTACACATGTCTCTTGGATGCTAGAGACACAGTTCTCCATGGAACACATCTGGAGAAGGACATACATAGAGAAGATGAATGATTACTTCATGTGTGGTGGAAAAAAGTTTAGCTTCTGATAAATATTATAGGATTTCTTATGACATTGCACTAACCATCAATCCTGCAGTGTCTGCCAGGCATTCAGTTTCTACCAAATGTGTAGTAATGGTGTGTTGTCTCAGTCAGTGTTCATTGTAAGATGGTACTCTGATGCTCTCATGGTAGGTGACCTTTTCTGTACTATTGGCTTCTGGAATTTATTTTCTCAGGTCAGCTGCAGCTTTTTTCTTTCTATCTTTCTTTTTCTTCCTTCCTTTCTTTTCTAAGACAGAAGAGTAGCAAGGGATAGGCTATCAGGTTTAAGTGATTTGTCCCAGATTACACAACTGGGATGTTTCTGAAGTCAGATTTGAACCTTCTTCAAGGTCCTCTTGATTCTAGGCTTGGCCCTCTATTCATTGTGCTACAAAACTGCCCCACAGCTATGTAATTCTCTCTAATAAGGATGGACTATAGCATTCAGCTAAGGGCCAATGCTAAGCAGACCTCTCTAGGCTAAAAATAAATCTTAAAAAAATTATGTATTTATTTTACCAATTACATGTAATAAATTTCCACATATGTTTTCCAAAGTTATATGATCCAAATTGTCTCCCTCCCCACTCTGGAGCTGGCAAGCAATTCAATCTTTCCATATTGGAAATATTTCCATATTGTTCATTTTTTATAAGTGAATAATCTTATAACATCAAACACTCAAAGCATATAGACAGTAAAACTATACTAGTGGGGGAGCTCAACCTTTCCCTATCAGAACTAGATAAATATAACCAAGAAATAAACAAGAAATAAGTAAAGGAAGTGAATGAAATATATTTTTTTAATCCATCTTCCTCCAGATAAGGAGAGTCTATATCCTTGTCCCAAGTCTCTCTCAGGTTGAGAAAGTCCTTACTACTTCCTACTTATAGTAGATAGATTTTATATCCTTAAATCTATTTTTTTATGGGGGAAGTAAGAAGTGCTAAAGAAACTACACAAGAATTTATATGTCTCAGACTCTTTATTTTCTTTTTTTTCTCAAACCAAAAATTCTTGCCCTTAGGTCTTGGGATAATGAAAGGAAAGGAGAAGTCAAGAGCAAGGAACAAAAACTCCTAGAACTTGAACCTTTTTTTTTCAAATTATTGCATGTAATGTGTATGTGTGTAGCAAGCCACTCTACAAATCTGCTTTTTTTTTCCTCCTAGGAAAACCACAGTAAAGCTCTAAATTATCTTAGTAGTGCTAGGGAATTTCCATTCCTAGAGAATTAATGGAGAGTGCATTGAACATACAGGAAAACTGACTTTAAGCTGGCTTTTCCACTTATATGACCCTGAGTAATTCATGTCATTTCTCTAAGTCTCCGTTTTCTCATCCATAAAATGATGTGGCTGGATGTGTTGATCTCTAAGGTCCCTATGAGAAATATTTTTATCCTTGAGTATGATAGGAAAGACATATGAGAATTATAGAGGAAGTTGACCCCTAGAGTGTCATGACTTAGATACAGAGAAAAACAGAAGGGTTATTCATTACAGTATACCTCTGTCAGAGGAAAGAAGCATGAAGAGGGTAGTAAGAGACCAGGCATTTTGAAGAGTTTCTCTGTCTTAAGACTACTGAACTAGCGGTGTGTTTCACAATCCTGGGTCAAGTGTGAGTGAGAGTCCTCTGATGATCCCTTTGGCTGCTCACTGCCTACCCAGTCTTAATTTAAAGTTCCCAAAGATGAGCAGTTTTGGAAAGGAAGGAAGCTATGATAACCTCTTCAGTGAAGCCAAGGCCTTTGGCAAGGCTGTGTGTTTAGAAAACGGGACTGTTGAGTCAGAGAGAGAAATTATTGGACTGCTCTTTCCTGAGTAATCAAATGAAGGCTCAAGTCATCCTTTGACATGCAAACAGAACTCATTTTAACATCATGTACTGTACCTTGATTTTAGAGCTGAGTATACTCTTATTCTCCAGTTATTTCCCTTTCCAGCTCAACAAAATGAGGATTATTTTGGGAATGATTTAGCAAATAAACTGTATGTGGCTTATAACTTCTAATCTGTCCATCACTGAGGAAGCAACATGTTCTAATGATAGTAACATTCGCTTCTGAGTCAGGGGCATTGAGTTCAACATCTGCCTTTCATGCTTATGACCTGCCTGACATTGGCATGTGGGACAAGTAGGGTCGGTAGTCAGGAAGACTCATCTTCTTACGTTTGAATCCAGCCTCAGAGACCTACTTGCCTGTTTTCTTCAGTTTTTCATCTGTAAAATAAACTATAGAAGGAAATGGAAAACCACTCCAGTATTTTTACCAAGGAAACTCCAAATTGAGTCATAAAAGTTGGGCACAACTGAAAAATGATTGAATGACAACTGGCCTTCGACAAATGCACTCTCTTTGGCTGCTTCATTTTGTCTTTGGCTGTATCCAGGGCTTCATTTGCTTTATCTGTAAAAACATGGGGTTGGACTAGATGATCTTTGAGGTTCCTTTTGATTCTTGACCTATATTCTGATGACTTATTCCCATAGAAAGGCAGGTGATTCAGTCAGTGAAATATATATTCTGAGCATATGTATTTATATTCTCTTTAAATGCTTGGGAGAATATCTCATCTACCACAAATATACACATCAAAATGGCAGCCAGATATTACATATGGGGATAATTCCAGGTTTTTCTAATATTTTCATGCTGGGGAATCAAAATTCTTTGAATAATAGTTGACTAAGGCTGTGTGGCACAGTGAAAGAGCATTAATACAGGAGTCAGATAGGCTGGATTGATTTTCTGGCTCCAGAGATATGCTGAAAACAGATCCTACAGGCTAAAGAGAGATGAATATTATATTTTCAGTGTAAGCATTTATACTTCAGAAATGGGCAAGTGCTATAATCAGGGCTTGATTCATTGTTTTGTTGGTTACCTAGACTTGGAAAAAAAATGATGGCTAAAATATTAACAATGCAGATTAGACTTAAAAGTGGAACCTGAAAACATTTTTTGGAAAGCTAGTTGTTAAACATTTCCCAGCACACCTCTGCCTGACTCTACCACTTACTATCATCTGTATATAGTACTTGAATTTTGAGCAAGTATAATTTAGTTTCCCTTGAAATCAACCCTAAATAGTTTGATGACCTTCAGGGTCTCCTATAACTCTCTATCTAAGATCTTTTTATTTTAAACCCTTACCTTCCATCTTAGAATCTATACTGTGTATTGGGTTCTAAGGCAGAAGAACAGTAAGGGCTAGGCAATGGGAATTAAGTGACTTGCCCAGGATCTCACACTTAGAAAGTGTCAGAGGCCAGATTTGAATGTAGGACCTCCTGTCTCTAGGCCTGGCTTTCAATCCATTTTAAATTCAGTTAAGCCATCCAGCTGCCCCTGCCAATCTAAGATCTTAAAGAGAACAACGTCAGCTTTTTTTTTCTTGCATGACTGACTCCTAGTAAATACATTTTGCCTTGGGAAAATCTGATGGATTATTTAAGATTTTTAAAGTGAGGAGTTTTATTTAGCCAAATGAGATGCAAAAACTATAGTTTTTGCACTAACATGGCATAATATTTATAAAGGTAACACAAAAGAATTGGTAAATATCAATGAGCTAGAGGGTAAAAAATACAGAATGATGAGGTGTTTCTAACAGGTAGATTCTTAAGGGATATTACTTGAGTGGAGAGTACCTGGAAAAGAAAGCCCTAAATATGAAAGAATGATAGCTGACAACAAACTTTCCCTATTTCCCTGAGGATTGGGTATAGAGTTAAATTAGTCACTGAAGTCAGTTCCAAATCTCTAAGTACTTTCTCCCCCCTCTCTCCCAAGTTAGCTTTACTTAATGCCTCCCATGGGTTTTTCTCTGTGCGTACACACTTGTGTGTGTTTGTGAGCATGAATATGTTTTTGGTGTGTGTGTGTGCAGGTGTCTTTATTATTGAAAATAACAAGACTTGGCTCTTGTCAGATTAATTTTTGTGTATATGTATACTTCCTGATTTGTCAATGAATTGATGTATTAGTATCTAAAATAAATTTATAGTGGACCTAATCAATTCAATTTCATTATTTCCTCCCACTCTGATTATATATATATATATATATATATATATATATATATATATATATATATATATATATAT